>NC_084904.1:22688658-23042408 GCF_949316345.1 Pungitius pungitius | reverse complement strand
CTTTTGACCGTGTATGTTTATTTCATTTCAGCTAAGATGAAAATGCAAAGAATGAAGAACTCAATGCTCAAATCAATGGGATCAGTTCCTTGGTTTAAAAACATTGTATTTATTACATATTCGAGCTGAATTAAGACATTAAGATAATTCAAAATTAAGAATTTTTTTAATAAAGCAAGGTCATTTAAAATGGACATTATGAAAAAATGATGATATTATAATTTAAATACAAGCACAGGTGTATTTTAGATAAATAAGGTATCTTATTAAATGAATATTATTCTGGTTATAAACTAGGATAACGTGTATGAAACCCCGCATCGGGGTGGATAGCGTTAATTGACGGGAGGATCTGATTGGCTGCTGCGGGCAGGACGGGGCGGGGCCTCTCAGGGAGCAGCTCCTGTCTGTCAGAGAAGCAGCAGCAGCATCGATGGCTCTCAGCCTCACGCACGAGTACCTGCAGATCCCCGCGGTGACGCGCGCGTACACGACCGCGTGCGTCCTCACCACCGCCGCCGTGGTAAGAAACAACAACAACAACAACAACAACAACAACAACGAGTCAAAAAGCCGAGTTTGAACTCTGACCTCTTAGCATTTAGATACACGAAGAAGAAGAAACATTCAATTCGACATCATTTGGTTTTATTTACTGTTGTTGTTGTTGGTATTTTTTTCCTCATGTTATTTTATTTATGCTATTTAAAACATCTCATGTGGTTTTAGAATATATATATATATATGTGTAAAGTTTTGTGAGCTTCCAACAACAACCACAGAGCTGAATCTAAAGTGTAAGAAATGAATGAATGAAGGCGTCATTAGAGACTAGAATGAAAGCAGGTGACGTGTCAGTTATCATTAAAGGTTTGATGTATGTCTGACACATTATGGCAATAAACCTGATCCTGAAATATGAAATAACCACCAATTTAACTTAGAGATTTAAACCGAGGTAAATACTAGAGATTTAAACTACAGAGTCACGTGACGGATGAAAGCAGTTTCCCCGTATACATATATATATTTACTAATATGTATATGTACTAATATATACAGTATATATATATGTATATATATAATACTAATAAGTGGTGTCTTTAGCATCTGGAGGTCATCACCCCCTTGCAGCTGTACTTTAAGCCGGACCTGATCATCAGAAGATTCCAGGTAGCATTTATCCACACGTTGAGCCGCTTCGCTTCGTGGTCATTTTTCATCTTTATTGATCCCTCTTTCTCTCTCAGATTTGGCGCCTTGTAACCAGCTTCCTCTTCTTCGGTTCTCCTGGATTCAGTTTCGTTTTCAACATCATCTTTTTGTATCTTTTGTTAAACGTCTCAGATGTTTTACTTTCTGTTTCCCGACGTCGATCTCAATGTTACGTGAACAACTCCCTGTTATAGTTTTTACTTGATAATCTTTGAAAATTAGAAAAGGAGAAATGGGCTAATATGAGACAAAAAGAGAACATGTGGATTCTGGTTGCTTCCCTGACCCGACCCAGGTACCGGTACTGCCGCCTGCTGGAGGACGGCTGCTTCCGGGGGAGGACGGCGGACTTTGTCTTCTTCTTCGTGTTCGGAGGAGCCGTGATGAGCGTATCCTTCCTCCGGCACTTATTACATCATCAAAGATGTTTAAACTCATCTTTCTACAAAGTCCCACTAAATATCACCCAAAACAAACCAAACCAACAGCTTATCTCAGTAAATAGTGAAAAAAACAAAATAAACTTGACTAGCTGTGAGAAAGATTTGACATCAATTTAATTATTCAAGAGAAATCCATATTTCTTAATTAAATCAAATAATACCTCGTGGTTTTGAGTCGTTTAACTTCATTTAAATTGTCTTAAACGGCGCTGCAGCTGCTGGCCTTGTTCTCCGAGGTGTTGCTGCTGGGGCCGGCCTTGGTGGTCATGCTGGTGTACGTGTGGAGCAGAAGGAACCCGCGGGTCTCCATCAGCCTCTTCGGCCTCCTCTCCTTCCGGGCGCCGTTCCTCCCCTTCGTGCTCGCCGCCTTCTCGCTGCTCCTCGGGAACTCCGTGGTGGTCGACCTGCTGGGTGCGACTCTGATCTCCTCCTCTTCCTCTTCTTCTTCTTCTTCTTCTGAATTGAATGATCAAAGCAGCAGATTTAAAGGCGGAGATGCTTCGTACCGGGGCGGAGGCTGAATAGACGTCAGTGTGTGTTGCCATGGCGATGGAGCAGGAGAGGCTGACTGGTGTGTGTGTTCCTCAGGCATCACCGTCGGTCACATGTACTACTTCCTGGAAGACGTGTTTCCAAAGCGGCCGGGAGGAAGGAAGCTGCTGACCACGCCGGAGCTTCTGTGAGAGAACTTTCATTTTTATCGACTTATTAACTTCTTTATTAACAAAGAAAGAGACGATCGGGCAGAAAATCCTAAACTTAGGACCACAGAGTGCTAAAAACAAATGTGTTTTATTAATATCTTATTTTTAAAGAGAATTTTGGACCAAAACGACTCTAAAGACTATGCCGTAGGGCGGGGCTTACTGTGATTGACAGCTCTCTAGATTCTCCACATTCAGGTCACTGCTTTTCATTGGAGGACAGAGATATATTCAGTAAGAGGAAGGCGGTGTGGACAGAATCTTATTTTACTGCACAAAGTAACAAAGGTGACATCAAACATTTCCTAATAAACCGTTTATGAGGAAAACCTTTGACCTTTGACCCGGTTCTCTCCCCTCAGACGGACCTTGTTCGACCGGCCCGAGGACCCAGACTCCCGCCTCCCCCAGGACGCCTAAGACGCCCCCCCCCCCATCAGGAATGTTCAATGACAACACGACACAATGTGTTATTTAAAGAAGCAATGAGCCCGGGCCCCTAAGGATTATGGGTAGTAACTTACTGCCAAAGTGGAGCAGAAGCAATTTAACGGGCCCCTGTGGAGCAGCTGGTCAACGTGTCGCCATGACAACGTCACCTTCGTCAATGGTCTCCAAGAGGACCTCTGAGTCGAGATGATTCTCAGCATCAAACAGAAAGCATGTTGTCGATGTTTCACCACGTCGGTTAATAATAATCATACATTTTATCTTTAGTGCACTTCATCAGCAGATCAGAGTGCTTTGAACCACCTGCCCCCCCCCTCAGACTAAACCCCCACTAAAACACTAACTGTAGACCTTGAACTGGACTTATAATGGTTCTTATCCATAACATGTTTATGTTCATGAAACTGCTTATTTGATGAAAAATTGTACTTTTATGTTCCTTGTTCTTCTGAGTTTGTGTCTCTATGGTTTAAATTAACTTAATATAAAAGCATCAGATAAATGATGTGATGCAATAACCAGCCGCCCCTCTGCACACGCTGCCCTTTCCCCCCCGAGGCCTTTGTGGGTCAGACACTGGTCAACAGAATGGAAACTGCTTAGCACAACAACTCAAAACAAGTCCCTGTGTGTGCGCGTGTGTGTTTGTGCGTGTGTGTGTGTGTGTGTGTGTGTGTGTGTGTGAGCCAGTGACGATCGTTAGGGGTCAAAGGCCTTTAAATAAATAACCAGTTCAGCTAAAACATTTAAGGTGGATCTCTCGTGTGTCTGATCTGACCTGAAGGGGGCGCTACAGACATCGAGTCACCCTCTGAGGAACAATGAAAGATTATTTTAATCTGTACGTTTTAAACATTAGAAACGAATCACTTTCATCTGCAACAAAACCATCGGAGACATTTGTTCCTTTTTAGCTTTTAACAAACCAGTGAAACGTTCAGCTTGTGAATAAACTAATAAAATAAAGTGAATAAAAGCTGAATCATTGTGAGTATTTAGGTTTTAAGTTATTGCAGAAAGAGGTTTTTAAATAAACAACACAAGCTCTCACTGTTTTTTATTGTTTTGTAAGAATTATTAAAATGTACAAAAACACCAAATACAACATAACAATATATATATATATATATATATATATTATCTGAGACTGGCTACGTGGTTGTTCAAGAGGTCAAAGCGAGCGACTGGCTCCTCCACGCCGGGGGGGGGGGCACAAAGGGGGTTTTCTTTCTACAGAACACAATATTAACATTAAAAATGACATGCGAGCTGCTGCCAAGTCGCACCTCGATCCTCGGGGGGGGGGGTCTTCTACCATGCGGGGGCCGTGTTGGCCAGTCGCCTCATCCGCCTGTGGGGGGAGGGGGGAGAACGTCATCAGAGATGTCCCAGACCTGGTCTACCTGACCTCACCGTCATCATCAACGTGATTTACAATTTTAAAATGTTTTAAATCAACAAGCCGAATCGCTGCAGCTCTGAACATATTTATTTTTAAATTATTTTGGACTTTTGAAGACACAAAAAAAAGGATCAAATGAATATATGAAGAAACTACTTTAACAGGTGAACATTGTTCCTTAGTTCCTGCTCTTATTTTGAAGGCAGAGGCGGACAGGAAGGAGGCCTCCCTCCTGCAGGACACTCACCTGGTGTTTCTGTCCTGGTCCCTGATCTTCTTCTCCATCTCGGCGTCGGTCAGCGTCTCCAGCAGGGGGCACCACTGGTCGGCATCGCCCGTGTTCCTGATGGCGATCTCCACTGTGGGCAGCGGGTTTTCACTGCACACAACATCATCATCATCATCATCACCTTTATCACCTTCATCACCACATCCGGGGGCTGAGAATTTAACTTCAAGCATCCATCATGTGCGTTGCCACGACGACGGATGTTTAAGGAAGAATCCTGACTCAAAACAATGAAATATTCCGTCTTAAACTAGGTTTTTGTAACTCGCTCAGTTCTTCTTCCTGTTTTGAGATGATGAAACCAATAAAGCCCTGGAACATAACTTCTGGGTCAGAGGTCAGAGGTCACTGCCGCTGTCTGGCTTTTAAATATTTCACATCCTGAAAAACGTTTCCCCTCGAGAAGCAACATGAACACATGAAGACCAGTTTAACCCCAAATCCAGCTCAGACCTTTAGGGGCGAGATCAGCAGCCTGGACGAGAGGTCAAAGGTCACAACAACAACACACTGTTTACACCTCGATCAAATCAGTAAAGACTAGAAAACATTTTCTCCATCTGGTCTCTTCTGCAGCGTGAGCGGCGCAGTGGCGCCACCTGCTGCCCTGACCCGCCGCTCAGAGGAGGCCCCTGAGGTGGAGTGGCGTGGGGGGGGGGGGGTACCTGAAGGCGTAGGTCCTCTGGTGCCAGCTCAGCTGCCCCCGGATGCTGTACGCGATGGTGGTGACGAACTCGCCGCCGAGGCCCAGCTCGCAGCAGAGCTTCAGGGCGAACTTCTCCGGGGAGTTCTCCTTCTCCGACATGTCCCACTCGAACTGGTCCACCAGCGAGATGTTCCCCACGTGGATGTTGAGCTGCGGGACAGGAGACACACGAGGGGCGTGACCTTCACGTCGCTGCTGCTGCTGCTGCGGCGGCGGCGGGCCTCACCTTGATGATGACCCTCTGGTCCGTCTGCTCCTCCAGGAGGCTGTCCGTGGGGTACGACTCAATCTGCTGCCGGATGGCGGAGGCGATGGCGGGGACGAAGGCCAGCGGGTTGAGGTCCAGGTCGTCACAGAGGATCTCCGCGAACATCTCGGGCGTCATCAGCTTCTCTGGAGGGTCCAAAGGAAAGAGGGAGGTTTGTGTTTTGGTCGTCAAGGATTTTTATCGATGTCACTGGACTAAATGATCCATCATTCGATGAATCATCACTTTAAGGGGGAGGAGTTAGAGGGGCTCCGGTGTCTGGGCCATCGGCCCCTCGTGGACCCCCCCAGAAATAGAATTATCAACAAAACTTAACATAACCAATGTTCTACTTCCTTCCCGTTTCATTAAATATGTGCTGAATTAATACAAGTTGTTGTTGATATTCTACAGCAGCTTCATTGAAGTTCATGACGATGGGAGGAAGATGGCGGCGGCTCTCGCGGGCCGTTACCGTTCATGTTCCAGGTGAAAGCGTCTCGGAGCTTCTGCCCCTCGATCTCCATGTCCAGACGGATGGGGACCAGGACCTCCGACTGAGTGGCGTTCTCGTGGATCACCGCCGGGTCGTGGTCATCAAAGCTGTGGCACCAACAAACAAAGCCACATTGAATCTCACGACATCCTCAGAAGGTTTGCAGGTCTGCTTCAGACGACTCTGAAGTTCACTGTGCACAAAACCCCAGGACGCCGCCCCCTTTGAGGCGGAACGGCGTTGGCTCACCACAGCGGGAACGTCCTCTTCTTGTCGCGTCCCAGCCGGCTGCGGTTGATGGTGGTGGAGCAGGGAACGGCGTCCAGGTGGTGGGAACTGTTGGGCAGCGTGGGAACCCACTGGCTGCTCCTCTTGGCCTTCTGCTCCCTGCTGGGGGGGGCGAGTACGCACATACATTTATAGAAATACACAGACATGTGATACAATCATACAAAGGAAGACGCGTTTCGGATCATTTCAACTGGTTTTCAAACATGCAGTAAAATGGTTTGTATACGTATGAGCCTGTGAAGGTCAACCAGTGATCATCGTCAGCTCATGACCTTCTCTTCGTCATTCCTTAAACCATCTGAGACATTTGACCACGGCTGCAGCGGCGAGGTACCTGAGGTAGGCGGGCGGCTCCGTGCTGATGGAGATGGCTTTGTACTTCTCGTCGTTTCCCTCCAGGATCTCCTCCACCTCAGAGGCCTTCAGCAGAGTCACGCTGGTGGCCAGCTGAGTGTAGCCGTGATCTGCAGGACGACAAACCACAGTGGAGCCGATGGGGGGGGGTAATGTAACACACTATCATTAACACTGGTTCATAGTGTGAGGACTCACCGTGAGACGACTCCACGATCTTCTTCCGCTCTTCCACTGAAGCCAGTTTCCTCCATAGCGACGGGTATCTCTTGTACAGGGAGCCTCTGAACATGCGCAGGTAGTTTCCAACCTGGACACAGACAAAAGGACACGACAAGGAGAAAGAAATTGGTTCTCGATCGATTTGACCTGGTAAATAAAGGTCAAAGAAAATTATAAACTCAAACACTGAAAGTAATAATGTACACATTATTCGCTATAATAACTGAGGGGAACATCCTCACATTTAGGGCCAAACAGGTTATTACTGCTCACAACATGTATATAATAAATGTATATTTTTTAGATGCGTTGACCTAAAGTCTGCGACCTATGACCTATGACCTGCAACCTTTGACGTCAGAAATGTCAACACAGACGGACGCTCTTTTGACAGTTGGCTGACAATAATGGGGACACGTGTTGTTTCCGTGGCTGTGTTATTCTGCCTGTGAACCAATCACTGCAGGTTATATATGCTGGACACACACACACACACACACACACACATTATATACACACACTGTAACTTAAGTCTGGGAGTATCGTTCAACTTATAACAGTCTACCCTGCCAGCTAACATAGACGTTATAGTTACCTTCACATTGGAATGACGTAACACATTACTAGAAGATCATTACACATGGAACTATTTCCACAAGAATGAGTGTGACAACGTAAAGGCAGTATATCACTTTAACCTTCACTACAACAATGAATGCGGAATTAGCTAGCTGGCTGGCTTAGCATAATTGTTTACCTTTAGCTAGCTGAGCGGAAGCAAGAAAAGGAGGAAAGTTTTTTAATGAATTTAAATTTCATTCTATTAATTTTGGTTCAACTTCGCAGCTCGCTTCAATCAAATGAACCGTCACCCCGATTTAGGTTAAATTAATGAATCTTGGAGCGGTGTCCTGCATCGTTAGCTGGCTAGCTTATCGCTAACCGAGCGTTTCCATTACAATTAAACTTGTATGCCAAATACTAGTTACTAGTGTAGGTTTTATTTAAAATAGTTAGTTACTAACCTCCGATCCGATCATGTGAAAGTCTCCATCTTCCTCGAGCTGAAATTTAACCGGTTTTTGTCCAAACGTTTTGCTAAGCGCCATTCTGAAGGGAAATAACAAAGACGTGTGCCACTGCGCATGCGCAGAAGATAAGAAGCTTCTGTCGCTGAGAGATGACGTAGTCAACTCAGCAGCCGCTACTGCGTCGAAAACGAAATGCGTGTCCTGATATTCGTCAATTATTACTTAACTATTTAAAAAAAAATTTGAGTAGCAAAACTTCAGTGTTTTTGTCAAGGTTTCTTATGTTATCTTCTTTCGTTAACCTCTTTACAAGATAATATACAATATATTATAATGCTAGTACTATCCTTAAAAATAGTTGTCCTCTGCGTTATTTTATGATAAAATCTACTATTTTGGCTCTCTGGTATGCTTCGGATGAATAAATATTTCAGTATGAAGTTTTGGTAAATGACTTAAAAGTTCTTAATAATATTAATAGAAAGGATGTGATAATAAAGAGAAAAGGATCTACTTTTATAAACATAATGTTTATTCGTATGTACATGAATATATTAATCTATACCCAAGAAAGGAGAGAATGTACAATGCAAAACAAAATCTTTATATACAAATCAATAAATAAACAAGGTAACAATCACGGACAGTTTTTGCATTCTACACGATGTTTGTGTTCAGAAAAGAAAAACAAAGAAGAGACTGCAGTTAGAAAAAGTTCTGAAATTCTTTTTTTTTGTTAAAATGAAAAAAGAATGGCACCCGAGCACAGTCCAAGGGAACAAGAAATTAAACATTTAAAAACACACGCCACCACGTTTCCAGTTTTTCAAACTTTTTTTCTCTCTCTTCCTGTAAACCTTTTTTGTTCAAACTCGCACAGAATCAGGTCAAATCCCACCCACACACACACACACACACACAAGGTACGTCATTGTCAACACGGGCTACGACGACACACAAACCAGTCCGACACCATCTGGAGTCCCCTCGGAGACGGACAGCTGCAGGAACAGCTGGAAACAGACTTTGTTCGTTGACTAAGGGCTTAAAACTGTTTTTGTTCCAACCAAACTCGGGGGTTAGGGTTAGAAGGGGGGGGGGGGACCATAGAGGACCCCTGAGAAGAAGCATTGTAAAGAGTCACATCTTCAGGGGAACCAGACAAGAGACAGGTGTGAACGTCGTCTGCAGAGACCTTCTCTGGATCAGCAGCACGTGGCCGTTTGAACATCTGGGGACGAGGGCGTCGTTAACACACTCGTGTGAACATCTGGGGACGAGGACGTCGTTAACACACTCGTTTGAACATCTGGGGACGAGGGCGTCGTTAACACACTCGTTTGTTTCCAGGTGTCGACTTTGGTTGGAATAAAAAACGCTTTTCTGTTAAAGAGTCACTGGTTGTATTTTTTAACATCTGCTAATTTGGCAGCTTTGATCCTGAAGGAACAGAAAGGGGTTTAGAACTATGCGGCGGGTGGATTGATGGCGGAGTCTCTGCTCCAGTCTGGTTCTCCTCGGGGAGACGGTGTGGCCCCCCCCTTGTTGGTTTGTTTGTTTGTTGCAGAAAAATGCAAACAACAGTAAACACACAACTTGTTTTTCTTCTCTGATGAAACGGTTTCTCTCTTCTCTGTTTTTGGCACATGGAGCATCAAGTCTGTCGTGGATGTTCACTATGACCCCTTCGGGGGGGGGCCTTTACTTCTTCTATTTTGTAGTTCACAGTGCTCGACTTGACAGGCAGAGTGAGAGGGTTCAAAGGTCACAGTGTTCCTCAGGTGCCTCCTCAGCACATTGTTCTTTCTCTTCATTCATTTGATGGTCAGCAGGAGCTTCATGACTTCATGCAGGTGGAGAGAACGAAAGAAAAAGGCAAAACACGGTCGCACTGCAATCCAAACATTAGAAAAATCCAACCTTTGTTTCCTACGTTTCCCAGGATGCTTTGCAAATGGCTCTCTGTGCTGCAGCTGTTTTGAGACCCTCAGAGTTCCTCTCAGGGTCCAGTTTATGACGTCATGAGCGTCACCAGTGGCCTTAGCTCCTGGATGCTAACAGCTTAAGCTAGCATTAGCCGTCTAACTCGTCTTGAAGGTCCTCTAGTGAGAAGATGTCCTCATAAGAGGTACAAGTCATGTGTGAAGCATTAAGTGCTTTTTTAAGAGCAATGTTACAACTCATAAGCATCAGAAGGTAAAGAATGATCCAGAAAGGCTGCGTTTTGGTCCCTTTGATCCAGAAAATAACAAACAGTAGCTGGGACAGATGTTTAAGCAGCGCTTAAAAAAATGACACTTACAAATATCCCAGCTGTCAAAAATGTGCTCCTTAAAAAACCAAAAGCACTTCCAAAAGAAAACAATAACTGAAGGGTTGGATTTTTCCATCTGATGTGAAAAACCATCTAAATCCTGCTGCTGACGTCACAGGACGACTCCGCCGCCCCAGAGACGCCGTGGTGGGAGAAGAGCTAAACCAGTCCTCCTCCTCCTCCTCCTCCTCCTCCTGTTGTTCCAGAGTATCAGTTTACTGTTGCAGAAAATATTTTGATTTTGTGAGACGATGAAAATCTCAGAATCCAACATTTCTATTCAGTTTTTAAGATCAAATTTAAATGTTTTCTTTGCTTCTATATTTTTTTACGGATTTAAAGGTGAAAAAACATTTTTTCTGCATCAAAGAAGGAAAGAAGAAGAAGAAGCAGTGAGGCACCAAAGATGCAAAAGCAAAGCAAAGCAAACACGAAGGAGAAAAGGTGGATATCGTGACGAGTCTATAAACAAAAGGGAAATAGTGCACAGTTAATCCATACGTATACATACAAATGTATATATACACTCAGCTCACTTCTTCTTCCCTCCCAGGACGACGCTCCGTGTCAGAGGACAGCCTCGTCCTCGCGTTGCCGTGGTTACCATTCAGGTCTGAGGAGGCATGTGATTCACGGCTGGACTGTTTGACCTTTTGTTTTCTCCTTTTTGGTCAGAAGTCCAAGTATTTTGGGGATTCCTCAACGTCGGCGGCGTGGAACCTTTGGAGAGGAGTCGAGGGCGGTGAACCTCCCTGAAAAAATGGAACCACAGGCGGCGCTCGGCGGGGGGGGGGGCTCCAGATGAAAAGTTTCAAAGAGGCTTGAAGCGAATGTGACTGAAGACGTAAACAAAAAGGACCAGTAATGGAACCGCTGGGTCAGGTGACTCTCCCGTTTCCAGGGACATGTGTGTGTGTGTGTGTGTGTGTGTGTGTGTGTGTGTGTG
Organism: Pungitius pungitius; assembly: GCF_949316345.1. Classification (NCBI taxonomy): domain Eukaryota; kingdom Metazoa; phylum Chordata; class Actinopteri; order Perciformes; family Gasterosteidae; genus Pungitius; species Pungitius pungitius. The sequence goes on along the minus strand of NC_084904.1, from coordinate 23,031,298 downwards.
TGTGAGGGGGGGGCGGTCCGGCGAGCCGTCCCTAAGTGCTGCGGCTGTCTTTGTCTCCGCCTGCGTCCCCAAAACCCAAAACTCAGATAAACCTCAGCTCCGGACAAAGTGTTTCCCCTGAGGGGCGGAGGTGGGGGAGGTGGGGCAGGAAGAGGCGAGGTCTTCCTCAGAAGATGCCCTTGGCGATCTTCAGTCCCTTCTGTTTCATGCGCGGCAGCGTGGAACTGGCCACGTTCTTGGCGCGGAGCGGGCGCACTAAGCCCCGCCTCTTCAGCACAAAGTCGTAGTTGGCAGTGGAGTTCATGGCGTAGAAAACGTTGGCGTTGTCCGGGATACGAAGCTCTGGGGGGGGGGGGGAGATGGTATTTGGTGATGGAGATTATTCTGTGATTATTAGGGGTCACATGGTCCATACGTACGGAGGCCCCGTGGCGAGTCTCTCTCACCTTTGTCCTCAGAGATCTTCTGCATCAGCTCGTACTCGTCGGTTTTCTCCCGCTCCAGGTTGTGTTTGATCATCGCCTTCCTGATGACGGCCGGCGTCTTGTCCTGACTCGTCACCTGGAGCCGAGACACAAGAACGAGTCACACGAGTCAGAGGAGTGTGAGGAGGCTTCTCCAGAAAGACGACTCGTCATATTCATCTTGAGGAACATTACACGTTTACTTCTTCTTGACGTGATCAAATCGTCTCTCTGCTTTCTGCTCAGCTCGCGTGGCGTTAGCGCCCCGTTAGCATTGAAGCTAAGGGGGCCTCTAGTCAGAATGCTCACCAGGATGCTCTTGTACATGTTCCCGTTCTCCACGTCCAGGCTGACCCGGATGATGCAGCAGTCGTCCACCTGCTGGTTGTACAGCGGCAGCGACAGCGTGGAGTAGTTGGACACCGCCGAGGCCGAGCGCTTGTGGGAGCGGGAGGCGGAGAGCGGCGTGGAGGAGGAGACGGAGGAGGAGGAGGCGCTGCTGGAGCCCGAGGCCGAGCCGGAGGTGTCCAGGGAGGACAGGGACGTGCACTCCCAGAACTGAGGGGGGGGGGGGGGAGGCAGAAAGATGATCAGGTCTGAGAAGGAGCTGTGAGAGTTGCATTGTGGGTAATGTAGGGTCAGGATATGAAGGAAGTCTATGAAGTACTATGAAGGGGCAGAAAATCGTGAGCAGTAATCAACAAGAACCTGATGAGGATGAAGTTAATGATGTGATGAATATCTTTACAGTGAGAACGAGGGTCATGAATCCACTTAGAGGGTGAAAATAGAAATAAAAATGCAGAAGTACCGTTACCGTTGACGTCGTATCGGCTGCCGGAGCTTCTCTCCCCAGAGCAGAGACGGTGAGTTTCACCGAGGGAGTCGACGTCTAGAGGGGGGAGGAGAGGGGGGGGGGGGGGGGGGGGGCGCGTTAATGTTCTTTTCTCCATTGAATCCCTGCACAATAAAGGTCTCCGTCTCTCACCTTCCTCTCGTGTCCCTCCGGAGAGTCGGACAGGAAGCTGGCGTTCACGTCCTCCAGGTCCGACCCGCTGGAGCTGACGGAGGTGACGCTGAGGGCGTCGCCGCTGTCCCCCCCTCCCCCCCCCTCCGCCCCCCTGGTAGGGCCTGTAGTGCGAGTGGTCGAAGGACTTGGAGTGAGAGCCCGGGGCGCCGCTGCAGCCGGCCTCCGTCAGCTGCCGGCTGGACGCCAGACGAGGAGTTACAACCATATATATATCTACGTATATATGTGTAAATGTATACATGTATATACAGTATATACTGTATATACATGTATATACAGTATATATGTAAATAAATTCACTCACTCGCTCCAGCGCTTCATGATCCCTCCGTTCTTCTTGGCCCTCAGCGTGTTGCTGGCCGACTCCGACAGAGGCTCAAACTCACAGGACAGGTTGTAGCTGTGGGGACAGGAGGTGAAGACAGGGATGAGGACAACACATCTGGGGGGGGGGGGGGGGCAGTCGGTTCTGTCCACGTAGCGCTCAGAAATCCCACACCGGTGAGTCAGTAAACGCAACACAATGACCATGATATTTTAACCTGCTGCATCTTTCAGACTTGGTCTTGTTTGCTTGGATGACAGATCTCTATATAGATATAGATCTATAGACAAATACGCCCCCCCCCCCCCCCAGCCCCCGGATGGACTCACCTCTCGGCCTCGCTCAGCTTCTCCACCCCTGAGAACCACTCCCTGAAGTGGGCGTCCTGGGTGAAGCTGTAGTTGTTGGAGGCCAGCTGGAGCAGTTTGATCTGAGCGATCACCTCGAACTCCTGGGGGGGGGGGACAACATTTACGGCACTGCTCCTCTCAACTGGAAACCTTCTTCTCTCAGGTTCTTTTCACTGATCGCTACAACAAAAAAGGAAAATGCAGCTCACCTTCCTTCTCTTCTCGAAGTTGATCAAACCGCCCTGAAAAAGAGGCAAAAAACACAAAAACCAAACGGGAAAATGTCAACATTTATCATCCAACCAAATGAAGGGTTGTGATTGGTTTATTTGAGTTGGAATGTGACGGACCTCGGTGTAGTCCTTCATGGCCGTGTCCATCATCACCAGGTCCGTCAGGAAGGTCCCCAGGTAGGGGATCGTCCCCTGCATCACGCCCTGCTCACAAGGAAGGAAGCGACTCAAGGTACCTGCAGATGTTCCCTCACAAACTCGGATAAATGTGATGATGCTTTTTAGAGCTTCAAATTTTGGAGGTAAAAAGGAAATCAATGCTGCCGATTGGTGGATTTCTTTTCCTTACACTTTAATAAAAATAATAATAATATCTTATTTATATTGCCCCTTTAAAAACAGAGGGCAAAACGCTTAATATGGCACAAATAAATAAAAAAACAAAAATAATAATAATGAAAGTTAAAATAAAAGAAGCTTCTCTGTAAAATCCACCAGGTGGGGGCATCTCACCAGGTCTCTCTGCTGCTGGTGTCTCCTCTGAGCTCGCTTGGGGTTGATCTCCAGCGTGGCGAACTTGGAGGTTCCCTCCTGGGGAGAAAGTCGGCTTTAACTACGCGAGGAACAAAGCTCCTTCAGTCTCTAGATACTCGTTTCTGCTCAGGAGGCCAACGCAATCGGAGGGTGACATTTCCCCCCCACGCTGCGTCCCACACTTCCCACAATGCAGCAGCCTCTCTACGAGCTGTTTGACAGGCTTCAGTCGGGGTGCAAGAGGGACAACGTGGAGACCTCGATCACCTCCACTGAGAACATTGTTACGGTTACTTTCTCTTCCAGATGTGCAAAGACACACGAAGCCTTAAAACAAACCGGGGGGGGGTGGGGGGGGGGGCGTGTTCCTCAGGGCGACGCAGCGCCCGGAGGCCTGGTCCGAGCAGATAGAGGCGACGCCCCCCCCCCCTCCCAAGCCGCTATCTACTGACTGAAGGTTTCCCCCCTGCTGATGTCAGCGGGGGGGTTTCCCTCTGAGGGAGACGGGGAGTTCACTCCCTCCACAGAAGTGGTTTCTGTTTAACAACTCTCTTCTAGCTATATGTATATCTTTATATCTATATATCTATATATCTATATAGATATAGTTACATTTGATCTGTTAAATAACCTCGTCTCACCTTCACCAGCAGCTCTCGGCTGAGCGAGTAGTTGTTGTCGTCTGAGAAGATCTCCGACAGCTCTCGGAAGGTGCGGAAACTCTCCCTGTGGAAAGAGGTCAGAGGTCAGAGGTGGAGCAGCTTTGAAGGACTTTCATCCGGCGAAGGCGCTGCGGCGCGGAGACGCTACCGTGACACTTCCTCCCAGGTCCTCTTCAGGCGGTGGATGGCGTTGCACTGCAGGGCGGAGAGGATGGCTCGCAGCGACGAGAAGTTCTTCAAGATCCGACACTCCTGAACACACCGGGGGACAAAGACACCTTTACAGAGTCTGAGGAGCTCACAGGTACGTCAACACCTGGGGGCTCAGTCATCAGCATCTGGAATACTGGGTGTTGTTCTTCCTCTAGAACGATTTCATACTTAAAATAATACTAACATTGGAAAAAGGAACGTGTGTGTGTGTGTGTTTGTACATATTTGCCATTTCCTTATATTCTACTTTTGTTTTTTCTCTTTTCTTTCTCATAATATATTATATATTTATCTTTAGTTCATCTTTTATCATCTTAGTAGATGATTTCTCGCCTAATGCTTTGAAATAATATGAATATTTCTGAACAGCTTCTCCCTTCCCGCGCCCGTCTTCAAATACCCGTCTCCATGGCAACGCCAGGCAGAGGTCGGACGCGAGGTCGCCTGCTTCCTCACCCGAGCCACGTCGATCCAGCGCTCCAGCAGCCGGGCCCTCTGGTTGGGCTTCAGGGTGGGGTTGCTCAGGCAGGTGGTGATGACGCAGTTGGTGACGGAGTTGAACTGGGCCACGGTGGCCCTGATGGTGGGGGCCAGGTGCTCCTTGCCCTTCTTGTCCCGCTGGGACCAGATCCCCCCCAGGCAGTGGTACGGCACCACCTTCTTGAACAGGTCCTGCAGGGAGAGGCGAGTGAGCCGGGTTTACATTTTATATTTTACATTGTGTAAAGAAGTCCAGGAGCTTCCTCTGGGAACAACAGGACAAAACGATTTATGTCAGAAAGCAGAACAAAATCAAAGAAAGGAGGGGGGGGGGGGGGGGGGGGGGGACTGCTCACCGCGTCCATCAGCGTGAACTGCTCCGCCACCATGATGGGGTCGAACGACAGGAAGCTGAAGGCAGGAAGCTCGTCCTCGAAGCCGCTCTCCTCCTGCGTGGCGAAGGGGCAGCCGATGTGCTCCCCTGGGGGGTCCAGAGAGAACAGCACTTCTTTCACAACGCTGCCTCCACACACCCGCCACCTTCTCATGCTGCCTCTGACCTCTTCTACCCCCTAAAATGAGACCCCCCCCCTCTTAAAGCCTGTGTGTCTCTCTGCCCCCCTTCCCCTGGGCCCTCCCTGTCCTGCCTTCATACCATCGGGCTCGGGCTCACACTGCTGCTGGCGGCGGTGGAAGTGGGCCAGCAGGTTGCGGGCGCGGCGCTCCAGGTCCGATCCGGGGAAGTGGCGGTGGAGGTAGGACATGAGCTGGTGCAGGCAGTCGTAGCTCGGGGGGCTCCAGAAGTCCTCGGAGTACTGGTCCAGCCAGGCGCCCAGGATGGACGACACGGTGCTGCAGGCACGCACACACACACACATACATGGTGACATCGGCTAGTTAGCAGTGAGAGAACACGGGTTCCCACGAGCTAACGATGCTAATGCTAACGGGCAGGGGGGGCACACTCACTTCCTGAGCTCGGTGCGGTCGTCCTGGGACACTCGGTGGGCCGTGGCTGCCGGCGCGTTTTGGAGCTTCGCGTACCTGAAGCAGAAGAAATCAATACTTACATTCTATCTTTGTATCGTGAGATTTATTTCATCTGGTGAGAGAAGCTTTTAAATAGTTAAATGTTAATAGTTTCAATACAATAGATGCACCAAAAGAAAAGTTATTTAAAATTAAGGAGGCATTTTCTTATTAAATCTTTGCTTATTAATTAAAAATCCAGGTTCCAAGTGTTTGTTTGATGCTGTTGACTCAATAGAGATGTATTATTGATTCCATCACACACAATGTTATGTTTGAATGGTACCTGTTGAGCAGCAGGTCCAGCACCTGCCTGGTGGAGGCGAAGGAGCGGTAGGTGCAGAGGAAGATGGTGACGTAGGTGGAGTCCTTGCCCCTGAAGGCCGACACCATGTACTCCACCAGCCTCTCCAGCGTGCCGGCCTTGATGGTGCGCACCTTGCACGTCTCGTAGAGGCTGAGGGCGGAGTCCGTCTCCACGCCCAGCCACCGCTGCCCCTTGCTGGCCGACTGGTGGAGCTGCACCTTCCTCAGCGTGATGGTGAAGACGGCGTCCTCCTCGGCCTCCTCGGCGATCTCCTGCGTCGAGCTCTGCGGGACGGAAGGAGGAGACATTTCACTCTGAGGGACAAACGCACCAGATGCCTGCTGGACGAGAGGAGCCGTTGCCATGGAGACAACCGGCTAAAAAAGCCCTTTAATCAGGACCGCCGGCGTGACCCGCCTCCGGCTCTTTGCTGTGTGAGTCATTCTCTGTGAATCACGTGCAGGGACACACACACACACACACACACACACACACACACACACACACACACAAACAATGGCCTGCTGCTGACCGCAGCTCACTGGATCAAAGTTCTCCCTGTTGTTTGAGGCTGTTTTTACACAACAGAAACTAAGCAGAGGGATTTCTGACGTACTAAACGGATTGAAGACGCGCTGCGCGTCGTGATGCTCCAGAACAACAACAATTGTTTGCTTTGTGATAAACAACAAGGTATTTATTGTGTGTGCAGATGAATCTGTGGCCTCAAACCAGCTAATCAAGGACGTCTTTAGGGGCCTTTAGGAAGTAAGAACTTCTGCTAGTTGTTCACTGAGTGAGTAAAGGAGGGTTTAAAATGCGTAATCAGTCATCACATTAAACCACAGCTCCATCACCGGAGCACCGGCCCCCCCTCACACAGCGGCCCCTTTAAGACTGTAAAACGGGACGACAGACCCCCCCCCCCCCCCCCCCCCAAAGGTTATCACCGGCAGCATGTGCTTCCACTCAGCAGAGAGATAAACGACGTGGTGAAGGCATCTCATCGCGCGAGGCCTCCCACTCCACCGCCATCCGTCACGCCGCGCCCCCGCAATGCATCATGGGAGCGTTAGTCATCGGGGGCCCCTTCCAAGGCCTCGCTGTGACTCCCTGTGCTTCCACCTCCCACTTTCTGTTTTTTCCTTATTCTGCAGCATCTCAGTTGACGCCAAACGCCTCGGTTGTCTCTGCGTTGCCATGGAGACGAGCTCCATAGAATGAGAATTGGCTGCTCGCTTGGAGGAAGCGAGACGCTATGATTTGAATCTATGGGGTCAGCCAACGTTGACAGATGGATCAAAGTCACTAAAACACCAAGGAGAAGAAAAATGGAGGCTTGAATAAGTTGAATTATTAATTATAATAATTATTATACCTTTTAGAGAGGCAGATGTTTTTTGTTGTAGCAGCTGGATCTACATGAAGTATTTATCTGTTATAAGACGTATGATGATGTATTATAAGTGGTGAGGTTAAACAGCTCATGATCTCTAATATGCATTTTATATCCCTGTGAACATCTGTATTTATCAGCAAAACATTTTACCAGACTACATTTGAACACATCACGTGTTGATAATGACTTTTTCTTCAGATAATACTGGTTTTCACTGGGGGAGCCTGAACGCATCTCAATGTCACTGAAGGCGCTTTAGCAGTTTAAATCATTAGGAAAGCAGTGCAGTAACATTCCTCACAAAAAAGAAGTTTAGGGTAAATTAGAAGGTTTCCCTCAGAAACCTCTTGTTATTTTTTAAATATAACTTTGTCCCACATTCCTTCGGCAAAGCAGTGCAGGAAGTGGCTTCTAAAGATAGGCGTCCTTCTCGGCATCCGACGATTAGGAGAACAGTTAAAACCAAAGATCAAAATAGATAAAACGCATTTGATTTATACTGCAAATCACAGAATCCACCTTCCTGTAATTCAGAACTTAATCTTCCTTAAAACAATAAATACTGCACTTGACAGAATGATAGAAGTTACACTCAGCAACCATGATCTCCTTTTTACATTCTGTGTAGTGACCAGCAGGGGGCGACTCCTCTGCTCCCATAGACGTCTATGAGGAAATGACTCTACTTCTGTGTAGTGACCAGCAGGGGGCGACTCCTCTGCTCCCATAGACGTCTATGAGGAAATGACTCTACTTCTGTGTAGTGACCAGCAGGGGGCGACTCCTCTGCTCCCATAGACGTCTATCAGGCAATGACTCTACTTCTGTGTAGTGACCAGCAGGGGGCGACTCCTCTGCTCCCATAGACGTCTATGAGGAAATGACTCTACTTCTGTGTAGTGACCAGCAGGGGGCGACTCCTCTGCTCCCATAGACGTCTATGAGGAAATGACTCTACTTCTGTGTAGTGACCAGCAGGGGGCGACTCCTCTGCTCCCATAGACGTCTATGAGGAAATGACTCTACTTCTCTCTTGATTTATTCCCTCAGTAAACATTGTAAACATGAGTTTATGGTCTCAGTCTCTAGTTTCAAGTCTTCAACACAGCGTGATGTTTATTTCATAGAGCGGGTTTCCTCCAGAGGGGAAGATCTTCCAACTCTCACCAGTGAGCCTCGTGACAATAGAAGAGCTATTGATCGTCCCACGAGCTGATCACTAGCAGAGATCTGCCGTACTATTTGTGCCGTGTAATCACAAATGTTCAGCTGGGAACACGTGGAGACCCCGAACATTTTGAGCACGACGCTCTGAAAACCAAAAAATAACAGACTGCTTTTATTTATAGAAAAATCTCTCTGGCTCATCTAAACAAAGCCTCCGAATGGCCTTATGCAACACGGAGTGTGGGCAGCACACGGTGCAGCATGTGAATAATAAATAAACACATTCCCACGTCAGGACCAATCAAACACTCGAAACTTAGTTAACATTCAGGTTAAACTTTACATAACCATCAGTAGCTCACGATGCTAATTAGCATCAATCAGCACAGGAGTCACTATATAATCTAGTCCAGAGTAAAGTATCTGCTACACGGAGGGGAGTGGAGGAGGCTCCACAGAAATGTCAGGCATCCAGGGTCGGGCCCTCCACACCGTAAATAAATGAACCATCATGGAACAGATCTGCAGCTAGTTAGCGTTAGCCGTTAGCAGAGCTAACAGCTAGCTAACGTCAACACAGCTCAAATGGAGTGTCACATGTGTGGAGGGATGTTTTCACAGGAATATGAAATGGATATTTGCATGTGACCCTCAGAAAAGCCTGCCCCCCCCCCCCCCCCCCCCCCCGCCAAAGGTCAACACCTAAACAAAGCAACAATAGAGAACAATCTTTGGGATGCTGGTCAAGAGGAGGAGGAGGAGGAGGAAGAGGAACGAGGGGACATTTGGGAGAACAAATAAGTTGGTGACCTCATGGTCATCATCGTGCATCATCGTGCATCATCACGGCGGCCGTAGGTCGGGGGGGGGGGAACATGAACGCCCCACCCATCCCTCGGATGTGAAGAGATAAAGTCACTGCCTCCTGGCTGCTAATCAATAGCTTTACTCCTCTTTCTCTCACTTTTTGATCAGACACAAAACACAGATTCCATTCTTCTTCTCCTCTTCTTCTTCTTCGTCTCTTGCTCTACGGAGATAATCTAAAAAAGGATTCCATCTACGTCCAATTTACCGCCCACACAAAGGGTCTATTTTTGTGCCGTTCCACTTAGAACTCAACCTCGACTGGAACACATTCACTCTGTGTGAAGCGAGGAGACGCATCCAGGCAGCAGGAGCCGCTTGAGGAGGAGGAGGAGGTCCATCTCCACTGCGTGTCTCCCGCTCACTTGTCACCACCTGGTCACATACATGGAAGGAGCTGGTCTCCCCCTGTGGGTAAGTGTCCTATGGGGGGGGGGGGGGGGGGGGTCAGAAGTGGAGCGGGCCTTTGTCAGCAGAGAGTTCCATGGGGAGAATAATGCTCTCCATCGTTCTACAGGATTCCACCAGCACCGACTGGTTTCCCTCACAGTGGTATTGAGCAGCTAAGAGCATGCTAACCACTGCCCTTCAAAACAGAGAAATACATCATGGGCTCAGGAGTCCAGGGACCAGCTGGACCAGCAGCTTCTGAAGCATGGAAGGCTCCAGAGAGAAGAGCAGAGAGCCAGAGGGAGGAGAGCATCCTGCAGAATCTCCTCAAACCACAAGCTTCTCCTCGGCTTCTCCTTCCTCCAAATATCTCACCCAATAAAGAGGAAACACCAACTTGATGTTCTCCCTCTATCTCTGTGATTAAAAGATCTAACAGACACAGTATTCCTTCTTACACATTGCATCTTCTCACTCTTGCTTTTGATAGGTGGTTGTAATTGATTTACAACTTTTATTTATTTTAGTTGTATTATTATTCTATCGTGTAGTTTATCATCTTTCATTATCTTCTATCAAGTGCTGGGACAATAATAATAAAGATAAAGATGTCTCTACCAGAGACAAAATGTTCATAACAATATCTGGTCTGATTTGCACAGAAGAAGAAAATAAGTTGACGAGGACAGACCCAGATCCTTCAGCAGAGACCAGTCCACGAGGACAAACCCAGATCCTCCAGCAGAGACCAGTCCACGAGGACAAACCCAGATCCTCCAGCAGAGACCAGTCCACGAGGACAAACCCAGATCCTCCAGCAGAGACCAGTCCACGAGGACAAACCCAGATCCTCCAGCAGAGACCAGTCCACGAGGACAAACCCAGGTCCTCCAGCAGAGACCAGTCCACGAGGACAAACCCAGATCCTCCAGCAGAGACCAGTCCACGAGGACAAACCCAGGTCCTCCAGCAGAGACCAGTCCACGAGGACAAACCCAGATCCTCCAGCAGAGACCAGTCCACGAGGACAAACCCAGATCCTCCAGCAGAGACCAGTCCACGAGGACAAACCCAGGTCCTCCAGCAGAGACCAGTCCACGAGGACAAACCCAGATCCTCCAGCAGAGACCAGTCCACGAGGACAAACCCAGGTCCTCCAGCAGAGACCAGTCCACGAGGACAAACCCAGATCCTCCAGCAGAGACCAGTCCACGAGGACAAACCCAGATCCTCCAGCAGAGACCAGTCCACGAGGACAAACCCAGATCCTCCAGCAGAGACCAGTCCACGAGGACAGACCCAGATCCTCCAGCAGAGACCAGTCCACGAGGACAGACCCAGATCCTCCAGCAGAGACCAGTCCACGAGGACAGACCCAGATCCTCCAGCAGAGACCAGTCCACGAGGACAAACCCAGGTCCTCCAGCAGAGACCAGTCCACGAGGACAAACCCAGATCCTCCAGCAGAGACCAGTCCACGAGGACAAACCCAGGTCCTCCAGCAGAGACCAGTCCACGAGGACAAACCCAGATCCTCCAGCAGAGACCAGTCCACGAGGACAAACCCAGATCCTCCAGCAGAGACCAGTCCACGAGGACAAACCCAGATCCTCCAGCAGAGACCAGTCCACGAGGACAGACCCAGATCCTCCAGCAGAGACCAGTCCACGAGGACAGACCCAGATCCTCCAGCAGAGACCAGTCCACGAGGACAAACCCAGATCCTCCAGCAGAGACCAGTCCACGAGGACAAACCCAGATCCTCCAGCAGAGACCAGTCCACGAGGACAAACCCAGATCCTCCAGCAGAGACCAGTCCACGAGGACAAACCCAGATCCTTCAGCAGAGACCAGTCCACGAGGACAAACCCAGGTCCTCCAGCAGAGACCAGTCCACCGAGGACTTTGATTGCACACGACATGATCTGAAAGCCACGGTTGGGTTCAGGAGGCTCTGCTGAGTCAGCAGACATCAGACCGTGATTCAGCAGAAAGGAAGCAGTTACAGTCTCTGATTTCACTGGATCTTCAGAATCGCACCGCGCATCGATTGCCTCCTAAAATACATGTGAAGACTTCAATAGAAGAAACATTAGTTTAGACCCAACGGCCCTGAACTGGTCTGAACCGGTCGGGGGCTTTAAAGGACCCATGAATGAGCAGCAATGTGGTCTTTGTTTCTCTGACAAATGGCTGAAAGAGTCAAGCGGAGCCGGAGGAATCAAAGGGGACTGGATCCCTGTTTTTAATACAGTAAAAGAACCCAGACGCTGAGCGACGTCCGACTGAAAGACGTCGGCCCGTACAGGAAGAGGGGGGAAGGGGGGGGGACGAGGGAGGGGGGATTAAGCATTAGGTAATTGTGTTAGAGGATTAGATCAGAGCGCCTCTCTGGAGCTGCCTGAGTCCGCTGAAGGGAAACTCATGAGCCCGGATCGATGGTGGGACCGAGTGGACCATGAGGCCCGTGGACATTAATAACGACCCCCCCCCCCCCCCCACCCCCCGATCCAATGGGATGGTTCCATTGGCCATTTATTACAGAGGACAGAGGGACTGGGTCTTTGTTCCGTAGTGTGGGACAAAGACGGGGGGGGGGGGGGGGGGGGGGGGGGCAGGACACACCTTTTGTTTACTCTGCAACAAGAAATTAATCAACAAAGAGCTCGAGTCTCATTTTAAGCAAAATCACATTTCCAGCTCCTCCAATTTGCTTCATCCTGCTTCATAACATAGTAAATAAATGTCTTTGGTATAAGGAATAAGACAAATCAGCTGACTACTGAATACTAAAAGCATGTGGACTCATAGCGGGGTTTACGGGTTTGTGACATGCCAAACATTCTGAATATAAGCAGTATTAATACTCCAATGACTCAGTGTGGTATTGAGTAAGTGTGCCGCAGCAGGAACCAGATACAGCACCTCCATACTCTCGCTCTGACTAGCTGCTGCTCCATAGTTCTGCTTTTATCATTTATATATTTATATTTCTTCATTCTTCCACTCAGCATCTGACCCTGAGCGTCTGTTTAAATAGCACCTTCTTGATTAAAAGGCCTCACAGGGTCTGGGAGTACAGCATTACATCACCATGTCCCTCCGGCAAGTGGACCACTCACTGAATAGTTGGGATACTTTTATACGTTGTTTAAATATGTAATAAACGGCTTTGTGTGACACTAGTCTTCAAGTATTAAACATGGTGGTAAATCAAACCCTTTGATTTGTGATTTCTTAGCCGTTCAGGATCAACCCAGGAGGCCGAACCCTGGATCCTCCATCCGGCCCCGAATCACACCCCCAAACAACCGGCATCAACCTAACGGTCCCCTCAGGTCCCCCCCTCCCCACCCCCCCCTCTCCCCTCCCACCTCACCTCCAGCAGCGGCAGGTCCGGGTCCAGGTGCGTGAGGCTGTGCAGCACCACCGGGCCGCGGTGCTCCGACACCTCCAGCCTCACCCCGTCCCAGATGCTGCGCACCCGCCACGACGAGTCGAACATCTCCAGCCGTCCCGGTCTGAGGCCGCGCGCCTCGGTCTGCGCCCCGGGAAATGGACCATGGGGGCCCCGCGGAGTCGAGAGCTCAGTCGCGGCGTTTTTATTTGTGCTCGTTCAGGTCCGAGTTGTGGCCGTTTCGCCGTTGAGCTGCTGCGGCTCAGCGGATCATCGCTGCGGTGTGACGCGTTCAGACGAGTCGCACTTGGGCTTCCCTAAGCCCCGCCCACAGAGCCCACAGTGCTGCCTTCAGGGCCGTCGGAAATAGGAATGACTCGAGAATGGGGGGGGGGGGCAATTATGTCAAGAAAACAAGGCTGTTGTGGCATTTTTAATTACTATAGTCTTTAAAATATAAGTCAGTAGAAAACTTTTTCAGTTTCTAACGTGGACAATTGTTTTTGCATCAATACCAACAACTTGTCAGCCGTGCAGTGCAGATGTACGCAGTGTCCCTGAATGCAGCGTGTTGTTTCTGCTCTCACTATGGCAGCAGGTTGTTGGTGGAAAGGAAACACACTGATGTAGTTTACTGACCAGCTGGTCTGCAAACATCACACCTGAGTTAGTTAAAAGGTACTCGAATATTCCCTCCAAATTAAGAAGGAAATATTTAAGGTTTTACATTTTTATCAAAGAGCTTTAGTCATCACACTTTTTCCATACAAAGACTTTGCATTTGATCAGCTTATAAAGAATAATCTTTATCTGATCTTGTTGATAGAGGAACTCATATTTAGCAAAGATGACGTGTATAATAAAAAGGTCAAAGACCAACACAAGAAGGAGAAGACAGGAGATGATGGTCCATGGAATGAGCTTCTGTCGGTTAGAGGTCCCATGCTGCCTCCTGCTGGCCAACGCCAGGAACAACACATCCATCATCTAACAAAACGACCTGCAAGCTTTTAAAATGATGAGGGACTCTTAATTAATCCAGACGGTTCAAATGAGAAGCAAAGACCTCACCCAAACGATAAATTTACTATTATTGATTTTTTTCTTCATGGGGGAGAACACAATAAATACATCAGGATGAACAGGTGTGAAGGGTTACAATAAAAAGCATCTGCTGCACCAACTGAGGGATGAACGCGACTACGAACTCAATGAGGGCAGCAGCTGTGTTTTATTTTCCACCACATTATTAGAAAATGAAACACCGGCTGCAGACTTTCTATTCTACAATAACAGCAGGCTCCAGTAGAAACAACCACCCTCACTGGTATCAGTCTCCCTTTAGAAAGGATGAAAACACCTCCCAGAGGGAGCGACTGCTCCGACGCGCTTTACCGACCCCCCAAAGGACGAAGGAGACGAGAGGTCCCCACGGGGCGAGGAGGCCGCTGAGCTAACGCTAGCTCAGCAACAACAAATACAAGGAGATGCTCCAAGTCTTAATCCTGTTGCATTCTGGTACAATTTGAATGTTTGAGGCGCTTGAAATTTTCCTTGTTTTCATAATTTGTTGGTCAGTTCGTCCGTGATAGTAAAATGTTAATTAGACCTCTGTCTGTTCTACATAAACTAAAGAAAAACCATCCAGAACTCACAGACTCACAGGCGTCAAAATCAAAATGAGTCTAAAGTCCACATGTTTATGACACAGGTCCAACCCGGGTCCACGTCTGTGATCGGCCCGACAACTCAGACAACGTGTGTTTTCACCCTGTGGATCTGGCCACCGACACCCAGCGCACACACACACACATGTAAATACATATTTATATGTAATACAGTACTAAAATCCCTTTAAGCAATAAAGAAACAAACTCAACTTTCTCTTATCTGTCTGAACAAACAAATAAAGGTTCAGCAGTTTGGAAAGAATCAGCAGATAAATGATATCCATTTTTCTCCTGTATGTCATCACATGGTTTACTAATCAATACTTTAAACCCAAGACTGGTTCCTCAATCAATTCACAGCTTTGATCCCCCGTCCTCAGAGAGACACGTACACTGTCCAAAATCACGTCCCAAAACCCAAATAAAACTCCAATCAGACCTGTCCGCCTGCTGTGCGTCCTGTCCTGTCCCAGCATGCACCTGTCCTGACCAGAAGTCCACAGGTCCAGCGGCTCCAGCACCACATCACGACCTTCCTCAGGACCGCTGCAGGACCCTCAAGATGCAGACGCTCCCACAGCCAACAATGAGAAACCCTCCAGCGGGCCTCCGCAGCTCCCCTCCCCTCGGCGCAGATTGGACCGTGAACCCCCCCCCTCCGTCCCCTCCGTCCCCCCCCCACTGCTAGAGCATGTTTGCTTTGCCAGCTGTGTCAACAGCGCCGGCAGCAACACGAGAAAAAGTGAACTTGTGCAGGGAGAAAAAGGAGGGCTTTGCAGCGATGCCCCTACAGTGAGCTGCTGCTCCGTCGGAGGCAAAGGGAAAATGCCCCACCGTCACCACGGCAACCACAGCGCTGCCACAGCCCCCAGGGGGCTTCACCACCCCCACAGAGATGTCCTGGGTGGTTACCTGGTGATGCGTGGGTGGAGACCGTCACAGGGAAAGGTGTGAGGAACACGGACGTTCCAGATGTGTGAGTGAGCGGAAGACACCAGCTCACAGGGTCCAGATGTGAACGCGTGTCCTGAGGAGGAGCCCGGCGTGCGACGTTCCTCTCTGAGGTCAGAGGTCAGCTGGTGATCAGGTGGATGTTTTAATGGGGCGTCGCCAGGTACCACGGCCACTAATTACCCTGCAGCCCCTGCTGCTCCGCCCTGATGGTGTCTGGAGTTTGCTGTTGGACATTTAGATGTTTTTAGATGTCTCCTCCCACAGCGTCTGAGGCTTCTTCCATGTCGCCATGGGGCAGGAAACGTGACCCCCGCTGCTTCTGTCTGCATCAAACACAGCTTCCCGCTGCATTGGTTGGTTTTTCGTCTCTTGTGCACAAATTATTGGTTGCAAGATTCATCAGTAAAAAATATCTAGTAAACAAAATAAGCCCAACTCATTTAATCCGATGGATCAGTTCATTCTTATTGAGGATTTGGCTTTTAAATCCTTCATTAGGAGTTCTGAACGTAGAACAGGTAGTCTCACTTCTACGTTACACCCCCCCCCCCAGAGGTTCAACCCCCGGACCCTTTAGAAACGGATTCAGGGCTCCGACCCACTTCCTGTGTGTCAGAGGAACAACGACAGAGGGACCCTTGTGAAGCTGAAGTGTTTTAGTATCTTCTCCCACTGTGAGTTCCACCTCTCCACATCCACCGAGGGCCCGTTCCCACAGTAAAGCCCCCCCGAGCCATTGTTCCCTTACACATTGTGCTGTGTAGGACCCAGCTTCCCAGCGCCCATGTCTCCTGGCCGCCTTGTTTCCTGACCTCTGCCCCCCCCCTTCTGGACTCTATCCTCTCAGCTGGATCCCCTCTGGACCACCTGCCTGTAGCTGGACCAAGGCCTCGGATCAGCTGTGACCCCTTCTACAAGGCGCCATTTGAACGCATCATGATAACTAATCTCTACTGAACGGTAACCGTTGGTAACAGCCCCCATAAACTAGCTCTGGTCCTGCAGGATTCTACACAGGATTGTTCTTATTATTGTATTACACAGGCGGGCTGTGTAGTAACCCGATGACATCATAGTGATGTCATCGGACTCGACAGAGGACTTTCCACATGTGTTTTCACTTTGATGTGGAATAAACCCTGATACGCAGCAGACCCCGAAGGGACCCATGTGACCCCGAGGGAGGAGTCCAGCGCATGTCACAGCACGCCGACACCTCGGGGGGGTCACACACACACAGGTAACAACAGACACACACACACACACACACACACACACACAGGTAACAACAGACACACACACACACACACACAGGTAACAACAGACACACACACACACACAGGTAACAACAGACACACACACACACACACACACACACACACACAGGTAACAACAGACACACACACACACACACACACACATAGGTAACAACAGATACAAAACTGATACAAAACTGAATCTGGCTGCATAATTATCCCACATTGTGTAACATCTCAATACGTCCTGTAGTGAGATTAGTCGTCTTCTACACGTCTTTAGCAGTGAGATGTAGTCATACGTTTGTCAATGAGATGATTGATGTCATCACAGCTGGATCATTTTCTAAATAAATCCATCGTTCGCCTTGAACAACATGAATGTTCTGGTGCTCATTTTATCTCCAGCTGACACAGGAACACAATCACACACACGTCAGGAGTCAGAGGGGCAACACGCTGCCTGCAGGGACACACACACACACACACCACAAGATAATCCCCGAGAGTACGTGTTCACCCCCACCAGTCAAAGGGGGGGGGGGTGTCTGACTGCTGGTGAGAATCCGCTTGTCAAACTTCAGGGAGTCATGTGACCCAAAAGAACAGAAAAGGAGGAAATAAGCTACTGGATCGGAGCAGAAACCCCCCCCCCACACACAAACACACACCTCAGGTACATGTGTGTAAGCACACAGCTACACACACACACACACACATCTGGACATAACATCTATGTCATTTTTTTGTGATATGAATGATGTATATATCCAGCCACACACACACACACACACACACACACACACACACACACACACACACACACACACACACACACACACACACACACACACACACACACACACACACACACACACACACCCCTACATGAAATACTTGGATCTACTCTGCAGTATCCAGTCTCTCATCAGTGAACAGAAGGAGAAATGGAAACACACATTGAATACCTGCTCTCAATCGCGCACACACACACACACACACACACACACACACACACACACACACACACAGACACACAGACACACAGACACACAGACACGCGCGCTCACCAGCTCGTCCAGGATGGTGACGGGGAAGTCGAACATGCACATCTTGACGGGCTGTGCGAGCGCTCTGTGCAGACTGAACAGCTTGGCCTCCATGGCGCGGACCAGGCGACGTGCACACACACAAACAGCAGCCCGAAGAGGACGGACGTCCCCGAGCTGCCTCTCGCTCTGCCTCTCGACTGAGAGGCTACAAAACAACTGAGGATCCCCACATCCTTCCTCCTCCTCCTCCTCCCCCCGCCTCCTGCTGGCGTCGTGCGTGAGCCCCTCAGAGACGAACCAATCACAGGCACCGTGGGACCAGACGTTCTGGTCTGAAAACCTTCACTGGAAATCTAAAATAAAATGTGACTGACGAGCGCTGTTGAATATTTGATGGTAAGAAAAGATATTTAATGATATCCGAGTGAAAGGAGGTCACTTTACCAAACTACTGCGCTTCTACACGTTGTTAATGTTTTGTTCTATGAACACATGACCGTTTGGAGGTGACTTTTGACCTTGTTGAGTCCAACTGGCTCAAAACAAGTATATTTTAGTCTGGTACCTATCCATAAGTTGCACTAAAATGAAGCCCTTGGTACCTGAGAGGTGTCCTCTTCTCCAGGAGGCGGGACATGTTACAGGTGACAGGATGAGTCTGATTGATGTTTCCCTTTAAACGGGACATTCAACCAGTCAAAGTAGGTTGTTTCTAGGAGGCAATTTTGGTGCCACGATCTTGGATAACGGCCACCGCCACGTTGTTTTTATGGCAACAGTGAACACAAGTTACCATATTAGAGACACCTGACATAGTGACAGAGCCTCTGGTAGAGCTGTCAATCAGCGTTAGGCCCCGCCCTAAAGCATCCCCTGCTTTATGGTCTGTTTGACTCCATCATTCACTAAATGAACATCATGCTGCATTGAAGAAGACTTGAAACTAGAGACGGAGACCATGTTTACGATGTTTCCTCATAGACGTCTATGGGAGCAGAGGAGTCGCCCCCTGCTGGTCAGGAGAGGACGTAGTTCACCTGAGTGGTTGTATTTCTTTAGAGCAGAGGTGTCGGGGGGGGGGGGGGGGGGGGGGGGGGGATGCTTTAGATGGTGGACGTCCTCACACGACCTCTCTCCAAAACAAACCACTTTGTAATATTCTTCTTGGCAAACTAAAGTGGACACAAAAGCGATGTAGCCGCGAGGAGCGCCTGACGGCTGCTTCCTGTTTGGCGGCTATCTGTTGAAGCCCATCCGTTCATCAGATACCGGGCGCGTCGCCGCCTTTGTGCTGCATTTGCAAAGCGTAGTTTGACCAGAGGCTCGTCGGAGCTGGAGACTAATCGGACCTCAGCAGAGCGTCGGTGGAGGAGGTGAAAACACACAAAGACCCTCACTAACTCACTGAAGATCTCCGGTCCAAGTCGTCGCGCTGTATCTAGGTCACACGGCCTTCACCCCCAACAGAAGAAACCGCGACAGAAAGGAAGTACAGTCGCTTTGAACTGTGAAAAAAAAATCAGTTCAGAGATGTGAAATGTTGTGTGTTTTTGTTCTTGTTTGTTATCTCACTCGTTCTGCTTTTCATCCTCACACACAAGAACCAAAGTGCTCCATTCACACCTGCACGCTGTGTGACCAGGTACTCTGGGGAAAAATACCCCCCACCCCCACGATGAAGCCCCTCCCCCTTTCACTCAGGATTTACGGGACAGTCGGCCTCATTATTTCCAGTGTGTTGCTGGTTCCGAGTCCGGCCCAGTGTACAAAGGGGGAATTCATCCCCCCCCCGATTCACATGCAAATGATGCTTGGCGCCGTGATTCAGAAAGTAGAGCGAAGATCAAGTGCTGTTGCAGTAAAAGAAGAAGAAGAAGAGCGGAGCCCAGACCCCGCTGGGAACCGCTTTCACATGCACAGACCGTCCCACGGCTGAATACTGTAGGAGAGCCGTCGCCATGGAAACAGAGAGGCGAAGCCGGCTCTCCACAGCGCCATATAAGACCAACTCCCCCCTCCTCCTCCTCCTCCTCCTCCTCCTCCGCCGCCCTTCCTCGACTACAGATACCCGGCCAAGACAGGAAGCCGCGCTGTGACCTGCAGGCCGACTTCCTGCGGCCTCCGACAAAGACGGGCGGGCGGTTCAGATCGTGATCAAATGAGATGATTCGATTACACAGCCGTGGGGGGGGGGGGGGAGGAGAGGGGGGGGGGGGGGGGGAGAACATGAAAACAAGTCTCCTGAAATACGTCACTTCCAATGTAGAGACCAACATCGTTCAGTTAGCTGGAAGACGTTGGAATGGGATAAAAATGGTAAAATGTCATAACGAGACAGATGGAAAACACTCACTTTCACTCAGCATAAGCTCTCCTGCAGATGAGCACACACACACACACACACACACACACACGTCTGATCCGGTCACTCAGGGATGAGCAGCACAGACAGTCGGCGTTGGAGGAGAATCAAATCAGAGCTGATGTCCATGTGAAATGTGACGCCGCTCCCACAGTCTGCTACACGGTTCCTACATTCCTCCACCGGAGGAGATAAAAGGGTTTTGACGTTTTCAAGGACAGGCCTTTTCCTCAAAAACAACACGCAGCTACGCTTCTGTACAGAAAGTCAAGAAAACTGGGAGGACAAATGTCAGATTCTTGTCACATTCCATCAGACAGAGGGGGGGGGGGTCCTGGAGCGATAAGCTCACAGCTTTATCTGCACTTCCTACAATAGCAGGGGCAAAGAAAGGGAAACAAATGGTTTAAAAAGAGGATAAACATCAATAATTCCAGCCAGAGGAAACAGGATTGAGGTGGAGAGAAGGGGGAAAGGTTGTTGACTGCTGAAGGTTCAGTCAGTCCTTCAGACAAAGACCTTTGACACAGATTCATCGTGTTTACCGACACTCAGCGTCACCGAGCGGAAACCAAGGTCTGAGACCAGCACGCAACCCAACCTGGGAGACACCACCCCTTCGGCCCACAGGGGGCGCCGGATCAAAGTGCCTCTGGGCTACGTCAACACGACTCGAAACCTTTCAAAAGGCGCCTCGGTCTCGGTTTGCAAAGCCTCACGGAAACGCTCAAACATCAGGGATCCACCACCTGCTGCTGTAAAGGCCTCAATCCATAATCTGCTCCTAATCCTGGAGAAGGAGGTTCAGGCTCTGAATGTGTGTGGACCCGTAATAACCAGCTAAATATCCAGTGGGGTTCATAGAACCTCATAAAAGCCACACGCAGCTGAGGAAATCAAAAGTATGGAGGGGAAATCCCCCAGAATTCATGTTTCTGTTCTATTGGGCGAGCTGGAGGATTTCCCAGCATGCACTGGGGCCCCACATTATTTTCATCCACACAAGCGTCCTCATCCAATGGATTATCGATGCAACCCAACAAGATGATTAGCTTCAAAAGATGGAGGATAACTACACGGTTTAGCTTTTGAAAATAAAACCATATTTCTTTTATCGGTTCCTTTTCCCACAATTAACGGATTTGATGTTGAGCTTTTGAAACCAATTTTGTTCCTACAGCCGAAAGCTCATTTTCATCTGAAAAAGCATTAAAACCACAAAGTGGGCCTGTTTATAATGATGTGACAGAAGCTCTGTGTAGAAACGGTTTATTCCTCTTCCGTTATTGATCCATTGGTTTCAGGACGATGTCATGCTCTTTTTTTAATACCACGATGCACGACACACATATTTCAAACTTATTACTTAGACTCAATATTTCATGGAATAAACTATACTTTTGAATTATTTCACCACAAGCTCCAAACGGGATATTATCATATCATCGAACGTCTTAACTTGTTCCACCGACTGTAAAAAGAAATACATGTGTGTATATATATATTTATATTCTATTTAGATTTGTATACAAAACACAAAGCAGCAGGTTTTTCTACGGAGAAAACCCCAAAGCAGCAAATATTGGTTGCAGCTTTTTTCGGTGTTATTTCATTGTTGGATAATTGGAAGTTGTGATTCTTACAGACATATTTTAGACACTTTTTGATCAATTGATTACTTTAAATCCAACGATAGATCTATCGTTGGTGTCACTCAAATTTCTACTCTCGTAATTAAGACTTTTGCTATAAAGACAATAAGCTGGTTTTATATGATTGTAAATGAATATATTTGGGGTTTTGAACTGTTATAAAAGTATAAATAATAACAATGAAACTAGAGATATCAAATTGGGCTCTGAACTCATGATGGACAATATTCAGTATTCAGTAGCATCATATAATAAAATAATAATATGTGACACAGGGATTTTGTGTGAAACGCCAACAGATAAAAACATCCCGTTAATACCAAAATCCTTCGGATTATTTCTAAAAAACAAGTAGCAGCTGTAACAGAGGGAGAGAGAGGTTGACTTTAAGGAGAGAGAGAGAGAGAATAAAGACAGAGGGAGAGAGAGGTTGACTTTATGGAGAGAGAGAGAGAAGAAGGACTGAGGGAGAGAGAGGTTGACTTTATGGAGAGAGAGAGAGACACAGAATAAAGACAGAGGGAGAGAGAGGTTGACTTTAAGGAGAGAGAGAGAGAGAATAAAGACAGAGGGAGAGAGAGGTTGACTTTAAGGAGAGAGAGAGAGAGAGAGAATAAAGACTGAGGGAGAGAGAGGTTGACTTTAAGGAGAGAGAGAGAGAGAGAGAATAAAGACTGAGGGAGAGAGAGGTTGACTTTATGGAGAGAGAGAGAGAAGAAGGACAGAGGGAGAGAGAGGTTGACTTTATGGAGAGAGAGAGAGACAGAATAAAGACTGAGGGAGAGAGAGGTTGACTTTAAGGAGGGAGAGAGACAGACAGAGGGACAGAGAATGAGAGACAGCAGGAGGAAGGTTGTAGGGATGGCAGATATGTGTCTTTAACAGGTATTGATCACTGATCAGAGCCCAGCTGTGACAGGAGGTCCAATCAACGCCCCGAATGGCCGTGTATATGCAAATGAGCAGGTACATGCAGGTGTGCATCAGACAGACAGATGGATGTCTTACCTGTTTTTCCAGCATGATCATTCTCTCAGTATCATGACCTTGATGGAGAGTGTGAGGTCAGACGCTCTCCTCCTCTGGCAGCATCTTGATGTCACGGAAGAAGCCGAAGAGACTGACAGAAAAAAAGCACCCAGCAATAAAGAAATAACGGTGTTTTTAAGCTAACTGACGTTAGCTTTAACGTTGGGGAGGCTAGCGAGGCAGCGGCGGCGCTTTATCCTTGAAATGAACGCTCCTCGGTGGCTCCGGTGTGTCTCGACGTTGGTATAAAAATACATGAGGGCCCGTTAAATCACGGAGGAAGACACTACACCGGTTTGTGAACGGGGAGAGCAGAGGGAGCAAAAAAAACAACCACTGGCTAGCTGAGCTAGCTAGCGTTAGCGTGCTAGCAGGCTAAACCTCAGAGATTTTTTTTTCTCCAAAAAACGTAATTTGTCTCGTGCCGTGTTCATCCATCGCTGCGTTCCGGTCCGGTAAAAAAAAACCCAACAACAACGGAGAAATCTCCTTTATCGCCGGCCCTCGCGACTAATTCCGCCCCCGGTGCAACGGCATCCCGGTGAGGAGTGGTCAGACTCCCGGGAAGATGTGGCTGACCAGTCTAGCTCTCGGATGCTTAAATGGATGCTGCCGACGGGGATCCTCCGCTTTCACTGGAGACCAGACGCTGCTGCTGCGGGTCGGAGAGCGAAGGACACTCAGAACAACGACGCTCCTGAACGCACCACGGATGGAGCAACGTAGACGCCGAGATGACAATAGACGCACGTGAACACATCTTAAAGTATGTAGATACATACTTAAAAGATATAAAACATATGCAAAGAATACATAAAAAACATGAAACAAAACTTATTTACATATATCAAAATATAAAGTATTCTTATATATAGCAGTTGTTCAAAATACATGCATTTTATTCTAAAAAAAGTTAGGAATGAATAATACCAAAGAAAAAAATCATCTTGTGAAAGTTTATTTTACTTCCCGAAATGTTTTTACATGTATTCTTTTGTCAGAGGGAAGGGACAATGCAATTTAATAAATGCACATGGTTATAGCTTTATCAAAGTTAGCCAAACGGGTATTTATTGTCTGCATCGTCTGGTCTTCTTATTCGGAACCATTTATTGTCCCCTTTTTTCCTGAGGGACACCTAAACACATCGCCAACGTTCGCGGGGCATTCTGGGACTTTATGTAAATCCAACATGGCGGCCGCCTGCACCAGAGCGCTCTGTAAGGTCGGCGGTGGTATTTTGGAGTCTCCAGCCGCCCGCCGGTTCGGTACCGTCTCCTCCTTCCTGGTGGGGAATGTGTGCTCTCGCGGCTCCGGGAGGGCGTACGGTACCGGAGGGCACCGGTCCCAGCTGCTGTCCTCTCTGCGGACCGGGGCAGGAGGTGGAGGCGGCGGCAGGGTGCTGGGCTGCGCCGTCCTGCTCGGCGGAGGTTTGGGTTTGTACCACACGGTGAAGTTCAGGCTCCAGCAGCACCTGGCCGAGGAGGAGACCAAGGTGAGTCCGCCCCGCGGAGCCTCTAACGCGGCCACGCTGGGAGCCGGTGTCCCGCTGGTCTCCGGTTCCGGTCATCTTCTCTCAGTATCTCCAGCTTAACGCACTACGTCCGAGTAACCGGGGAGATTTACTCAGTACCTAAAGTATTTAAATGGTATGCAACTTTATACTACTCTATAATAAGAGGTACAAACTTTACGTTCTACTCCACTAATTATATCGATTTGACACCTTTTTATTAGTATATAAATCAACTTATTCATTGTCAATTATTATGATAATTTAAGTTACTGCACAGTCTGTAAAGTAATTCAAATAACAAACACACACTTCCATGGATCAAAAAATACAATACTATAGTAAAATATAGTATTCTGAAATGTTTCATCCTGCATAAGGAGTACTTACTCATTTGAGTACATTATGAGCATAATACATTTCTACTTTTACTTAAAGACCGGAGAACTTCTCCATCGCAGGTGGTGTTATTTTTTTGAAGCTTTGGCAGCTTTGTTCTCTTTGCAAACGTTGACAGTGATTTGAACATTTTAAAAGCTGGTGAATACTTTAACACTTCAAGTGTAACACTGTACAAATGGTGCATCGTGGTCTCTCCTCCTCTGCCTCGTTCCAGGTCTCAGGAGGAAGAGCAGGAGGTCCGGCGCTGACCCTCTACCAGTACAAGACCTGCCCGTTCTGCAGCAAGGTGCGAGCCTTCCTGGACTACCACGGGCTGCCGTACGAGGTCGTGGAGGTGAACCCGGTCATGAGGAAGGAGATCAAGTGGTCGGTCTACAGAAAGGTGCCCATCCTGATGGTGGATACCGACGTGGTAAGAACACCGTTCTTCTCCTCAGGGTTTGACGTCCCTGATGTAGAGTCAAACAGACCATAATAGCAGCGGATGCTTTAGGGCGGGACTATACACTGATTGACGGGGCTCTACGTCTTCCTCATTCCAAATGTGGTCACTTCCTGTTCACTAGTTAAAAAAAAAAAAAAAAACTGATCCACTGGATCCAAGATGCTTCACCTCAGTCCACAAACTAATGGGCGGAGGGGCGTTGCTATGACAACGGCCACTTCTTATTTAAAGTCTGTGCGGTTAACATGAAGTAAAAACCTCCTTTTTCTTCTCTCTGCAGCAACTGAATGACTCGTCCGTCATCATCAGCTCCCTCAAGACGTATTTAATCAGCAAGTGAGTCGATGTGTTTGCTCTCCTCGATCATCGGGACAAGAGAGGGGAATCAAATCTTGAGATTTGGTTGTTTTACAACATTCTTTACAAATTAGGAATTAGTTTAAAATGTCCAACGGTTAACTGGATAATCATCAGACTTCAAAGGTTACATTAATCTGCAACTATTTTGATGATTAATGGATCATTTGAGTCATTGTTTAAGCATAAATGCCCCAAAATGAGCTGGTTGCAGCTTCTAAACTGGGAGGTTTCTCTGCTTTTGTTCATCATACGTGGCGTAAACTGAACATTTTAGTTTATTGTTATTCAGATAAAAAAATTATTCATCTTTGACTGTTGGAGATTCTAACGTCCGCTTTTCTTTTCTTTTTTTAGATAAATGTAAAAAGTGATTGGTCATGAAAATACTGAATACCTACATGACTGCGTGTGATTTTGGTGTTTAAACGTGTGCAGAGATAAGAGCGTGTCGGACATCCTGCGCTGCTACCCGGAGATGAAGTCTGTGAACGAGCGCGGGAAGGAGGTGACGGAGTACAGCAACAAGTACTGGGTGATGCTGGACCAGGGCGAGGCCACGGCGCTCTACCCCGACAAGGGGATGCAGAAGTAAGAGACGGGGGCCTCTGCCCAGAGGTCACCCAGAGGTCAACCCGACTCCTCCTCATTTACACGCTGTGCACGTTTAGATTTATTGTTTCTTTGTAAAATGGTTATTTGCTGTGTTTATTAATCTTATATGTGCAGCAGTTTGAGTTACATAAGTAACAAAAAGAAATAATTATAATTGGGACCTTGCACTTTGACCCTGTTCCTTCCTTCATACCAGCTTTGCAAAGCATTGTGGGTCAGAGTAGCCAGAAAAGTTGAGACTGGATGCAGTCGAACATTAAACTTTAAATATTGAGTATTAAATCTGGCCTACTATTGGCAGCGTGGTGGTTGGCACGCTCTTATTTTGAAAGGTTCTCCGTCATCTCCCCAGAGAGGAGATGAAGTGGCGTCAGTGGGCCGACGACTGGCTGGTGCATCTCATCTCTCCCAACGTGTACCGGACCTCCGGCGAGGCCTTGGCCTCCTTCGACTACATCGTGCGGGAGGGCAAGTTCGGCCCTTACGAGGGATTCTTCGCCAAATACGTGGGCGCCGCCGCCATGTTCCTCATCGCCAAGCGGCTGAAGAGTCGGTGAGTTCAGGGAACCTTTTCAAGATGAAAAATATTTCTAATCCATGTTGTGGTCGGATTAGTGATTCTTCTTCTTTGGTTCATCAGACACAACCTGCAGGAGGACGTGAGGCAGGATCTCTACAAGGCCGTCAACGAGTGGGTGGCGGCCATCGGCAAGAAGAGGAAGTTCATGGGCGGAGATCAGCCCAACCTGGCCGACCTGGTGAGAGGACGCCTCCCCCCCCCGTCCGTCTCCCCCGTAGACTGGGATGACAATTACTAATGTTCTGTTTTTTAAATGGATATTTTAATTCCTTAGAACTAACATTAACATGCGAACTGCGACAGATTTGTGCAAATAAGTAACACAACACATTTATCAATGAACAAATCAACACACTAAAATATTTTTAAGTCACGTGAGTAAATAATCAAAGTCACTCTTTGGTAGAACGGTTGCAGAATGAAGCCTTTGCTGTAAACAGGAAGTTGGTCATGACTTTGTGTCTCAGGCGGTGTTCGGCGTGCTGCGGGTGATGGAGGGCCTGCAGGCGTTTGACGACATGATGGAGAACACAAAGGTCAAACCCTGGTA
Source organism: Pungitius pungitius (assembly GCF_949316345.1). NCBI lineage: Eukaryota > Metazoa > Chordata > Actinopteri > Perciformes > Gasterosteidae > Pungitius > Pungitius pungitius. The sequence continues at coordinate 23,004,014 of NC_084904.1, read as the reverse complement.
CCGCCGCATGGAGAGAGCGTCTCTCAACCACGAGGGACGAGCCTGAGCCCCCCCCCCCCACAAAGACAGGAACCCTGCTTTTATTGTGAAAGGGGGGCTAGACGAATGGAACCCAACTTGCAGACGTTTATGTTGATGAAGAGATTCCACACGTGAAAATAACGGCACCTTTCATCCGTTAAGACCCTTTAATTAAGCAGCAGTTGTTTTTTTTTGGGGGGGGGGGGGGGGGCTGGTTTTAAAGGCGTTTTCCTCCCTCTACAGGAACTTCAAAAACACTTTCACACGAGTGGCTGTTTGAACATCTTATACTTTGCAAATGTGGAAATGCTTTTAATAAGTCAACATTACTGTTTCTTTTTGAATTAACTGTTATTCAAAAAACCTTTTCTGAAGTGAGATTCTGAGGCTTGGTGAATGTACCTAATCTACAGATGCATTTATTTAAATGTAGTTGTAAAAAGCTTAAGAAATAAAATATGGAACAATTATTCAGCACGACGACATCTTGAAAGTCACTCAAGTGTTTCTCTTAAATTTAGTGATTTAAGCAAGTTCACTACATCATTTTGGTGCATAGCAGTTACTATCAAAATATTTTCTATAAAAGATGAAAACTGGGTGAACAGCTGAAGGTTTTATTTCAGACATTTGGTTCAAAGATGAAAATCATTGTAACAAACCTGATTCATAATCTACAATCTCTTTAGTGACTTGTTTTTATAAATATACATCTAATCTGGATTCATAATGACTCAACAGCTCATATTACCCACAAGTCTTTGCTCCACATGGTGGATTCCTAAAGACAAAAAAATAAAAACTGACTGAAAACGTATTCAGTGAGAATAATAAAGAGCGTTTTCCCTCCAGAAGGAAACCAATAAAACCACTAAAGACAAACGCATTCTGAAGGAGAGACTAGAGGTCAGAGTCCAACCTAAAAAAAACACAGAGGCTTTCTGGGGGTCAGGAGCCCCAGAACATGGAGGTCAGCTGGCCTTTGGGGGGGCGGATCTGTCGGCTCTGCAGAGACGTCTGCAGGCAAAGAGACAGTTTATTGTCAGCTTCATTGTGACGGTTCTGAAGGCGAGCTGGTGACGAGTGAAGGGACCGACCTGCAGGAACTGTTTGAGCCGGATGACGGAGCCCATCTGCCCGCTGCTCGTCACCGCTTCGATCCTGGAGACCAAACCACAGGTTCATCTTCACATCAGACCACCAATCAATGGTGCACTGTGCATCCCACAGTGAGCAGGTACCTGGGGAAGTATTCCTCCTTCAGCAGCACCATCAGTTTCCAGAACTGCGCCTGATACTGTTTCATCAAAGCGTTTCCACAGACCTGGAACAAAGACGCGTTCAAGGACCGCAGGAAAACTCAGGCTTTGCTCATACTAGGCCTGCAGGTATAATCAGATACAAGTACTACAAGTACTACAGTGATCAGTGAAGAAAGAGTGACATCATCGCGGCGTCTCACCTCCAGGAAGTCGAACAGCAGCGTGGCCGTGATGTCGGCCAGCGGCTCCATGTTGAGCATCTGGGCCAACCAGCGCCAGCCGTGGTTCAGCCCGTGGGGCGCCGCCTGCAACGCAGCGGGCGGTCAGAGGCATCGTGGTGGGGGGGGGGGGGAGGGGGGGGGGGGCAGGAAGTGACACGGGGGTCTCTCTCTTACCGCCTGCTTGGAGCCGTAGGGCCACCGCAGCTGGATGACGGCGGCGTAAAGCCGGATCATCCCTGACATCCTCTTCAGGAAGCTGTCCTGACCTTCGACCCCGGAGTCGTCCACGCGGTACCCCAGAATCCTGTGGGGCGGGGGGGAGGTCACAGTTAGGCTTCGTCTAAATAAACACAAGCGGCTGCTGCGACAGGAAGGAGGGGCCGGACCTCTGGTACTCCTCCAGCGGCGTGCCGTCCTTCATGGGGGGGTAGTGGGGCACCGAGTACGGGCACTTCTTGTGCAGGTGGGCCAGGAGGAGCTCGCCCACCCGAGGGTGCAGCTCCCACACGCCCGACGCCACCACCGCGATGGGGAAGGCGGCTTCGTGGTGGGACGCCACCTCCTCCTCTCCTTGTTTCTAGATTTAAATCAATACAATGTGTGCGTTACTCCAAAGGAAGAAAAAGGCTGAATAAGCAGCGTGTGCAACGAAAAGCACGTAAATATGACATCATCTACATTACGTATCAAACAATGGATTTTATCTACAAACAATCTACCGATTGGCTGTTTTGACGCGTTTCCTGTACAACAAATCAGGAAAGATGACTTTCTTACTGACGTCACTGATCTCACTCACCACAAACTTCTCCGCCAGCTTGAAGCTGACAAAGTCCAGCCCCTGAGGATGCTGGGAGGTGGAGATGTTCCGCCCCCCCGACACCACCGAGCGTCCCGACAGCAGCTTGTCGATCTTGTCAAAGATTTCCCGAAGCTGCGATCCGGAGTTGCTGGAGATTTGACTAACGGGGATGCTGGAGGCCTTCTGCAGCTCCAGCTTCAGCTTCTTGGTCTGCAGGAACCGGGAGGAGTCAAAACATGCCATCGAAGGGGGAGGAGTCACAATGTAGCATCAAAGGGGGAGGAGTCAGACAGTCTCAGGGGCTCACCTGTGCGTCCTTGGCGGCGTTGAGCTGCTCGAAGGAGAGCGCGCACCGAGCAGCCGACTCCTGCAGCTCCTTGAACCATCTCAGCGTGCCGTCTTCAGCGCTGTTCTGCAGACCTTTGGGGGGGAAGGGGAGTCTCTTAAGGTTCAGACTCCTGGGCCCTGGAGTTCAGGGTTCAAGGCGACGTAGGAGTGGCCATCTTCTTTGAACGAGGATCTCTGGTGATGAAATGAACTCCTCACCTTTCCTCTTCGCCTTCTCTTTGGCCGACTCCGCCGCCTTCTTCTGCGCCTCCTGCTGCGCCTGCAGCTCCTCCTGCTTCCTGCGCTGCTCCTCCTCCTCCTCGTCCTTCTTCTTCTTCTCTTGGGCCTTGGCCACGTCCTCCTGCATCAGCCGGATCAGCGCCCTCATCTCGTGGAGCGCCCGCTCGGCGCCCGTCATGTCGTCCACGCTGGGGAACTCGCCCTGGAACCAACACACAGGTCCCAAGGGACGCCGATCCCAGATCAGATCTCAGGGCAGACACACACACACACACATACACACACACACACCACACACCACACACCACAGCAGACTGACCTCGGCCGTCTTCCGCACCACCTCCGACAGCTGCGAGCACAGCTGGTTCCCGCGGGTGCAGTAGGTGCTGAGGTCCGTCCCGCCGCGGGTGGAGGGCTCCAGCAGCTGGTTGAGCTGCAGGATCTCCTCCTGGATGGTGTTCAGGTTGCGCAGGCGCTCGCGGCCGTCCGCCTGCCGCTGGCGCTCAAGCTCCGCCTCCCGCAGACGCTGCTGCTCCGCCTCCCGCAGGCGCAGGTTGATGATCTGACGGCGAAGACGGAAAGCGGGTTTCATGGGGTGTAAAATCATTAAGAAAGTCAGGGGAGAATAAAATCATATCGTTTGTTGGTACGATTCAATGAGACTCCAAAGACCATGAGGCGTCTATGAGGCGTCTATGAGGCGTCTATGAGGCGTCTATGAGGCGTCTATGAGGCGTCTATGAGGCGTTCTGTGAACCTCGTGGCTCCACCTGGTGTGGCCCTTGTACCTTCATCCGGTGCCGCTGCTCCTCCTTCAGCTTCTCCTGACGCCCGATGCTCTCTTTCGTTCTGTGGGCAGAAGGTTTTATTAATATTTTTGTTTTTAATCAGGGGGATTTTGTGTGGGACCACGTCGGGACTCACTCTCGGTCCATCATGTCCCTCATGCTCTGGAACTCCTGCCTCTGCTTCAGCTCCATGAACTCCTCGAAGCGCTTGAGCTGCTCCGACTCGGAGCTCGCCACCACCGCCACCAGCTTCTCGTGCACCTCCTGCCGCAGTTTGAGCGCCGTCTGGGCCGAGAGGAATCGGGACACCCATCAGCCATAACTTCTTACAGTAGAATGGGTTCAACCAGCGCGTGCTCAGAAATCCATCTGACCTTTGACCTATAAATCCACTAACTGCCGTGTTGGCTGTGAATGACCACATTATAGTAGAAGATGGCGTTCTTATACAAACACGGTTTTACGTTACCTTTGCCTTTTCCCGTCGCTCCTCCTCAAACTTGATAATGCGCCCCGCCGTCTCCATGGCTTTGGGCGACAGAAGGGAAATGGACGGCAGTGAACTGGGGACGTCTTCCTCCGGACCGTCATCCTTCGCTCCCTCAGCAACAGCCTGCAGCGCGTTAAGAAGAGATGAGCTGGAGATACAGGCGGCTCGGGCTTAGCTTCAAATGTATACAATAAACATTCTCTCCGGTGAAGGTGGGGCCTCTTCGGTCGGCTCTCCTCTCACACACAGACACACGGACGTCTGGGGGGGACAGACTCGCCTGCTCGGTGCTGGAGGACGGGGCGGCGGAGAGCGCGCTGTGCCGGGCCAGGAGGTCGCACATGGAGCCCGAGGAGGAGGAGGAGGAGGCCGAGTTCTCCCCGGAGAGGCCGGTGCAGGAGCCTCTGGGGCTGCAGCTCAGGAAGCAGGACGTCTGCAGGGGGGAGGAGCCCAGGCGCTCCAGTACGACCCCGGAGCGCGAGGACAGGCTGAGGACGTCTTTGCAGCCGGACAGAATGTCCTGAAGGAAAGACAAGCTGTCCTCAGACCCACCGCACAGCGACCACCGCGTCTCACTAAACACCCATTCACAAACTGGACTTTCTACAAAATACATTTAAAAAAAGCACGTTTAAATGCGAAAAAAGCTTTTGGACAGTCATGATTATTTAGAGACGTGTAACATGTTATGATTAAGGAGACATTGATTGATTGATTAGGCAGTTTTGGTGGTGAATGCTCGTGGTACTTGAGTAAAGTTAAAGTATGCGCTTTTGAAATGTAGTGGAGTAACGACACAGACATCTATAGAATGGTAATCACATTACCTCAGTACAATCATGTCAAAAGTTGAGTGCTATATATTAGTACTTCTACTGAATTGGCATGTATTACAATATACTGGATGGCGCTGTACCACTTATATATATATAATACTTGAGGCTGTATCCATTAACGTTACATCACCTTGGTCCATGCAAAATGAAAAATAATGTTTAATATACCAACACATTGATCTAACGGCTCATTTGTTAACTGTGCTAACGTTAATTAACAGACCCTCCTGGTGGAGATAAATGGCTGAATGGTCACTGGAGAGAGTAAAATACATCAACTCGTGGAGCAATCGATCTAAACACTTGTTTGTCTAGCCATTTGCTAGCTAGCCATTAGCTTAGCACACTAGCCCGCTGGTTAGTTGATGTGACAGTTGGCTTTAAACTAACGGGACTCACCTCGCCTCTCTCGGACCAGTGCGGGTCGTACGTGATTTTCCCCTTCGGAGAGTTCTTTAAAGCCTGTAAAGTTTCCCATCTCAGGTTTTCAGCGGGCATCGCCACAGAACAAAAACAAAATCCACAACTACAAACTACTGCTAGCTTCGGGCTAAAGTTTCTTTGCCGCCGCCGGATGTGGTCACAAGAATCACCGTCCGACGAGAAACAGCCCGCCGCGAGGATTCCGGACCTTTAAAAACCCGTAAAGTAGTTTTAGTGAACGACACCGTGTAATTACAGTAATAGTAGAGTGTTTATTTTAATATTGAGAGCATTTCAGAAGCGGTTCATCAACCGGAAACACTATAATTTTAACAAATATTCAATTGACCAAAACGCCAAAAGTGAGTAACCGACCCACCGTTATAGTTTAACGGTTCTGGTTCCTGGTCCCGCTGCAGTGAAGCTCGAACCTTCCCTGACAACCCGATCACACATTAAACACGAGATCAGAAATCGATTTGTCATGTTTTTATCAGAATGACGTTCTTAATGGGGTTTGGCATAAGTAGGACGCATTTTATTTAGTTGGAATTTTAGATTTACCATAAAAAAAGGGAAACAGCTATTAAATGTTACAAGTACAATTAGAGTGTTTATCAGAACGGTATTTATACATTCAGTTTTTATTTGACATGACAGATGGAGGCTTTGAGTAGCAATGCAAGGGATTATTTATTAAGGCATATCAATACATTTCAGGCAACTATAATTTGAGCATTTTAAAAAGTTCTTTATTCATTTCATACATAATATAAAACTCTCCAGTGAAAAATAACAGTTAATGCATGTTATTTGGGGGCTGCTTTGCTTTGAGAATGAACGAATGCTCCTCAGCTCGCGAGCAAAGAGTCGCCAAACACGTTTCCATACGAGGTTTTGAGGAAAGTGACGTAGTTCTGCAGACTGCGGTTGGTGGAGTCCGACTGCTCCAGCCGGTCCTTCATGTTCTGCAGCTGACTCTGGAACCGCCGCTCCATCTGGGGGGGGAAACGATAGATGAGACACCAGCGGTTTGTACGTCGGACGTGGGGAGACCCCCTGGATGTCCCGGCGTACCTCCGCCTTGCTCCGCTGCAGCTGGCTCTGCTCGGTTCTGGCCCGGCTCAGCTGGCTCTGCAGCTCCAGGGCTTTGGACTGAGACGCTCTCTCTTTGGCCAAAACCCTCTGCATGCCGTCGTCCACCTGCAGACCAAAACGTCATCTTTTCTCATTTGACTTCCACTAATTTCAGACTTTATTTGCACTGAAAACGATAAAAGCAGCCCGCTAAGTGAAGGAGGGGGGGGGGAGGACCTGTCTCTGTGCGTCCTCCACAGCTTGCTGCAGCTGTCTGGACACGGCGCTGCACTCGCGCGTCTTCTCCTCCAGCTGCTGCTGCACGCCGCGGGCCGCCGCCTCCTTGGACGGGAGCGCCTGGGACATCTCTCGGTTTTCCAGCTTCAGGTCCTCCAACCGCCTGCAACACACATCGGGCATCTGCAGCGGAGTGTGTAGATACATGTGTGTGCATGTCATCCTTCAGAGATGAGTGGTGTAAAGCATGGATGAATTACTAACGGGTCGCCTCAGGGGAACAGAGGGAAGCAAAGTGGAGGAAATACAGAGAATACAAAGCAACTCACGGCTAAAACCACCATGAAGAGAAAAACTGACCCTAAAGACACATGAGGAGAGGTGCTGTGTCCCGTGTGTCCTCCAGCTGTCCTCACCTCTCTGAGTTGTGTATCTTCTCCTTGAGAACGTTGTTCTCCTCCTGCAGCAGCAGGTTCCTCTGCTGCAGCGCCTCCACCTGGGCGCCCTGCTGCTCCACCTGTGGAGCACAACAACCTCCTCAGGCACTGAGAACATAGCAGAGCTCCAGGGACACAGCCCTAAGACGTCATGTCCCCAGAAGACTTCACTCTGAAGCCTCTGCGATGGAGCACCTTGCGTCTGACCTCGGCGAGGGCCGAGCCGTGCTCCTCGCTCCTCCTCCGGTGGGCGTCGGCCTCCCGCTCGGCGCCCCGGAGCTGCTGCTCCGCCCTCCTCAGCCGGTCGGGCAGCGCCTCCAGCTCCCCGAGGCGGCCCAGCAGCTCCCGCTTCACCCGCGTGGCCTCCGCCTCCAGGCTGGCCTGCGCCTCCCGCGCCTCCTCCCGCGTGGCCTCCAGCTGCAGGCGGTGCTCCTCCGACTCCAGGCGGAGCTGCTGGACCTGGGCAGAGAGGCGTGATGGATGGAAATATATGAACACATTCCTGAAGTAAAAGTTAATTAGTAAGTAAAAACCCTTCATCCCAAGGTTCCCTGACAGGGTTTGAACATGGATTCTGATGCGTCTGCATTCACTGCTGCATTAATGTTCATATTCTACATATTTAAATAGATTTGTACCTTCTTCTTGTATCTCTCCACCAGCTTTTCGAGCTTTCTGATGGAGGATTTGAGCAGTCGGGCTTCAGACTGCAGGTCGCGCAGCTTCTGCTCCGCCGCCGTCAGCTGACCCTGAACATGACGTATGATTAATATGATGACACATAATGACACATAATGACACATTATGACACATTTCCTTCAGCCGCCAAATAGGAGGAAACACTAGAAGCTGTAAAAAATAAATCTAATAAGTCAAAATGACTTGTCCATAAACACTGAACTCATCGGATTCTCTGCTATGCAGCTATTTGTGAAGCGGGTTCATACACACACACACACACACACACACACACACACACACACACACACACACACACACACACAGACACACACACAGACACGTGGTGGATTAAAGGTACCCCCAGGCGTCGGTTGTCCATCTGGGTGGAGGCGTGTTCGGCGCTGAGGTGATGGAGGGACGAGCTGAGCTCCTCCCGCTCCGCCCGACTCCTCTCCTCCGCTGAGTGGAGGTCAGAGGTCAGCTCCGTCAGCCGGCTGTTGGGTGGAAGCAGCTACGTACTTTTTAAAATGTATTTTCTCTTACTTATGTAATAAACTGTTACGGAGGGCAACGTTTTATTACCTCACCCTTTGTGCATTACAGAAATCCATCACAATGAAAAGTCCTTTTGTGCCGTACTCACAGCTTCAGAGCACAGACGTCCTCGTCCAGCCGCCCTCTAGCCGCCGCCTCCTTGGCGTGGCGCCGGCGCCAGTCGCTGGACGCACACAGAGTCTGAGCCAGCTGGGACTCCTGCACCCAACACACAGGAGGCCTCCTTGTTATCCACAAACATGGGGCCTGCATCCTGCTGTCACCCCCCCCTCGTATCCACTGCATGCTTCTCTATCCATCATAGTGCCTCCTCATACATCTGTAGACACTGACCTTCTCCTGCAGGTTTGCGGCGAGCTGCCCGGCGGACTCCTCGGCCCTCTCGGCCCGCTGGGTCAGCAGGGTCAGCGCCTCCTGGTCCCGACGCGCCCCCCCCTCCTCCTCGGCCTCCTCCTGCTCCCCCCGCTGCCTCAGAGTGTGCAGCTCCTCCTGCAGAGTGTGCAGCTCCTCCTCCTGCTGCTCGTGGCTCTGCTGCATCCTCTGCTCCACACACACACACATCCATCACACACTCGATCTACTTCATCATTTGGCCACTCAAGTTTCTTTAAAAAGCTTCTAAGTCAACCTTATTGATTGGTTAATTAACAAGGCAGGTACTTTTCTAATAGTTTAAGTCATTTGTTTAGCAAATAGGTCGTTTTTTGCACATTCCAGCACTTGAATGCACAAAATGTTTATAATATTTTAGTTGTAAAGCTTTTATTCCTCCTTAACAAGGACACAAGGACCCGTGTGACCCGCCTGGATCTGAGCGGCCAGCTGGAGCGTCTCTGCTTCCCTTCGCTTCAGCTCCGACTCCAGATGGCAGCGAGTCGTCTGCAGGAGCCTCGAGAAGTCCCCCGTCGTCTTCACGTTGTCCTGCCGGAGGGAGAGAGGCAGGAGGTGAGGGGGGGGGGGGGGGGGACACCTGAACCTTTACTAAGAGATGTTGTAGTCAAACCTTTTCAAAGTCCAAGTGCAGGGCGAGCTGAGAGGCCTCTCTCTCCTTGTTGGTGAGTTTAGCCGAGAGTCTCTGGAACAAGAGAAGAAGAGAAGAAGAGGAGAAGCCTCTCATTGGATGTCCGCTACGTGTCACGTGACCCGGAGGGAGCTACTCACGACGTTCTCTGCTTCGCAGGCGCTCAACCTCTGCCTGAGGGCGTCTTTCTGCTCGGCCCACACCAGGGACTCCCTCTGAGGACGGGAGCACGCAGGAGGTGACGGACACGAGAGGATCACGGACATTTGGACCCCCCCACCCCCCCCCCCCCGGATGAGCTTCCTCTCGTACCTCGTTCCCGCTGCGCTCCCTGAGGAGCTCTCGCAGGCTGTGGTTGGTGTTGTCGAACATCTCGATCTTCTCCATCAGAAGCTCTCGCTGTCGCCCCAGCGAGGCCGGGTCCGCCTTCGACAGCCGCTTGTTCTGAAAAGAAAAGATGAACGCAAACGTCTACGGCAAGAGAAGCCCCCCCCCCCCCCCATTCACCCCCCACACGTACCCTGGAGAGGCTGTCGATGGCCTCCTTCAGGGCCGTCAGCTGATTGGCTACAGCTACGCCGTCGATCTCTGCTTCTACCAGAGCCCTCAGGAGGACGTCCGTCCCTCGGGCTCGCCCCCCAGAATCTGCCCTGTGGGGGGGGAGCACGATAAACCAAATGTTAAGATAAGATGAGCTTAGCTGAGCAAAACGATAAAGATGAGATAAGATAACTTAAGTTAAAAGTCTTATCGGTAAGTTAAGTTAAAATACGTTAGAATATGTTAAACTAAGCTTGGTTAAGTTAACATGAGATGAGTTAAGATGAAGTTATGCCTATTTTCTATCTCTAGTGGGAATTTTCACGAGATGAAGCAGAAGACATCAAGAAGTATATTACTATGATTATTATGTATACATACATAGTGTGTGTCTGTATTCATATAACTACAACAATAAATGACTTCTACTAAAAGCTTCTGATCAGTTACTGTATCCAAATCCAAAGATATCCCCAAATAAACGGTCCCCTAAAATAAAGACGACATAACTTTAGTTTCTTTTCACCACGTGTGTGTTTGTTGTAAGAGTCTTACTTCTTGCTCTCTTGCTCCCTGAGGAGGACGCTGAGGTTCTTGGACACTGCAGCGAGCTCTTCATCCTCCTCCTCCTCCTCCTCCTCATCACGCTGATGTCTGACTCCGCCTCCTGAGCGATGCTCCGCCCTGCTTCTCTGAGCATCACACGCAAACCAACACAACTCCCTCAAATAACACAATACAGACCCGTAGTATGTGCCATTGCTCAGGGCTCCTTTCCAGCAATACACTTTACAGTAGATGAATTATCTCTACTAGAAACCTGAGACTGGTACGAGTCTCTTCTGCAGGACGGCCTTCCTGGAGGGATCCACGGGGTCCTCACCTTCGGCCTCCCCTCACCCCCCCTCACCTGGCCCTCTTTGGTCTGGTTCTGCATCAGAAAGGTGAAAAACACAAAAGAAATGGTATTTAGTCATTTTTTATTTAAGAAGAGAAATGTTAAATGGTGGGAAATTTTTAGAGCTTACTAGAAGGAAACTAATAAATCATCTTTTCACCGGAGTTATTGTTAAAGAACTAGATTTACTAAATACCCTTGGGATTCCTTTTAATAACAAGAACAATAAACATATTATTACATACAAGTAATTATATATCAAGCTAAAACTGTATATATCCAGGAGTCTATAAAGTAATAGCTGAAACGTTTGATGTAGTAACGCTAACTGGACCCTCTGCACCACACATTCTGATACTTTAAGTACCTTTTCATGACGTGTCTACTTCAGCTCGAGTACACACTTGACTAAGTATTTGTACATTGAGGTATTTCTTACTTTTGAGTACTTCTTCAACCACAGTAAATTCCACACATGGGCTACGAAAGAGCAAATAAAGTGCCGTTACTTTGAAAGAGAACAATAACCTGACGGGTCTTGCTGGGACTCCTCTTCATGTGAACGTGCACAGGTGTGGTCTCCGGTACGTGCACGTGAACCGGCTGCGGCGGAGGTGAATCCCGGGTTTTCATTCTCTCACAACATTCGGGCCGCGATCAGAATCCACTGTGACCCGAGCGAACTAATCCATCAGAGTCCATTGGGCCCGGGCTGCCGGTCAGCTCCATGTTTACCCGGCTCAATCTCGGCGTTTGTCTTTGGAGCGGACGCGTCTTTCAATCTAGCAACGAGTCCTCTGATTGGCTCCTTCGTGATATCTCGTTCCGTGATTGGCGGAAGTGAGTTTACGATCAGCGTTGCCCCTGGCAACTACTGAAAGTAACGGGTGACGCTTAAACCAATTGTTAAAACGCATTATTACTTGTCAAGCGGCTTATGAACAACATTAAAATATATAGCTAAATATTATATCCCCCCCCCCGTCATCTGACTCCAAATGAACAAAGAACTCGTAAAACCTGTATGTAACGTTACCCCAAAATGGAGGACAACGCGGTTAACACACGTTCAATACGTTTTGAACCGCATGAATTCTAATATAAATTGAAATGAATTTTACTATTAGAGTAGATAATAATTGGCCTCTTTTGTAATTGTGAAATTGTGTAAAAGGGAAATGCGTGCAGTTTAGCAATTTAAAATGTTCTAGGAAATGATTGAGACGAGTTCATTTCCGGTTAAAGAAACTGCGTTTAGTTCCGGTCGTTAGCTTGACGAGCACGCTATCGCTAACTTTCTTGGCTCGATTTTTCTTACGGTCACTAATCAACTAACGTTAGTAGAATATATGGACTATGGTTTATTGCGTGTTGGCCGTGTTAACATCAAGTGATGCATCTGGTGTACTTAAGTATTTAAAAACAAAGAGGCTCGAGGTTAGCTCACCTCAGCTAAAAATAAGCTAGCTAGGAGCTTAAACGCTAACGACAGTGTGTTATTAGCCTTTCACATGCACGAGCGGGAAACAATGACGCAGTCGGAGAGGACACATTTCCGGCGTGCTTTTATTTCACGCCGCCGCTGAGGTTGGGTGGGCGCCAGCTACCGGGATCGTGGGCTGGGCGCTGGACACGGACATCCGCGCCTGGTCCCGAGCCGGGAGGCAGCAGCACGTGAAGGCGGGAGCCGGCTCTGTCCCGCAGGGAACCGCGTCTCCGGGGTTCTCCTGAACGGTGGCCACCTGTCCCGGTGTGACGCGTGATGGTGCGCAGAATGCATTCAGCACTTAACTGATCTCCAACTCGTTCATCAATGGGAGCAGTTTACCAGGCGTCACTTTAAACTACCATATAAAAAAAAAGTTTGAACTTTCAAATAAATAACAATGCATCACTTTGACAACTCACACACTTGTCAATACCGCTTATTTTAGGTTTTATTGTACCAAGGTTTTACACCTCAAATTGAAAACTCCACAAGGCCAGCGAAAATGAAGGTGATTAAATGCAACTTCTGAGACAACAGGTGTTTTATTTAACCTATGAAGCAGTAGGGGCCAAAATTTACAAGCTTGTTTTTTTTCCATTTTGTTCTTTATTAAAAATGTCATTTCAAATCTCATGGATATCTGTAAAACAATACAATGAAAAAAAAAAAAAGTCCCATAGAAATGGTGTCAAAATAACCACTCTCCCCAAATAACCAACATACTCCTAAACCCCCCCCCCCCCCTAAACATTACAAGTCCAAGAGGAATGAGCTGGTACTTGCTGACCACAAAAGGGGGAAAAAAACTCACTTTTAAGGGATAAATGTCCCAAATGAGAAAATTAAACAGCGGACAAAGAAATTGAGGTTAACTAGCGCTGGGTCACTACAGCATGGCTTCAAGTCATTTTACCAAAACCTGTTAACAGGAGTTCTGTGTGAATAGTGCGGATTCTATTTTTGTATACTTTTGGGGATGGTACTCAGAATTCAGGGCAAAGTGTTGTTGGCCTCGGATGAGTCTAAAGAACATAACATGGCACCAACAAGGTGAAGAGGCTTCAGAATGGAAAATGAAGCACACAGATTTATATAAAAAAAGTAAAAAACAAACAAAAAGTAAAACATTTGCTCCCGAACATGAATGGAAAAACCAAACGGGGAATAGAAGGTTTAGGGTCTGAGCAGATATTATTTCTTAGTCGTCTTCGCCCTCGTCATCCTGAAAGAAAAACAGAATCAGAACCGATGAAGACGAGCTTCTCTCAGTGTAAACAACCTCTTTACTGTAGTCACTTTACCTCTCCATCTTCCCCGTCGTCCTCTTCGTCCTCCTCTCCGTCTTCATCTCCCTCCTCGTCTATGTCCTCAAGCCCCTCTTCGTCCTCATCATCGTCCTCTCCTTCACCCTCCTCGTCGTCCATATCAGGAACCTAGAGTTGAGTCACTTTTTTAGCGCGTTGCCTTTGTTATTGTAACGTAAAGTTTCCTGCCCCAAAGGATGGAGCACATTTTGAAGCAAAAAGAGGTTTGCTAATTGCAGAAAGCCATGTGAGGAATGCCTCTGAACATACCAGGTAGTACTGCAGGGGGTTGGGCCAGATGTCGTCCTTGATCACCTCCCCGAGCTCGTCAGCGCCGGCGTCGGCGTGATCGGTGAACCAAGTGAAGAAGCTCTCTGGCTCTTCGTGTTGCCTCTTCCTCCCCGCTTTGTTCTGTGTCTGGCTGGAGCGCTTGGTCAGGTCCTACAAGAGCGCAAGATTAACACGTCGGATCCAACTTTCAATACCATCGAGTTTACAGCACCCGGGGAGCTACACATACCTTTCCCGATTTCCATTTGATTTCTGTCGACTTTGAAGACGGGTCTCCGCTCTCGTTCAAATGGAACTCTTTGGAAAGTAGTTTGTTTTCAAAGTACGGATTTTCATCGAAATACTAGACGGAGGAAATGACAAACAAGTAAGAACACAGGAAACCGAGCACCTCCATGTTGTATGCACACAGGCATCTGCATACAATACTTACAAAATCTATTCTGTAGCCCGACTTGATGTCTTCAAACTCGGTCACCTCCACTCGGCTCAAGTAGTGAAGCGCTTCCTCATCTTCTTCTCCCAGTAGAGCAGATACTGAGGGGTGAAAACATTAGACCAGTCAGTAGTATTCTTTGGGCTGTGGGAGAAAGCCGGAGTAGCCCTGGGAGAACATGCAGACTTCGCACACCCCAGGGCCTAATTGCTGTGAGAAATGGAGGGAGAGCGAGGCAATATAAAGCGCGTCGAATCGCTCACCTTGTGGATGGTTGACAAACGTGGTGACCCAGAAGTTTGGAATTTTGGCGATCAGTTCTGACCGCTTCTGAAAGAATGGCTGACGGAGTTTGTTGTATTTCTGTTCTACTTTGAGGATCTCCTCACTGGCTTGCTCATTCAACCTGAAAGGAGGAAAAGATAAAACGGATTCAACCATCTTTTTTTCACTTTTGACAGAAAATCAACAATTTATAAAACTGCTTAACTTTATTACCTGTCAATTTCATTTTGAACTTCGTCGATGTGTTCAATAGCTTCTTGCTGCTCTTTTTCTGTGAAAAAAAGATGGATGCGTTATTATAATTATGTACAACTTTAAAGTGAGGACAGATTAAAACAAAAAGGCCACGGGTTTTAATGGTTTTTAAAATGTGCGTATTAATTCGTGTCAAATGCACTCCCCACCATCACTACATCTAATCCTGCGGGGGGAGTCTCAGGTGAGCTTTAAGGTAACACGAGCGGCCAATGGCTGCAGCGCGCTTCCTGCCGGCTGCCTCCGACGAGGCCGCGTGGTTTAAATGTGGGACACGCACGGGCATAACGTGAGGGACGCCGCCACAGACCCCCCTTCTTCCGCTGGAAAACCGGGGCTCGCACCGCGCACGTCGGCTCCCGCTGACGGGCCGTTGGATTTAAATGCGTATCGAGCACCAACAAACAGCACAACGTCGTAGGCTAGCGTTAGGTAACGCTACAACAACAACATTAGCGGGCTAACGGCTACCGGCTAACGTCTGAATGAAAGGGCGAAATTCCCCTTACGACGAAGGCCGTGATAACAACGAACACGTAGAGGCGGATTAAATTAAATTTTAGACCGGTACGCGAAACTAAAACCCTCCTGCATCGCACACGGCCGGTAAGCCAGCGGCCAACGACACAAGCGGCCACGCTGAGGATGCTAAGCTAACACGGCCTCTCAGCACCGGGGGTCTGAGACGAACAACAGCCAGCATGCTAACAAACGCGCTAGCCGCGGCTACCTAGCTAGCCGCGGCTAGCGCTCCGCCACAAAGAGCGTGCTAATAATACACGCGTAATAACGTTTAACGCAACATCGTGGCAACGCAAATGATGATAGAAGGAAGAAAGTGAAAATGGCGGTGAACAGGAGGCCGCCATTCCGCCCCCCCACACCACCACCACCACCCCCTGCTTACCGGAGGTTTCGTCCGCTCCGTCATGGTTCGAGTTCAGCTCCTTTTTACTCACTTTCGCCGCCGAAGCCGACATGTTTGACTAACAGACGTTCCGACAGAAAATAACGCGCGGCCGTGAAATCTTTCGGGTTTTCTCCCCGAAAAAAACACAAGAAGAAATTTCGGGCGCAAAGTTCCCAGCGTGCAGAAAGCCAACAACGTGCTGCCTCTCACACGCGCGCACACACAATGTAGCTGCCGACGCGCGCCCCTTTGGTTATGAGCGCGCCTCGCCGAGCGGAGGCGGGGTCGCGCTCGTGATGAAAGGAACGCGCCTCGCCGTACGGAGGCGGGGGCGCGCCCCGCCTCTAAAAGCAGGCTCTTAATTTGTCCACCACGCCCCTTTTTCTCCTCGTAAAACGCGCACCTCTCGCACACCAAAGGCCCACATGGCCGCATTAGTGTAGGCGGGTTCAGTGGTATTGGTCGTGTAGAATATTGGAGAATTGCGTTTCTTCGCTTCGGTTGGACCGACTTGCCGCAGGACGAACCTCATTCTGCAGCGCAGTGCACATTAACCCGCTTAGTCCCGGGATGTCTCGGGATGTCCCGGGTTTAAAGGGTTCGTTGTGATATTAAACAGCACATTTGTATTTGAGGTTGTGTCCAGAAGCTTTCCTATTCATTTATTGTGTGTGTTTATATTATAGTTTTACATGTGCACTTCTCTAGTATATTGAGATACGTTCCTTTATTTATTTTTTGCCACTACTTCTTTATTCTATAATTCACAACGTCAGAGAGGATTATCATACTTTTACTACTATTTAACTATTACTTTTACAAAAAAATATAAAATATGAATCTGCAGGCAGCTCTATTTGCTGAGTCACTTAAATGCTAAAAGAAATTAACAAAAATATAACTAACAAAATAATATGATACTAACATCTAGCAGAATCAATTCAAATTTGTCCTACTTTTCCCACCTGATACATTATCAGGTTATCGAATTATTGCATCATAATCCCATTAATCTGAATGCTTGTACAGTTACATGTACAATGTGCCAATATTACTTAATGTAATAGTATAATCTGAGTATTTTTAATACCCCCCCCCCCCCTCAGTAACACGTAGAACGGGATCCTCCTCCCTAAACGCCGTCCTGAAAAAAAAGCAGCAGCAGCTTTGTGTTTGTCTTTTTCAGGAAGCATGTGGCCATCCAGCGGCCAATACTGAGCCCAGATCCCCCCCCCCCCTCCCCCCAGGCCCATCCTGCAGAGAGAAACCCCCTCCTATAGGATGGAGAGAGAGAGAGGGGGGGGGGTTGGGTTACGGAGTAGAGGAGGATGAGGATGCAGCGGGAAGGAGACGCTGCAGAGGAGGCTGAAAACACACCAGAGGACAGAGTGTGAGATCCAGGACTCAAGATGTAGGAGCAGCATCATCTTCATCATCATCTTCATCAGCAGCAGCAGAGAGACTCAGCCACGGTGGGGGGTGGGGGGGGGGTGATGATCGCACCGTAACATCAGGCGGGACTTTGTGTGTTTATAGGATACAGTGAAGGTGGAGTGAAGAGGAGGATGAAGAACTAGCCCCCGTGTTCAGGGCGGAGGGAGAGCGTCGCTCTGAGGTCAGTGAAGTGCAACGTCATCCCTTCAGCGTCCCATACGCAGCGTGTTGTTGCCACTTGTTATGATGAATCAATCAGTGCCCCCCCCCCCCCGTCCCGTCCCGGCTGACTCCTCTCAGAGTGCGCGGTGGTGAAAGTGGGGGCTTTGTGATGTCGTTATCCAGGATCAGATGTTGTCCACAGCTCAGCAGATGCTGCAGGAGAGCCGCTCCAAGATCGAGCTGATCCGCCTGCAGATCATCAAAGTCACCCAGGCGGGCGGGGGGGGCGGCGGAGGAAGCCCCGACAGCTGCACCCATGCAGGTCAGACTTCAGGACCCCCCCCTGAAGGAGTTTCATTACTCAATATGTCAGAATTTGTTTTGTTTTAGAGGTTCATTGTGAAAAGAAGCAGTGATTCTGTCTTCTTTTGGGAAGCGAACCATCTCTCCAGCAGCATGACGTCATCTAGACGCCATCAACAAAACTTCAGAGAGAAGATCAAACTGTATCTGTCTCGAGGTGTTGCACCTAGAACCAATAAACAAAATACACAAAGAAATATACGCAAAAAACATGCAAAAATATAAAGAAATAGGTATAAAATGATTCTATTTCACCTTGTTCATGGTTTAAAAGTTAAAACATATCCATCTAGACATCCAGAAGATGGTAAAAGCAGAGACATACGCTTGTTTGTGAACAACGTTGTGCACATTGAGTGCAGGAATGCTGACACGCTCCGTCCCCCACAGACGCTCCTCCGGACCCCCGCCTGGCGGAGCTGCAGCAACTGGTGCGCAGGGAGGAGGACGCCTTGTCTCTGGCCCGGGACGTGGTCAAGCAGCTGGAGGGGATCTCCTCTCTGGACCAGAAGGCCCTGGCCGAGGTCCGACTCCCTACTTGTCACTGGACTGTGAGGGACACTGACTAGCTAGCGTTTAACACTGACCCATGCCCCCCCCCCCTCCGCCATCAGGCTCGGTCCCGGGTGCACGAGGCCTCCCAGAAGCTGGATCTTCTGCGGCTGTCTCTGGAGAGACGCACCGAGGAGAAGACCCAGGAGCCTGAGGAGGAACCCGGGTGTCCCCTGTCCAGCTCGACGTCCACCGGGTCCCTCAAACCCGCCTACTTGACCGGTGAGTCGCAACCTCCAAGTCCAACGGTTCTGTGTGGATAGAAATGTATTTTACACCATTAAACCTGGTTTGTTTCTAAGCGTCGTGGATCCTGCAGAGAACCACATTTTATGATGTGTTTGTGGTCATTTAAGGTCCGTTTGTATCCGGGTCACTGGGGGTCGATGGAGTTGTGTCTCTTTGAAGTCCGTCTGTAGCCATATTGTGTTTCTTTGAACCTGCAGAGCAGCGCTACCTTTTTAAAATGAAGTGACATTTTTCTTTTTAAAGTTGAAATCTGAGGACTCTCCTATAGAAGAGTGTGTGTGAGCGTGTTTGCTGCCCTCGGCCTGTGGATAATCACATGTAATCTGTCGCCTTTGATGATGCAACGAGGAGACAAATCCTCACGCCGAGGGACGACTGCAAATTAGGACGTGAAGGCTGCAGACAGAAGCTTAAAGACTCACTGAAGCCGACAAAGGGACAGTCAAAGTGCTGCGTCCCCTTTGCTCCATCGGCTCATGGGGGGGTCGGGCCATCTGGGCCCTGTCGTCCCATCCAGTAAATCTTACATGATTACCAGTAGAGACCAGCGTGGATGGTTAGTATCAGAGACCAGAGATCAAAGTCACTTCCAACTGGTTCAAACTGCTACTCTTTCTCTCTTAGATTTGGACAAAACCGAATGTCCACTAATGCAGAAACAATCATGAGACAAATAGACGTAAAACGACATTCAAATCCAAAAGAAATGAATGGTTTCATATAAGTAATAAAAGGAGCCCTTCCTCCAAATGGCCTTTTAAAATAAGCCTGCAGAAATCCTCTTCATCCTTGTTTCAGGAACACTTGAAGTCCGACTTCTTGGATGTGAAGATTTACTGAAACCCTCGACCAACTCGGAGCCAGAACCCGCCCCGAGTCCCTCTGAGGAGAGTCCAGCAGCTCACCGGGCCGAGGGGCCCGCCGGTAGGTGGACATCGTCAACAAAAACATTTCACTTGTTATTCACATGCAATAATGGGAATTGTTTTATAATGATACATCAATAGTGCATTCAGTTTTTTCTTTTGATTAGGTTGATGTTTTATTGAATTTTTCTATGAAAATATCCTTTCAAAGTTTCTAGAAACCTGTAAAAAATATATTCATTTCTAAAGAAGAATGAGATATGAAATGTGATTGTGAGTTGTGTGTTTTCACAGAGTTCGTGGACAGCATTTAAATGAAGGACTATGACAGACCACTATAATAGAATAGTGGTTACCGTCCTTTCCATCTGTCAATCAATCAATCAATCGAACATGCTCACTTGTATAGTGACATTTTGTTGTTTTGCTTGTTGAAACCTTGTTTCCTCGTACTGGAACATGTGTGTTGTAAAGTATGAGATCCTTGTCTAAAGGTTAATCTAATATCAGCATTTTATTACATTATATCCTCAGCTAGTGATGTTGTAAGTCAACTCAACATTCCTTTTCTAAATGGCACGACATTTCCTCTACAACAGAAAAGACGCATGATGAACATATCTAACAAGGTTTAAGTTGGGAGGTTGAAAGTGCTCTTTATTCATGGAGACAAATGGAGGTTTTATTGAAAACGACTACAAAGAGACACAGAATGACTACAAAGAGACACAAAATGACTACAAAGAGACACAAAATGACTACAAAGAGACACAAATGATTACAAAGAGACACAAAACGACTACAAAGAGACACAAATGATTACAAAGAGACACAAAACGACTACAAAGAGACACAAAATGACTACAAAGAGACACCAATGATTACAAAGAGACACAAAACGACTACAAAGAGACACAAAACGACTACAAAGAGACACAAAATGACTACAAAGAGACACAAAACGACTACAAAGAGACACAAAACGACTACAAAGAGACACAGAATGACTAAAAGAGACACTGAATGACTACAAAGAGACAGTTATAAGCTTTGTTTATTCCTGCCATCAGAGGAGGTGGGCGCCGTGCTGCGGCTGGACGGCCGGCTGGTGGGTCGGACGCGCTGGTCGGCCGTCAGCAGGCTGACCTGGGATCAGACCTTCTGCATCCAGCTGGAGCGGGTGAGTCCAGTCACTGACACCACAACAGATCTGAATCATTCACTGGACAAAAACTTCACATTCGTGAAGCTTGAAGATATCTTCAAGTTTGTTGGAAGATTAAATGAATAATGAATTTATCATCGTGAGGTCATTTAAGTCATGAGCAAATCACATTATAGAAGTTTTTAGAAGTGCAAAAAGTTGTTGGAGAAACAAAATGCGCAGAGATGTAAGAGAGTAGAAAAGTACTGTAGTCATGTTTTTAGAAGACCATAAAGCCTGCTTCATGTACATGTGGTACTACAGTAACCAGTGAATATGGTTTGCTACGTTGTTCTAACGGTGAGGAAGCTCTCTGCTCTTCATCATCGTCTCTTTCACCTCGTGGGCGCCTGCGCGGTGCTGGTTCGGGCTGAAGGTGCCGTTGTGGGGGTGAAGGGGAGGGGGCGCGTGCGCGTGCGTGTACAGCAGCTCCTTTCACAAAGTGCGTGTCGTCCGTAAAGTGAGTCGCGCGCATTTTTTTTTCGGTTTTTGCCTCTTGCCTCACTGTGATTGGCCCGAGCTCGCGCTCCGAGCTCGTTTTCCTTCTGACGTCACTTCCGGCCCCTTTTCTATTTCGCGCCGTTCAATGATACTCGAGTGCGTGCAGGATAATCGATACATTTCTGTGTTACAATCACGGTGGACTTCTCATTAAGAACAGAACCTTCTTCTTCGTCTTCTTCTTCTTAGTATTCGGCAGCATTGAAGCTGCGATGTCGCCACAGTTCTTCTTCTTTTGTTAGTTAATGGCGGGGCACGGTCACGCTGACGGTGCGCACTGCCCCCCCTGGACCGCAGGGTGTAGTGCAGTGTTTGTGGCAATTTACCTATTTAAGTCCCTATTTTAAGATACTATGTATTAAATAAAGCTTTTGAGTTTACAAAATCATTACAATTGAATTATTTTGAGATTATACATCATTATTTTTTGTTACTAGGTAACTTTATTGAGATGTTCAGAAGTTCATTCATTAATAATCTCAATCATTTAATGTGTTGGTTTTTAATTCAGGCTCGGGAGCTGGAGGTCGCGCTGTTCTGGCGGCACGGGGGGGCCATGTGCGCGGTGAGGTCCCTGCGGCTGGAGGAGATGACGGACCACCTGGCCCCCGGCCGGGGCATCAGGCTGGAGCCCCAGGGCCTCGTCTACGCTGAGGTACCAGAGGGCCAAATGGTTACAAACCTTCTCCAAGGGAGAATGATTTCTTTATTGTTTAAATTCCACTTGACAAAATAAATATGTTGTTTTCATCAAGTATTAATGAAAAGGCCAGATTTCACGAATATTTGTCTATGAACCTGACTAAATAGACATAAAATTTACGTATAAAAATAATAGTTTATGTTTAAAGTTTAATTCTTCTTAAAGGGACAGAAAAATACATCTTGCAACAACATGAACACGAGGTCCAAACTAAAACGTACTTCTTATCGTGGATTTCTCAGCTTCGATTCGTCGACGCCGTCGTCGAGCGGCAGCCGAAACTGAGACGTCAGCGATGCATCTTCACCAAGGAGAAAGGTAGCACACTTTGTCCGTGTTTCTTTCTCCACGTGGAACCTTAACGCTCCGCCGGCCCCCCCAGGGAAGAACTTCCTCCGAGCGGCCCAGATGAACATGAACTTTGCCACGTGGGGCCACCTGATGATGAGCGTCCTTCCTCGCTACGGCTCCTTCACCACCTTCAGCTCCTCCCCCTACGCCGCGGCCGACCACGGACAACGTCCCGCGGAGCCTGAACGCACCGCCCCAGTTCAAAGGTCAGACGCGCCTTCTTTAACCATGATTATTCTCCTCCATTTATTGACTGATTGGTTTATAAATATAGTGTGAAATTATAACATTAACATTATTTCTAAAACATTAGCAATCAACAATCACACTTTCTCTTAAGTGAAAAATCACATAAATCATCACAAAGTTATAAATAAAACTAATTGATTGGTTGTTCCTGCTTCTCTCTTATAAACCGTTTTCAGTTCAATTAATATCAGAAGATCATATTTGTAGTTCTTCTGTATTAAAGTAACTAAAGCTGTCAGATAAAAGTGGGGAAGTAAGACAATTAGAAAAGTACCTAAATAAGTAAAGTGTACATATTGAACTTATTGTTCTCTTACCATATACTCTGTAACTATTTTGGTCTCTTTTCTCCAGCAGCGAAGCTCCAGAAGCCCCAGTCGGGTTCCCTGAGGATCCCGAGGAAGACGTGGGCCCCGACCCCCTCGACCCCCCCGCACAGAGCCAAACATCGGCAGAAACACGGGTCCTGATGTCACCATTTGATGCTTTTATCCAGATGAAT
The DNA here is from genome assembly GCF_949316345.1 of Pungitius pungitius. NCBI lineage: Eukaryota > Metazoa > Chordata > Actinopteri > Perciformes > Gasterosteidae > Pungitius > Pungitius pungitius. The sequence continues at coordinate 22,981,052 of NC_084904.1, read as the reverse complement.
CTTTAATACAATAATACGAGTGTGAAGCTAAAGGCTAACTGCTAATCAGTGTGTCAATCACACCGTTCATCAGATGAGTGACAGCTAAATAAGACGCAGCGGATGTTTGGACGTGATTCAGTAAAGTGTTAAAATGTTGTTTATCTGTCACAGTCGTCCATTAACGACACGGAAGGACGTGAAGACCCGCCCCCATCGGCTCTAAAGTACACAACTACACAAGTACACAAGTACCCGCCTGTTGTACTGTGAAGGTTAAAGGAGTAACCAGTGACACTTCATTTGTCCCCCCCCCCCCCCCCCAAGGATGCAGAAGGAAGATTTCAAGTACATCTGTGTGCTGGGCAGAGGCCACTTCGGGAAGGTGGGACGTGCAGCGGTGGCTTTAGAATCGTCTTCTCGTCGTGTTCGGCGTGTTCAGCCGTCTGCGTTGCTTCCTGTTCAGGTTCTGCTGGCCCAGTTCTACCAGACCGAGCAGCTGTACGCCATCAAAGCCTTGAAGAAGAGGGACATCGTGACCCGCGATGAGGTGGACAGGTGAGCGGAGGGAAGGAGTCTGAATCCTGAGTACTGAGTACTACACAGTACTACACAGTACTACACAGTACTACACAGTAATTTCACAGTATTCTGTTATTAGAATCCATTGAGGTCTGGTTCCATTCACCAGAACCTTGACCCCACGATGATGATGATGATGATGATGATGTCATAGGAAAGTCTTTTCTCGGTCGGGTTCAGACTAAATGGTTGTGTTTTGGGGAATGAAGGCTGAGGCTCTTATTGTGAAACACGCGTGTTGACGTTAAGCCTAAATGCTTCATGTGGACCTTTAAGTTTGGGTATCACTCTCTTCTTCTGTGGTCTTTGAGCTCAGAGCTGGAGGCTGACGCAGTATTTCCTTCTGCAGCCTGATGAGCGAGAAGAGGATCTTCGAGATGATCAACGCGTCCCGACACCCGTTCCTGGTGAGCCTGCACGGCTGCTTCCAGACCAGCGACCACGTCTGCTTCGTCATGGAGTACCTGCCGGGAGGAGACCTCATGATCCACATCCACAACCACGTCTTCAGCGAGGCCCAGACCCGGTCCGTCCTCAAGTTCTGAATGAGAAGTTCCTTTCTAAGGGAACCAGGACCAGGTCTGAGAGGGTTTTTATAGGGACCCTGTTGCTAGGAGACACTTCCTCTTCAGTCCACAGGGGGCGACAGAAGCCCACAAAATAAAAGCTCCTCATAGAACAAGTTTACGTTACTTTTATATTCAGATATTTTTTCTGCGGTTCATTTTTTTGACATTAGTCACTCAACATATTTTGATTATTACATATATATAATAAATGATGTTTTATTATAGATTAAGATGCTCAGCAGTTTATGAAGTCATTCAATTTGGGCTAAAATCAATAATAAATCGATGAACACATCAATGATTGTAACCCCATATAGGATTCAATATAATATATAAGATAAGATTCTGATTTTAATGCAGCTAATTCAGTTAAACCTTTACGTGGTTGTACTTTGTCACCAAGGATTGTTCTTCTTATTTCTTCTACAGGAAGATTATTTTAGTACTTTGTATCGAGCCTTTAGCTTTGTTTTAATCTGCTGGACTGTTTGTAGATGTGTTCTTTGATGCAATGAATCCTGTGGTGACGCCTGTTGTGTCTTCCAGGTTCTACTCGGCGTGCGTCCTGCTGGGTTTAGAGTTCCTCCACCTGAATAAAATCATCTATCGGTGAGTCGCAGCGTTCTGCACAAGTCGCTGAGCTCAGCTTCAGCGGTGAAAGGTTCCGTGTGTTTCTAGAGACCTGAAGCTGGACAACCTGCTGATGGATGCAGATGGATTCATCAAAATCACAGACTTTGGCCTCTGTAAAGAAGGTGAGTTCTTTCAGCTTCAGTTTGTAGGGGAATGGGATTCGTTCTCTGTGGCTGCAGTCATTACCCATCAGGCCTCACTCTGACCTCCTGTCACTTCTTCTGCAGGGATGGGTCACGGAGATCGGACCTCCACCTTCTGCGGGACCCCCGAGTTCCTGGCTCCTGAGGTCCTGACGGACGACAACTACACCCGGGCGGTGGACTGGTGGGGGATGGGGGTCCTGATCTTTGAGATGCTGATAGGAGAGGTTGTTGACCTCCTTTCCGACCCCCAGTGGTCCCGTAGCTCCAGTTGAGAGAGTCCGTCCCCTGACCCCTGGCCTCTCTTCTAGTCTCCGTTCCCCGGCGAGGACGAGGAGGAGGTGTTCGACAGCATCGTCAACGACGACGTGCAGTATCCCGGGTCTCTGCCCCCCGACGTGGTCTGCATCATCCAGAAGGTAAAAGGACCCTCCTCGTCGGTCCCGTGTGAAAGCAAGCAGCAGACGTTTCGTGTGGTGACGTCACTCTGGACCTCACTGCAGCTGCTGAAGAAGAATCCTCTGAAGAGGCTGGGCGCCGGAGAGAGGGACGCCACCGAGCTCAAAGGGGAGCCCTTCTACGAGGTGAGTGGCGTCTGAGCGCCGTGGACGTGTGAGGAGCACACGCGTTGATCAGCTGGTCCCCACGCAGAGCATCGACTGGGAGGCGCTGCTGGCCAAGAAGGTGACTCCGCCCTTCCTGCCGTCCATCAAGGAGTCGATGGACGTCGGCAACTTCGACAGCGAGTTCACGCGGCTGCAGCCCGTCATGACGCCGCCCGCCAAGCCCTTCGTCCTCTCCGCCGAGCAGCAGGGGGCCTTCGCCGACTTCGACTTCTGCGCCGTGCACGGCTGAGGGGGGGCGGGGGGGGGCTGTGGCCTCCCTCAGAGGACCAGCGGACGCCTTTCACCCGTATTTCAAGTATCCTTTAATCAGTTATTTCATTCCCTGAATCAATCAGATCAAGTACCTAAAACTTTTGCATCAAATTAACTTTAAAAAGTACAGATGAATTAAAGTCCTTTCCACAGCGTGCTACTGGTTAGCTTAGCTTAGTCTTTGTGCTAGATGAAGGGTTCCACCACGAAGGGATCTTCTTCTGATCCGTAGCTGAGGTCACTTCGCCTCCTGGTGGACTCTGAAACGTGTTGAATGGACTTGTTGCATCCTGAGTGCCGCAGACGTTCAGCTTGCTTCGTGGCCTTTTCCTCCATGCGTCACTGTGACAGGCCCCGCCCACTGCCTTGACCACGCCATGCTAACGAGAAGCTAACCTGCTCCATGGGGGCCAGCTGCTGTGAATGCTAGAGATATACACACATATATATATATTATATAATGTAACAAAAGAGAAGCCATAGAGAATCTAACATAGCCACGATAGAGACAAATAGCTGTATTTTGTATTTAGCTAATGATATTCTGTTATACTAAAACTATGATGTCTGTGCAACACAAGAAGATGATCTTTAAGTCTCATAATGGAAGGAGCACTTTAACAGAGCAACTTAACACCAAATGCACTTTTTAAGAGTCATTTTTATCATTAATGACTCGAGTCCAGGGTTTATTGTTCAGAGGCTTGTCTTATTTATCTTTTGTCTTAAATATTGTCTTAAAATCTGTAAGACCACGCCCCCGTTTCTGGTTTGGAAAGCGGTGAGGGATCGATCCTCAGATAGCAGGTCAGACTGAGGTCACATAAACTCATGTTTTCTGAGGGTTTGGCGTCATTTCCTCATAGACGTCTATGGGAGCAGAGGAGTCGCCCCCTGCTAGTCACTACACAGAAGTAGAGTCATTTCCTCATAGACGTCTATGGGAGCAGAGGAGTCGCCCCCTGCTGGTCACTACACAGAAGTAGAGTCATTTCCTCATAGACGTCTATGGGAGCAGAGGAGTCGCCCCCTGCTAGTCACTACACAGAAGTAGAGTCATTTCCTCATAGACGTCTATGGGAGCAGAGGAGTCGCCCCCTGCTGGTCACTACACAGAAGTAGAGTCATTTCCTCATAGACGTCTATGGGAGCAGAGGAGTCGCCCCCTGCTGGTCACTACACAGAAGTAGAGTCATTTCCTCATAGACGTCTATGGGAGCAGAGGAGTCGCCCCCTGCTGGTCACTACACAGAAGTAGAGTCATTTCCTCATAGACGTCTATGGGAGCAGAGGAGTCGCCCCCTGCTGGTCACTACACAGAAGTAGAGTCATTTCCTCATAGACGTCTATGGGAGCAGAGGAGTCGCCCCCTGCTGGTCACTACACAGAAGTAGAGTCATTTCCTCATAGACGTCTATGGGAGCAGAGGAGTCGCCCCTGCTGGTCACTACACAGAAGTAGAGTCATTTCCTCATAGACGTCTATGGGAGCAGAGGAGTCGCCCCCTGCTGGTCACTACACAGAAGTAGAGTCATTTCCTCATAGACGTCTATGGGAGCAGAGGAGTCGCCCCCTGCTGGTCACTACACAGAAGTAGAGTCATTTCCTCATAGACGTCTATGGGAGCAGAGGAGTCGCCCCCTGCTGGTCACTACACAGAAGTAGAGTCATTTCCTCATAGACGTCTATGGGAGCAGAGGAGTCGCCCCCTGCTGGTCACTACACAGAAGTAGAGTCATTTCCTCATAGACGTCTATGGGAGCAGAGGAGTCGCCCCCTGCTGGTCACTACACAGAAGTAGAGTCATTTCCTCATAGACGTCTATGGGAGCAGAGGAGTCGCCCCTGCTGGTCACTACACAGAAGTAGAGTCATTTCCTCATAGACGTCTATGGGAGCAGAGGAGTCGCCCCCTGCTGGTCACTACACAGAAGTAGAGTCATTTCCTCATAGACGTCTATGGGAGCAGAGGAGTCGCCCCCTGCTGGTCACTACACAGAAGTAGAGTCATTTCCTCATAGACGTCTATGGGAGCAGAGGAGTCGCCCCCTGCTGGTCACTACACAGAAGTAGAGTCATTTCCTCATAGACGTCTATGGGAGCAGAGGAGTCGCCCCCTGCTGGTCACTACACAGAAGTAGAGTCATTTCCTCATAGACGTCTATGGGAGCAGAGGAGTCGCCCCCTGCTGGTCACTACACAGAAGTAGAGTCATTTCCTCATAGACGTCTATGGGAGCAGAGGAGTCGCCCCCTGCTGGTCACTACACAGAAGTAGAGTCATTTCCTCATAGACGTCTATGGGAGCAGAGGAGTCGCCCCCTGCTGGTCACTACACAGAAGTAGAGTCATTTCCTCATAGACGTCTATGGGAGCAGAGGAGTCGCCCCCTGCTGGTCACTACACAGAAGTAGAGTCCTTTCCTCAGACGTCTATGGGAGCAGAGGAGTCGCCCCCTGCTGGTCACTACACAGAAGTAGAGTCATTTCCTCATAGACGTCTATGGGAGCAGAGGAGTCGCCCCCTGCTGGTCACTACACAGGATGCAGCTTTCACTCACGAGGTCCTCGTCTGATATGAGTGTGTCACGGTGTTAAGCTGCTCTTTAAAGAAATAGGAAGACTCACCTGAAAGTGAAGGGTTAAAAAAAGAACATCATCTTGTGATGAAGTGTCCCTGAGCAAGGCACTAAACCCCTCCTCCTGCCTGGGGGAGGCTTTATGAACTAAAGGGATGCGGTGATGTAGCTGCTGAATGTTTCTTGTTACTTGTGTGTCAGTATTAAATGCGTGTGAAGCGTCCAGGAGGAACATCGTGCGTATCACTGTTTTAATGTCAATAAATACAAAGTGAAAAACACAGTAAACAAAAGAGCTGTTGAGAAGATTATTCTAAACAATTAAAAAATGTATCACTGATCAAATTCAATAATACCAAAGACATAAAGGCGCTTGGTGTTAAAATGTGGAGGTCACTCACACCTGAGAGAAAACTTCTTACCTTAAATTCATTCAACAAAACGGCTTGAAAATAGTTTTCATCAAAATACAGAACTCACCAGCGGTGGAAGTTCTCAGATCCGTAGAATTAATACTGTTATTTTTAAAAATGTTGGATTTTAAAGGAATCAACTTTAAAAAAAAAAAACTTGTGAAAAAAAACTAAGCCCCTGTGGTTCCTCCTCTGAGGACCACGAGCGTCCATCCAAAGCTCACTTCCTGTGAGATGAAGCGGCGTCGGGGTTGAACGCAGTGAATCCGGTCTTCACACGGAGTTGGCCACGCCCCCGTCCCGCGCCGCCCCGCACGCGCAGAAGAAGTCCCACAGGTTGCACAGCAGCCCGCGGTCGAAGGGGCTGCGCTCGTCCGCGCGGTTCTTCAGGTAAGAGACGCGGTGACGGGACACAAACTCCCAGGTGGTGCAGTTGACGGAGGCCAGGTAGAGGTGGATGCCCAGCAGCAGCAGCACCACCGCCGAGAAGACGGCGAGGACGACCAGCGCCGCCAGCAGGAAGCAGTTCGCCCGGAACCAAAGGTCCCACGAGGCGGCGGGGGCGAGGCCCGAGCTGGAGGAGACATCTTGTTATTATTATTATCATTATGAGCAATGATCATTTATTTTATTGTCAGCGCGTCATCACGTGACCACGTGACCATGTGACTCACAGGGCGATGTGAAGCGCCCACAGCAGCGCCAGCAGCTGCACCAGCAGGTACACGAGGAACCAGCGGTGGTTCCGCTCGCCCACGCAGTTCTCCATCCAGGGGCAGTGGTGGTCGAAGCGCCGCACGCAGCGCTGACACGTCTGACAGTGCTTCGCCCTCATTGGCTGCTGCTTGGAGGAGGGGGGGGGGTCAAAGTGGGGTTAATATATGCAATGCTTTATTTCTTCTTTATATGTGTCACATATAAATGTCACCAAAGCTGCATTATTAGAAGAATAAAGGACCATCCCGTGTCGGAGTGGAGGTGTGTTAGCGGCCGCTTACCTGCAGCAGGCAGTATCCACAGCGCCGGGGCCGAGGGGTCGAGGACTGAGGAATCATGGACTCCTCCTCCTCGCTGGCAGCCTGAACCGAGGGTCAGATACGCAGCGTGAGCTGCACTGTGTGCACGGCGCGTTGCAGTGTGTTTACCGAGAGTCACATGGACTCAATCAATGCTACAGTAGGCTGTCTGCAGGTCAGCTCCTGAGCAGCAACGTGCCCTCTGCCACTCGACCTTCTCACCTTGACGCTGTCGGACAGAACGAAGCCGGGGTCCATCAAGGACACGGCAAAGTAGAAGAGCACCGACAGCATGACCAGCAGGAAGAAGAGGACCGGCAGCAGCAGCTCTCCTCGCTCCTCACACCGCCGCAGATCTACACGTACATATACACACACACACACACACATACACACACACGCACACACACACAGTTTAACACTACAACCATCAAACACCTGAACAAGGAGCTCTCTCATATATAAAATAAAAAAGTATTTTCGTTTTATGCCCGTTTCTACTTTTACTTTATTACATTTTATACTGTAGTTTGTTTAGACGCTTTTGGTATGAATTAATTTACCTGACGCGTTAACTTAAAATGAACGCCATTAGCTGTAAGTATACTTTCTTTGTTGTAACACTGAACACATCACGTGACCTGCAGCCCCGGTACGCCTCCGGTTACCGGTAACTAAAGGGACTTACCGGTGTTGTGCAGGAACAGTATGAGGGTTATGACCCAGGTGAGCAGGGTGTGCGAGGCCCGAACCAGAAACCCGCTGCGAAACATGTTCTGAACCATGTTCAATGTCTTCCGTTAGCACCGCTGCTAACTAGCTAGCCTCGCTAGTGTCATAGCACATCGGTGTTATGACGATAAAACCAACAATACAAAGAACGAAAGCATTTTGTCCATGTTAGAAACATATATAGTTTATACTTAAATGCGTATATGCAAGTCACCGTGTAGCCAATCAGCAATAAATCCGTTTCTTCTCGGGTTCACATCATCCAGCCCGGGGGGGGGGGGGGGGGGGGGGGGGGGGGGGGACTTCCTTGTTGTGGTACGGGAACCGCAAAGGTCAAAAGAGGCGAACTGAAAAGTCAAACGAGTTGTAGAGGATGAAAGATGAATTTTTGAATAATTTTTAATACCGTAAGGACTTGATTTACCTCTATAGTCAAGTATTAAGTAACATATGGATATAGTTACTTTCAATCTTTTAATTTAATTTCATACAATGGTTTACTACTCAACTTAATCCACCCATAATTGGAAAAGAAAAAAATTCAAATGCACTCCGTCAGTTATCGTTGCCATGAACAAAAAGCATTGAAGGAGTTCTTCTGAATTGTGAGGCATTATTCATCAGAGAATTATCCCTGGTTTTAAGAAAGTAAAGTTTTATTTGTAAACTCTGATCCATGAGAATTGTGAAGTAACTTGTGGCATAAATTTATTTATTTTTCAACTCCTACATACAGTAAAGAATAACTACTGTCATTCATTACATTCAGACCTAAAAAGGACAAGACACAGAATTACAAGAATTTGCATTTATTTTCATCAAAATGGTCCATTAAAACAAGACTAAAACATATTCTTTACAAAAGAATTAACTCTTAATACCTGATTGATTTGACATTCAAACAGAAGCCCTTCCAGCATCAATTAAAGTGCATTAAGCCGCCCTTCGTTTTCGTATAAATGCAACAAACATTTGCCCTTAAACCTGAGGTGAACATTAAGACACTTTCTACCTTAAGGGAAGAACACTTATGCACATTAACACGATCCGTCCCTCAAACCTCAAGGACTTAAAGTACAGGCTCCAAACGCTCAACATTTCCCCAGATGTCTTAGTGTTACATCGCCCGTCCATAAGGCCGTTACCTGGACCCCCCCCGCCCCCTCCCCAGTGGATACAAGAACTGCATTGTTTTTAATCAAATCACACACATTTGGCTTTTCAGACAGCAATGAACCTCTTCGACAGTAAAAATAAATACAGGACAAATGGAAATAAATAGTTGAAATTCTGTCATCCATTTGATTTTTCAGGTCAACGAGGGAGAGAAAGAAAAAGATCAAACTCTCATGTGCAAAATCCTCTCATGTAGAGACACAATAGCTTCTCAGCAGCGGGCCGGTTTAATAAAACTTCTCAAAGAGTGCGGCAGTTGCGCAACATGATTGACTGGGACGGATCTTAAAAAAAAAAACAAAAAAAACAAAAACAGATCGACTTCAATCGAAACATTAGCTGTGGACAGAAGGCCTCGTGGTCCCCGATGAAGCGGTGGCTCACGTCCTCGTGTCCGTGAAACTCTTCATAAACACCGTGAATAGCAGCCGTCACGCTGCCGACAACCTGAGCTCACAGAGATCAAATCCTCCACCTCGGCCTTTAAACGCTGTCTCGTGTTTCGTCAGCTGACATTCACAGAATGAGATCGCTGCACGGACCCCCCCAGGTCACAACCCCCCCCCGGGATTCCCTTCCATTAGCCCTGGGAGGGGGGAGGTTTGGCTTCAGCGCGACGTGACGCCCAGCTGCTTCTTGAGGCGCTCGTACACTACGTAGCTGATGCTGACGGCGGGGATGACCTTGAGGAAGTTGGGGGCCAGGCCCCTGTAGAGCCCCGTGGGGCCCTCGCTCTGCAAGATCTGCCTGAAGAGGCCGGACATGGTCACCTGCTGGCTGCCCTCCACCAAGGCTGCAGAGGAGAACGAGTGCATCAGAGGTTACACACAAAGTAAGATCAGATCTCAGACCTGTTTATTCAAGCAGAAACGACTATTGCTTTTCTTGTGATTGGATTATCAAACACAATGTAATATTTCGGACCATTTTATGAATCAAAATTTAAACAATGAATTACTTAAATCTATTGGATGAATGTTTCCAAGTAGAATGAAATGACTCTGGTCTCCTGGTGTGGACGTCCCTTTTTCCACAGAAGCATGAAAGCTTCTAAGAACCCGGCTCACCTTGCGCCTGCATGCGGGTGCGGACCAGAGCCAGCGGGTAACTGGCCAGCTGACCGCAGGTGCTGGACACGGTGCCGCAGGACAGCAGGACCACCATGCTCGGGTCGGCGCCGCTGGTTCCGTAGCTCTGCAGGTAGTGGTTCTTCAGCGTCTGGGGGAGGGGGGGGGGAAACTCAGCATTACGTCATTTAAGATTGTGGCTTTGCGCTAAAAGAGACCCATTAAAAGGCCTGCTGCTCACCTCGTACACGGCGAGGTCGATGCCCGCGTAGGGGACGATGCCCAGCATGTTGGGCACGTAGCCTTTGTAAAACGCCCGCAGTCCTTCCCTCCTGAAGATGTGCTTCGCGCAGTCCGAGATGCCCGAGTACTGACCGGTGGTCCTCAGAGCGAGGCGCGTTTTCAGGACCTGAGGGGCAGAAGGAGATCAGTTCCACTGAACCGTGCGGCTCCATCGTGGAGCTTTCCCTGAAGCAGGTGTGGTTGAGCAGGCGCTCACCTCCATGGGGTAGATGGTGCTCTGGGCGATGACTCCCGCCAGGGAACCCGCCACAAACCGCTCCGCGATGTTCAGACTCGCTCGATCGCTGCCGATGAGCTGCTTGATCTGGAGGAACCATTTGAGGAAAAGAACAAAGCGTTAAATCCACAGAACCTGAAGAGCAGCATCATCGCCTGCAGAGCCGCTCGTCCCACCTGCTCGTACGCCATGAACTTGAGGGCCGACTCGGGGGCGATTTTGATGACGTTCACGCCGTTGCCTCGCCACAGCGACCTCATGCCGCCCTCCTTGATCATGTGCATCATCCCGGTCATGAGGCACATGTTGTTGGCTCGGGTCCCGTACACCTGGGGAGGAGACCAGTTACAATCATTAGACTTCAGGGGGGCATGGACTTGTTCAACTGGCGGCTGAAGTAATGAAGCTGGTGGTGAATTGGGCCAAGAGTCAAGATTTGAGCTTCGACCCCTTGAAAAAAAAAAAAAGAGCCAACTAGGGTTTGTGTAATTAAATAAGTACGTGTATACATTTCCCAACCGATGGGGGTCAGAGTCGACATCGTTCGTGGCGACTGACGCACGCCGGGGCCGTTGACACAGATCCCGAATCTGCGTCGCTGGACCTTCGTCCCGCTGATGACGGACACGCTGACACACGGCCGAGGGTGTGACAACCCCGCGCTGCGGTCATTGGTCGGTGGAGCGGCTTTGACAGTTAATCAGTGGCTGGACTCTAACCTCCACCACACTTTTACTCCGCTAAACATTAACCGATTTATGGACCTCACGGCCTTAAGTTACGAAAGAAGCCTTCAAGGAGAACTTCAATCTTTTTGATGCAAAGTTAAGATTTCTCTCTCAATTCGGGAATCTGTTTCTTTTGATTCACTTTACAGCTGACAGAATGAGTCAAACCAGCCATGTGCTAATAATCCTTCACTGTAAGATGGTTGCCAGTTCCCAGTCATGCTTTCCAGTGACCCCCCCCCCCCTCCTATACTAGGAAACTACAATCCTACTTCTGTCCTTTACACCAGACTTCAGAGAACCAGTCCGTTTGCTCTCACCTGCATCATGACTTTGAGGCGATCCAGTGGAGCGGTGAAGGTCCTCGAGACGGCTCCCGCTCCTCCACCTGCGACCAGGTGCCTCCACCACATCCCCGTCTGCTTCTCCTCCACCGTGAACTCATCGGGCACCATCAGGTTCTCGCCCACATCGAATATCTGCCGAGGACAGCGGGAGAAATGTGAATTATGTGGTAAAGAGGCGGAAGAAGAACATGTGTACAGACAACAGACTGGAGGTCACAACCCTCCTGTCACTCAGCACCGGGTTTGTTTTCACAGGAAACGCAGCCTGAGGTCGAGATTTAACAGCCTTGGAAATACGAGTCTCAATGTTAATGAGGCTCTAAAAAGGGCAAAGAGGAGACTACAAAATGATGCGACCCGCCACCAGCAGAAGGCAGACCAACACCTGAAAACCTGTCTACAACATCTTCAGCCTCATTCAGCGCTTTGTATCTGTGATTTTACCATGATTTCTATTATCAGGGGGGGGGGACAAACTGCTGCTTTGGGCTTCGATCCAGCAGCCGCACAGCGAGTAAAACGTTTGGTTCGGTGCAAGCTGAACTGAACTCGAGCGGCTAACGTTTCAGCGTTTTGGCTTCGTTCCGCTTGGGGCCCTCAGACGGGACGGTGCAGCTCTATTCTTAGCACCGGTTCAGAACATGTCACAGGCGTGAAAAACAAACATCCACCGTGTCCCACCGCCCTCCTGCGCTACGTCACTCTCTCCACCGCCTCCTTTACATAACAGGCTGATCCCTGGCAGGTAATCCTCCGTAATGAGACCACTTCTGTCCGTAGCTTTAATAGCTCACTCGCTGACGCACGGCTTCGGAATCTTTCAGGAATTTGCTCTTTGATCAAAAGGTTTTTTTTCCTCTTTGCAGTTAGAAAGGTGCGACCCCCCCCCCCCTCTGTACTTTGATTAGTTCCAGCTTGGGCGTGAGAATTATCAGACCCCCTGATACAGTCATTCATAGGTGAAAATGGGACATCGGGAAATTTATGGAACACCCGTTAAATGATAACAACGGAATTTTTCTAGTTCTTTCCACATTGGTTTTGTCAAAGGAGGATCTGTTCCACCATCTGTTCCCTTATTTGATTTCAATAGTGAAAGAGCTCTGTAGTTCCAGCTCAGCTGCCTCTACGCCTGAGGGAAGTTGTGGTTTCGGTGCAGCTGGACTTACTGTGGAGTGCTTCCAGTAGAGGATGATCTCAGGAATGTTGTCGGCCTCCTCCACCATGGGGTACTTGCACCAGTCGTTACTGCTGATAGTTATCATTCCGTTCTTGTCCATGCTTTAGAAAGATTAAACAAAAGTAAGACCGAGCCCCAAGTCAAACGGACAAAGATCACGGTGAAGTGATGAACCGGATGACTGAATTTACCTGTTAAGGGCTTTCTTCGCATGCTGAGGGGAGATGTGCACACCGAGGTCCTGAAGGGACTGCATGAACTCTTCTGGATCGACGTGTCCTTAAAAAGGAACCAGACACGTTTGTAAGTTAAAAAAAAGGTATCTGACTGTAAGTGATCTACAGATGAAGTTAAAACAATGGAGCAAGGACTAAAAACAAAAAACCTGCAGCTCTCATACCTGCATTCTTCCTGTTGTGGCTTTGCACCACCAGCTTCAGGTCCTTCTCATAATCTTGCAGATAGTGAACAAACTCTTCAAAGTCCAGCTGTCCATCAGAGTTTTTTTCTTCCCTTGGTAAGGTTTTCTGTAATAAAAAAGAAAAGTCAATTTGACATGGTGCTCTTATAAAAAACACAATTGAGGGGATGGCGTAGTTTGACTAATGAAGGCGTGCAAGTACATATTAGACATAGTTTCCAGAGCAGCAGACACCCTGCAGAGTTATGCAGAGGAGCCATCGGTGCTGGAGGATAAATCATTTTAATTTGTGGAACAGGAACATTAGGTTCTGCAGATTGCTTCATGTGTGACTGCGGAGGTTTTAAAAGGTGCATCGGCTTGTGTTTCACCAAACGACCGCATCGTGACCGGCTTAAGGAGCGTTCGTCCATGTGTGCTGAACTTGAGAGCGGGAGGGGGGCCCCAGAGGCACTTTGGCCCGTCTTCAACCTCATCTGCAGGACGACTCGCCAACTGTTTAAACCCGGTGGGAGCTGAGACCTCCTGATCAGTGCTGATACCGGATCCAGTGTGACCGACACACCGGAATGACCTTCTGCAACGAACCTGCGCGGCCACACTTTAATTAATTAATATTCCTCAACACAACGAATCAGGGTTTGTGTGCTTGTTTTAAAGCCCAGAGAAACCCAGTGAGGGGCATTTGACCATGTTGGGAGGTTATTTATGCCATCGAAGAGGTCACAAAAAAAATTCATTATTCATCATTTAGTTAAAAAGCTGTGACGCTCGGCTCAAGAAGTGCGTCTAATGTTTTAATCAGAACCAGGTTCCTCATGTGCGATTAAACAAGTAACTTGATGACTCCAAAGAAACAAAACATTAACAAGTTAAAAATATGTAGCCAAGTATTAGGTCAGATCAGACAGTTCCTCACGCCGCTGATTGCAGCTTCGTTCACCGACATTGCCTGAATTCCTTTTTAGGGTGGATTTCCCGCAAAATGAATGAATGAATGAATCATGGTTCAGCGAAGTTAATAATTCTAAAAATACACCACAGAAACATTGAGAGGCCGAACATAAATGACCTTTCGTTAGAAACGTGAGCTTTATAATGCATTTAATGATACAAACAACGAGTTTCACGGTCTGAAGCGCTTCGGTGGCGACTCGCTCTCGGGAAGCCGGTGAGTTTTTCGGGCCTAGTCGTGAGGCTTTTCGCTAGCTCGATGCTAACCCGGCATGCTAACCACAGGCGCCCGGATGCAACGAAATGACCAAAACCACTGGTAGAAGCAGGAGATGCTCCACAGACGTGTTAACATATGAAGGGAGAAGCTCACCTTTCGCCACCTCTGGTAGGCGGAGAACTCTTGAGAAGGAAGGAACACGCTGAGCCTGTTGAAGAGAGTCTTCAGCTCCGACGGAAGTCCATTAGACTCGAAATATTCAACCTCCACCGGGTCCGAGTTGGACACGGGGACGTAAAGACACAGGCCGAGCATGTTTGACTCCGTGGCAGCGAAAGAGACAATAAATAAATAAATAGTACACCGCGATGGCTCTCCTCCGCGGGGTGACAGTGAAATGCCGGCTGAGCTGATGAAACGCCGGCTACTAGAAAATTCTGTAGAGGTTCTCGCCCCTTCTCGGAATAGCGCGGTCGCTTGACATCATTGGCTATCATGCCGGCCAAATTGACGTCATATTACTATCGGCCAATTGCTGAGGTCGCCCATTGATGTGCTCCATTCGGTCCCGCCCACATGGTATATGGTCCCGCCTTCCCCTCGTGGAGAGCGACGGGGGGCGGAAAACCAATCCTGGCTCTCCTTCCATCCAGCGTGGGAGCGATCGACCAATCGAGTGTTTGGATTCATTTGAACTGCAGCGGAGGCGGGCGCACGCGCTGCTTGGCGGTTTGATCGCAGAATCTCCATATATCTATATATATATAGGCCTACATTGAAATAAATATACTAACTACAAAAATAAAGATAGTATTCAAACATATGAACAGAAAAAGTATAATATTGTTAAAATATTATGATCAAAATGTTTATTCTTATAGTCTCATTGTCACCACAGCTACTGATTGTGCAGTGCATGACCTCCAATTACAGTACTAATTCAAAAAGAAAAAGATATATAAAACATTAAACATAGTTTATATGTATATACATACATGCAAATAAAATAAAATAAAATTAACATAACATTGTTGCCTTCTTTCCGGGGTTACTGCTACAACTGAAATAATAACAATAATAACAACAATGATCAACAATATGAAAAATAAAATGAATGTTTACTAAACTAGAACATTAAATTGCTCCAGTCAAACAGGATCAAGCAAATGACTGTCTATAAACAGCTAGATCCAGTTTGGTTTAATGGAGCACATGTTTGTGGTTGAGCCAGTATTGGGTCACAGTACTAGGTCACAACGTGAGTAATGAAGCCTTAGTTTATAGGCCACTAGAAAAGTGGACCTGATCAAATGACCTTCCACCAATTGAGACACAGCGAACCTTTGGTGAAGCATAACTCGTAGAAAATACATTTTGAGGAAACCAAAATTGTGTTTATGGTCTTTTAAAATCGTGAAACGGTAGACGTCGCGTTTTAACTTTTGAGCTTCATCGACTTTATTATTACAACAAGAAGAGATTGTATTATCAAAACCTCGTAGTACATAATGACAACTTGTCAAGGCCTTTCGTCCTTTTCCTCCCCATCAGGGTCGGAGTCTTTGTACGCCGAGGGATTTTACACAAACCTCAAACTAAGTTTATTAGCAGCCAGATGTTAAACATTAGAAAACAAATACTGACATCATGAATGTTTTATGAATGTTTAGATTCAGCATTCTTTGTCACAGGCACATCAAAACAGATTCAAGTAATACATGAATATATAATAAAGCAAATATGTATCAGTTTATAAAAGAGGACATTTTGACAAAAATCTCTCTCCATTTGTCCCTCACTGTCTCGTTTAAAGCCGTCTGCGTCTCATGTTTGGCCTCAAAAGGCTTTTTGTGAAACATTCCTTTGTTACATAAACTCATCGAGGAAGAGGACCAGAAACCAGAAGCCAAAGTTCTGAAGGAACCTGAACCCCTGAGTCAGCTGATCCACACACACACACACGCACACACACACAAATGAACTTATCTGATCAGTGCAGTAAAAGTACATGGAGTTTGTGGAATGTACTTAAGTTGAGGTCAGTTTTGAACTACTGGTACTTTGAATGTTTCCATTTAATTCAACTAAAAACTTTTATTCCGGCTTTCTGAGGCTTTTAGTTCCTTTGCATTTTTATTTACTTCTGACATTAAGAGACATCTATTGTTAATGGACTACTTGATTAAAACATATTGATACGATATTTGACACCAACAGTATATTTAACTTATAATACTTTCACCTAAGTTGGATATCATCATGTTTGCAATGAATTGCACTTTTACAATTCTTTTTGTATTCATTGGTATTTTTACCTTTTTTTAAACAAATTGATTGAATCCATTTAATAAGTCAGTAAATATATCTAGATATATAGAAACATGGTATTTAAGAAGAATAAATAGAAATAGTAGTTAAGTTCTCTCTACTTCAGGTCTCCCGTAACTATATGTATACCTATAGGTATACACCTATATATGTATATCTATATGCATATCTATAGATATACATATAGATATGCATAGAACATGGTGTTCTGCATTGATCAGAGCTCTAAAGATGAGGACATCGATTCCAGCAGTTTGCAGAACAAAGACGTTTTAAAGTCCAACAGAGAAAACATGTTGTTGAAGCTTTTGTTGCTGATGAGACGTCACTCAGATGAGGGAAGGAGATTAAAGAGTCATGAACACAGAAAGGGAGAGTGAGAGAGACGGGTACCTGTCTGTCTGCCCCCCAGCAGCACACAAACAGTTTGTACCTCCAGGCGCCATGAAGGTCAGAGGTCGTATCAATAACCACAAACCATTGATCTGTTGTGATCCCTGCGGCTTCCCAGAGAACCTTCGTGGTTGTTGTGAGGTTTTTCTCTTATATAACAATTTATATTGATACAAATACACCTTAATACGCTAATAACAAGTTAATACTTTCATCATACTCATTACAGTTTTTCCTTTGAACCTTTGATGCCATTTTTCAAAACTCTTGATACAAAACTTACAACCAATGATCAAGTTGCATGTTTTTTTTGTTTTTTTTTACAATCGCTTGGATACAATACACCAAAACCAAAGATCATTTGTCCATTGAACTAATATCACCTGTTAAATATGACTCAATGTAACCTCAAAGTACTACTATTTGAAAGTGTAATCCAGCCTGGATTCACCATGATGTTTGGCTGATGGAAGCCTCCTCCGTGACCTGGATGAACATCTTCATCCAGGAGATCAAACCGCAGCAAACAGCAGTTCTTTTCTTGTTTTTCAGATATTTACTATATTTTTTCTTTGATTCAAATCAACCTACGTTGTGATTTTATAGTATTTCAGAACAGTCACATTGTGTTTGATGCTTTCACTGTGTTTGTACTATTCTACTACAGTAGTACTTTTACAGGGATGTATTTACTTTTAGTACAACGATGAAACCTGAATCATCTATTTTGTACAGTGTTATTGAATGATTGTACAAACAACCTCACAGTGACACGGTGGGTATCTCGTCTAAATGAATGTGGTATTTACTGATAAACCTGTTGTTTGAACCGATGAACCTGCAAGTGAAAGGTTTCTTTGAAGATAAGATTGTGTAATGAGATGTTTTGAACATTGGAGAGCTTGTGTTACAAGTGAAGACTATTGTGCGTTTTGTATCTAGAGATTTCAAGAATGACCTCAAGGTTGAAGTTCAGTTTAAATCTCGTTTCACTTCCTTCAGTGATCTGCTGCTCTCTGCTGGATGAACATCACTAAACTCATTAAATACATTATTTTATTTTACTTTTTTATTTTATTTTACTTTACTTTATGTATGTAAATATTTCTACATGATCATATATCATTGTTCAATCATAATAGATTATTATTAATTCACTGTAAAAACATGCTGCTCAGTGTAGTATTGTTTCTGTTTATTTGGTTTCTGTTAACTTTGATTCATTGGCGATTTAAAGCTTCCTTAAAAAATTAATAATTTGAATATTATTCACTTAGATTTATTTAAAGTCTTTTATAATAGTGCGTTCAATGTGACGCCTTCAGTAACCTCCAGAAATATGAACTACCTCAAAAGTATTAAAGTAAGTCAATAACTTGAATACAAAATAAAAGCCAGATGATTTTAATCAATAATTGTGATCGGAATCAGCACCAACCACCAAACTGTTTTTGTCAGTTTCGGAAATAAAATATGATATTTTCTTATTCCAGGTTGAATATCTATTATGTGTTTCATTCCATTAGCGGAGGCTCTTTTTTTGGGTGTCGTGTCAGATTCTCGCCACACATCGTCGTGGTTGTGTTGTTTAATTAAACCGGTGTGCTACGGGTTAACAAGGTTGACAAAAGCTTATAGGTTTTCTAAAATTACAATTAAACCATTCTTTATATTGATCTTTAGAAAGTTTAATTCATAACTTTCCTTAATCTAATGAATCTCAAATGTATGACATATTACCAGATTATTTGTAAATACACAGATCTTCATGTTTACTGTCACTCCATATAGGTAAAATAATAATAACACGTTTAATTATCTAGTAAAGAAACTGCTTTTATGTATTTATTTGTAAACCCACATTAATGTAAATGTTTTATCTTATTTGAATATCTAGCGGATTTAGGGATAAATAAAGACTTGAGCTCTTATTTTGAAAACGTACCGCCGGATGTTAGGCGATGAGCTCGTCTCGGCCAGCTTCATGATACTTTTGGCAAAAGTTCCTCCTCCCGGTACCGAAGGGAAGGTTTTCCCGACATGTCTCCCGGTGAGTCCGCTCCTCAAACCCGCGGGACGCGCACGCGCCCCCCCCCCCCGCGGCACGACGGGAACGCGCTGACTTTTACCTCCCTTCTCTCCAGGTTTCTGGTCCGGACCCGAGAAGAAGAAGAAGAAGAAGAAGAAGAACGTCGGCGGTAGTTCGCGGTGACGTCACGGCTGGCGTTAGTGGTGACGTCACGCCTAGCTTCAGCCGCAGCGATGGCGTTCTTCGCCAAGAAGAAGAAGTTCAAGTTCCAGACGCAGCTGACGCTGGAGGAGCTCAGCGCGGTTCCGTTCGTCAACGGGGTTCTGTTCTGTAAGATCCGCCTGCTGGACGGAGACTTCGCGGCGACGTCTTCCAGGTAAACAAAAAACAAACAAACAAACAAACAAACAACAAGCGTCGTTCCATTCACTCACTAGACGTCATAAAGCGACATTAATGTCGTTTAAAGGCACCCAAATATGTTCATTTTACAGTGTTGGATGATTAAATCATTTGTTTGTTGTTTTAACATCATTTCATTTCTGCAAAAACATAAATAAGTAGTTTGGAAATGATTTTACTCTTTTAAAGTCTCTTTAAAGTGATCTTAAAGTGCATTTATGTTGTCTTGTAAAGGATTTAATGACATATGATTTTCCTATAATGAGTTTTACAACTCTTCTAATTTCCTAATTAGTTCTTTCTAGTGACTTCTCATGTGGAACTAAATGCATCTTTGTTGTTTTCACATGAATTCACCCCCACACATCACTTCATTCATGCATAACCTGTTGCGTAAGTGTTTTTGTACACTTGAATAGGAGGAGGATGTATTCAGTGGTTCTTATTCTTTTATTTTGCCGCATCATGAAAGACTCAAATCTTTGCCTTCAGCCTGGAACCCGTTGTTGGGCTGATGGGAGTCAGCTTTACATTCCTGCAGCCCCTTTAAACACCGGGTGTTTCCATGTCCCAGCAGACTAAACACACCTCTCCCCCAGCAGGAACCTTTCTAACCCACTTCACCGCTGACAGCGCCGCGTTCTACGCTTTTCGTTCGTTTTCATCTCTGGATTCACGTCACAAAACTCCAGATACAATCAGCGACCTCCGTCTCAGATTCCTGGGCCTTGAACGCCTCTTCAGATGTGATGTGGCCTTGTTGCACACTCCTCTGAAGATAAAGACGGGACACGAAGGCCTCCTGGAGACGCTCTGACCTCTCGTCACCT
The DNA here is from genome assembly GCF_949316345.1 of Pungitius pungitius. NCBI lineage: Eukaryota > Metazoa > Chordata > Actinopteri > Perciformes > Gasterosteidae > Pungitius > Pungitius pungitius. The sequence goes on along the minus strand of NC_084904.1, from coordinate 22,960,936 downwards.
CAACACCCGTGACTCCACTTCCAGATGTTGTGGAGCTCGTCCTCCTCCTTCATGCTCCACCGCCCTGCCGTCACGTAGTACTGTGTGTGTGTGTGTGTGTGTGTGTGTGTGTTTCTTCTGTTTGAGGAGCCCATGCTCCTCTGCAGCAACAGTTAAGGAATCGCTTAAAGGTGTAGTTTATATTACCAATTGTATTAGTGTGTAGTAGTGTGAGTGTATGTATATATGATATATATATATATATATTATACAATTAGTTTATAGATCCTGTAGAATCCACCACTACATTTGAGTTTACAGCATATTGACTCTTTCTCGTTGTGATGATTCTTTGATCCTTGTTTTGAGTGCGAGGAATGAATCGATCACGCCCCCCCCCCCCTGATGGGGGCGTTGCCACCGCTATCGGCCTTGGGCTCGGTTTGACGTTTGCACGTTGCCGTGGCGATGTTCACCCTTCAGCTGGAGCTGATGGCACGACTCCGTCCCGTGTAATCTTCCTCCCCCTCCTCCTCCTCCTCCTCACGCTGAAGCAGAAACACGGCGTCACTGTTTTTATTCTCATCATCCCTTTTATTAATTGAGCTGAAAGTCTGAGAAGTAACGGGCCAACAGCCCCCGTCCTCAGACCATCGAGGCCCCCGTTGAGGTCCCGCTCCTCTCTGGAGGTTATATAACCCCCCCCCCCCCCCCCTCGTTATCAGAACACAAGGCGCTTTCAGAGGACGAGGCGACGGCGCAGGGAGGCTCCCTCCGCGTCACGTCACAGGCCCAACAGGCCCGGCCTTTGTGCGAGGGGGGGGGGCGGCCTTGTTGTGGGTCGGGAACATTGGGGGGGGGCAGTGTGTGATTGTAGGTGGCTGCATGGCGGCGCCTGTCATCACTGGGTGACATGTGACATGTAGTGTGACTAGAGGACTAAACGACAAACACATTTCTGCCATGTGAGAAAGTCCAGTTTGAGTGAAGCACTCAGATTTATTATTGAATTTTATTATAACGTTACATGATATTGAATTTACAGACTCATTCAAATATCTTCAGTTCCACGATAGTTCAAGTTATGTTTTACAGGTTTTTTCCACCCGGATAAGAACCAAAACAGTTAAATACGTTTCAGCATCTAAAGGAACAAACTTACGTTCTTTTAAATGAGATGGTTTGTGTTGTTCTGACTTGTTTTAGTGACTCAACGAGGAGCCAAAGGCAAAGAAACGGGACGATATAATATATAATATATAAAAGGTGTAACTGGTGAACACACGTTAGGACTGAAGAGCTGTCTGAGTAAACTAATACATCTGTGATGCAGCTGTATGGACATCTGGAATCACTGAACCCCCCCCAGGACCATGTGGGCTCCGACCTGCAGAACCTTTGCCGTCCCTCTTCTCGCTCAGAGTTTACAGTTTGTCTTTTTTAACAAAGACGCGTCCACATTCCGGGGCTTTGAGACGCATTTTGTTTTGAAGACGCAGTAACGGAGACGTGAGCCGGCTTGGGGGGGGGGGGGTAGAGAGAGGAGGGAGGGGGGGGGGGGGGGGCGGTACTGATGGAGGACAAGAGAAGAAGAAGTTAAACGTGGAGCTTCTGATGAGGCAGCGAGGACACAGTGTTCATTTCCTGTTTCAGACAGACAGACAAGAACATGGAAGGTGGTCATGTGATCAGTCCCCCCCCCTCTGTAGATTGTTGTTATCTGAGACACTTTAAATGGGGGGGGGGCTGCATGCTGTGGAGGCGACGATAGATTAGAGACAACAGGACACGGATCATGACCCCATCAGGGACAAAAGAAGGACTTTAGAGGACAGACGTTGTCCCCTTTAAGGCTCTCACATGACTCCTCCTTTTTATTCCAGTGCTTCAAATGCGGAAAATGTGTCTGCTGAACGTTTCCATGGAAACGAAAAACAGAGCAGCTGTTGACAAAATAGTTCCTGGAAGTGAATCTGAAGTTGTGTGAAGTTAATCATTTAAACGTTTCTTCATCATACATTTAAAACTAAATCTGCTTCCTCAGACGTCAGGTTTGAACTGTTCTCTAAGTTCATTATTTATTATCCAATCAGACGGTCTAAAGGTAATCACCCCCCCTAAAGGAGAGGGACAGTCCATTTATTCACCTGGTCGGAGAGGACGGGAGACACCGGAGGAAGGAAGGAAGGAGTTAGTGAGGAGAGGAAGGAAGGACATAGTGAGGAGAGCAGCTTCTCCACAGCTGCTTCCTGTTTTCCTCTCACTTTCCCAGCCGTTGGCGTTTTGGTGTGTGTGTGTGTGTGTGTGTGTGTGTGTGTGTGTGTGTGTGTGTGTGTGTGTTCTTGTTCTTCTATGCCGGTGGGGACCTATACCTGATTGCACACAGACCGGTGGGGACTTGTGTCCCCGTGGGGACCTAAAATGAGGTCCCCACGGGCAAACCCCTCCCACAAGCTCCAAAATGGTGTCTAGATACACCCCCAATGATTTTTTCTGAGGTCCCCTGGAACATCAATTTCATGACAAAACTGTGTGAGTGTGTTTCTGAATGCGCCCCTAGTGGATGCACACGGGTACTGCAGTCCCCATGAGGTTGGCTGTTCTTGAAGTGTGCGTCGCTGTTTTTCCACTCACTACCGCCCCCTATCGGTTCAAAAGTGGTATTTTCGCAACATACACTTTCAATGCTGTCTGTTTGATGGTGGTAAAACAGACCACAAATAAAATGCTTTATTTCATAAAAAGTATACAAATAAATAAACCAAAAAATTCATACATACATAATATTAATACTGATATTGATCAAATTATTCAATTAAATAAAAATCAATTTCATTAAAACAATTATAAGGTTTATTTCAAATGTATAAAATGTTAGACTAGCCTTTATGTAAACTCTTGCCTGTTTATTTAATACTATTTTAAGGATATGTTGTTATTAGTATGTCATCATTGATATTATTGACAATCGTAATAATAGTCTATATTTGATTTCATTTATCATATGAATAGTGTAACATGAATTATTGCAGAGATCAATAAGGTCTTTTATTTTCAGATAACTTGTCTTAATAAACAGTGCCCACTGTTTAATCACAACGCTATGGATGATAATAGACAAGCAAGTATAGAGTTGTATCCATAGACAAAATAGGAGTACAAAAGACATTTTACTTTAAATCAATATAGCAAGATGCTTTGATGGATGACCATTTAATGTGTACACTTTCTATATCAAATTAATTAGGTTAATATTTGCGTGAACTATAAATGACAAGTTGTTGACTTGCTGAGGGATTGCATAGAGCAGGGGTAGGCATTGTATGGCTCGCGGGCCACATCCGGCCCTTTGGCTGTCCGTGACCGGCCCGTGAGAGGTTGATTGGAAATTACAAAGTAAATATTTTTGTCTAATTTTACCTCATGCATGGACTAAAGCTGCAGTACTTTTATTCTTCTCCTTGGCTTTGGACGAGAGCTAACTGAGGAGCTGGCAGCACTGCGCTCAATGAAAGTGATAACGACAGGGAGCGATTTATTCACGGAGGTAGATGCATGCACAAACATGCTGGGTCTGAAATGGGACCAATTTGCAGGTGTCACAACAGAGGCCTGTCCAAGTCCTGTCAATATTTTTGCATTTTATAAATGTGGTGACCCCTGCTGTGGAGGCAGCAGCTTTGCAGTGGGATTTTGTGGGCTGAGTTTGGTGATTGAAGGCACCTGGGCCCGGTTCCCTGAGATTAAAAGACCCAGTGTTCATTCTCTCTTCTCTCTCCAGTAGACGTCCGGTGGTGTGGTAGTAGACGTCCGGTGGTGTGGTCGTGTACCTTTTTTTCGTTGGCTTATGTTAAATAAAGAAGATGTTAAAACTCTTTAAAACAGTACAACTCCAATCTTGTCATGGCCCAAAGAGCCAGGTTGTGACATAATACATCAGCCTGTGTTGCAAGTCAAAAATTAACCATGTCATTGATGTTGTCACTAAAATATTTAACTTCATCAGGGCACAACCATTGAATCACAGACAGTTTGCTACACTTTTGGAGGAGCATGAGAATGAACATTGTGACATAGGCTACGACACAGCACAGTCATGATTTGATTGTTATATATGTAAACTATTTAAAATCTATAACACCCCAATAATGCAACTAAAACATCAAAAATGGTTAGGGTGGTGTTCTTGTATATTTACCCAAGTGCTTTCCTGTGTTATTTTTAGGCTATAGTATCAATATAAAACATATTTTACTGTAGGATGCCTTAGCCTGGAATCAACCAAGGCCTGCAGTGTGAGCTATTTTGCATCTGAATTACATGAGGGCAAAGGGAAAAATTGCCCATAAGAAATATCATTTTGCCCCAAATATCACTACGAAAGGGGCCAAAAATGCCATTGAATGTTTTTGAGTCTCGCCTTGACTGTTGTTCCGTGTGCGGGAAGGATCAAACGTTCTTAAAAAGAAAAAAGGAGCACTTCTTGATCAGACCTGTGAGTTCGCAGAGAGCAAATCCAGTCTCCGTCACCATCTCAGGTCCAAAAGAAAAAGGCCCTCAAATTTAGCAACAACCAATGTCGTTGTCTACCGGGGAATTCTTCTGCTGACTTTATCAAGTGGAGCAAAAACAACACGAAATACGTGTCCTTTCGTCACCAGGCAACCGAGCAACATAGTGGGTGATAACCAGTTGTTTCAAAAGTATTCACATTCATTACTCAAGTAGAAGTATAGATACTTCTGTTGAAGTATCAACTCAAGCTTTTAACTTAAGTAAAAATACTGATTGTGTAGGTGTAAGGGGAAATAATTCCATCAAGTACAAAGTCTTAATGTGTAATCTCGCTCACAGAACATGTCAGTCCATTACAATAGACAATAATAATTCAGATCATGTGAACCTGCCGTTCGGATGATGTAAACATGGTGATGTTCAGAGAGGCAATGCTAAAACATAGGGACACATGCTCAAACAAATAAAACGCCCCTGGATACTTCCGGTTAAGTTAACCATCATGTGTTGATGATGTCACAGAGGTGCGCGGTTTTGTGAAATAATAAAGATGGACGGATACAGCGCCAATGACTAATATTAGTACTGCGTGTTTTACTTGGACAATTAAATGTCAGTGGACACTCACAAATACTACAGCCCCCATCACGATTACAATTGTTCACTCCTCAGTGCGCGGTTTCGCCCACCAGCGGAACCCCTCCGCCCCTAAACCCGGCCGGTCCGCCCGCAACTTTCAACGTGCTTATTAACTGACGGACCTTCTTGCGGTCCGCGAAAAAGGTTATTAATAGTATATTAAGTTGACGCTTTGTTGCGTAAAATAAAGACCAAACGAAAAGAATAAAATGATCTTCTGTCATTCACGTAAGAAAATAAACTCACGTGTCTGCAGCTCAATAACAACACCGAAGGAACAACGTCTCGACCCCGGTTTAAGTCTCCAGCAGACGAGGAGTAGCCTCGTTAGCAGTTTAGCTAGCTAGCACTTATCGCTCTCCCATGTTTGAAATATCTAACCGTCCTGCCTCCACATACGGTTATGTCCCAGGTGTGGTCGTGAAAAGCAAGTTCCATTTTTATGTATGCATCAATGCATTCCAACTAATGAGGCTTGCTAGCTACCCTTAGTTAACGGTTCACAGACTGCTGTCAGTGAGAAATGTTTCATCTCCTATAGGGTTGGGTACCGAGAACCGGTACTAATATAGCACCGGTTCCTACGCGGTACCTACCGTACTGAAATGCAACGCAGATTTCGGTGCTTAGTTTCGGTTCCTGAGCCGATTGAAAAAATGTATTTACACACTCTGATGACACCGTCCTCTCAGCAGCAAACGATAGCCTACCGTGTGGCAAGCTAGCCATCACCCTTCTATTCTATTTATTTAAGTCAGTATTTCCCTCCCTCTTTCAGCACGCGGCACTATCGCCCAGACGGATGCAGGCACACTATTGCGCGCACACACAGACACGTGCGCATATACAGGAGAGCTGCGCTCTCCAGCGGACACAGAGCGTGAGTCCGCAACTACTGCACCCCTCCCGTCGGACAGCCCCCCACTGAAGTATTAAACAGAGGGTGTAACGACGTTCCTTCGGTGCTGTTCGCCATTAAGCCACATTGAGCTGCAGACACGTGACTCCATTTCTTCACGCAAATGACGGCAGATCGTTTGATTCTTTTCGTCTTTATTTTACACAGCATAGCGTTAACTAAACATAGAAATAATAATAAATTCTATCACATGGTGGATAAACAATATGCTCTTTTGCTTAATCAGAAATAATTTTAAATGCACCGGTTTAGCACCGAAAAAACCCCCGATACCAATCCCTACTCTCCTCAAAGGTTACTGACATCTTGTGGTTAACAGCCAATCGTGTATTTGGATAAAATACAATTAGTTGAGACTGTAGTTGATTGAGGGTTTCAAGGTTTAAATTAGTTTTGTTTTTACAGAAGCATGGCGTAATCATCTCAATAAACGAGAGCCAACTTTGGTTGCTGTGAATCTGATCTAGAAGACAGCGTTCTGCAAAATAGTCAAGCTGTTTGACATCTCTTAACACGAGAAACGATAAAAGAAATAAAAAGAAAATTGAATGAGTCTGATTAATGTTTTCTGTTTTGATTCAAAGAATCTAAGAAAAACCCTTTAGATTTGTAAACTACTGCCTAATAGTCTCATTACTGCCATTTTATGGCAATTACATATACATCCAAATGTAGTCCAAATAAGTATATTTAATCGTTTTAACAAAGGTATTATGTTATTTCACTAGTTTAATGAAAAAATGCCGCCAATTTTTTGATAAAACAACCCTGCTTTTCAGTTAGTGGGGGCAAGTGCGTAACAATGCATTCTTTAGGAAATATTGAGAAAATACCAATCTAACCCCCCCAATATACATGGTTACGCCCTTGAATGGGGCCTAAATATTATGTGAATTTCCTACCCTGCTATGGCATGACATATTATGCAGCACGATAAAGTGTCATTAATGTCTACATTGAATCAACGGTGCTAGAATATTTGGTGTTTGGTTGTCCTCCCCCAAAGCCCATATATATGGATAACTTGCCAACGATATAAACTATTTGACAAAAGTATATAGATAACACTGCAATAAGTAAGACAAATCTTTCGATATGAGACAGGCTGTCTCAGTTGAGTTGGGGTCTGATAGGCGCAGATACGAAGACAATTGGTTGAAGTTGTCAACATCAAAGGGGGCTGACTTTGGCAGTCTAGAAAGCTTTTGGAATACACCCTGAAACCAGAGATGGGGATGGTGAGAAGAAATTCAGTCTGAAGAAGAGTAAATGGGATTGGGTCAAGGGTGTATGTGGTGAGGCAGTTAGAGTACATACTGAAACCTCTTGTGAAGCCACATAAGGCCTCCTGATGGTATCAGCCCCAGGGTGCTGAAGACCTGCGCCATCCAGCTGTCTAAAGCCCACCAACATCTCCTTATTCTGAACCTAAAGCAGCAGGCAGTCCCGATGCTGTAGGAGACACCGTGGCCTCAATGACCACTGACTAGTTGCCCTCACATCCCATGTGATGAAGGTGCTGGAGAGGCTGCTCTTGACCCACCTTCAAGCCCAGATAAAATCATCACCGGGCCCTCTGCAATTTGCATTGCCTTATGTGGGAGTGGATGACGCCATCATCTACCTGCTGCCACGAGCCCAGTCGCACCTGGATGGTGGCTCTATCCCTTTCTTTGACTTCTCCAATCAGTGATTCTGGCGCTTCACAGTTCTGTGTACCTTGTACACAACTCACTTCAGTTAGGGCAGCTCCGACCGCTGGGCGCTACATGACTTGTAAAAATAAATGCTGCAGCCTGCCGAAGAGCAACGTCAGTTTTTACGGCATAATGCCGGTATGAACAGTGCGTGAGTTACCGTAAAACCTTGATTAAAGACTACATAGAAGACTGTAAAAATTGTCAGCCCCTCCCCACTCTTTATTCTTAAACCGGAAATATGATCATTAGCGCCTAAAACGTTTTGTGTATTCTTGTGTGAGTACTACACTTTTAAATGCTATTTCCCATTCTAAATTCATAATTTATGTCTGCACATATAAATACTTGTTCTGAATACAAGGGCTTGTAAATGTAGTAGTTGTAGTTTTTATTCTTAAAATATCAATGTTTGTCTACATTTTTAATTGTTCAAAAATGCTTCCAGTTTTATTAGAAATTAAATAAAATACATATTAAAATGTATACTTAATTCTAGTTGAGTAATAACGTCTCAACTTCACCAGGTATTTTATGTAATCCTTCGGTTTTAGTAATTACTATTACCCTTCTACGTTATTAACAAGGCCCAGCAGAACAGGCTGAGCCCCAATGCTCCCTCAAGCTAATGGTGACTGAAGGAGTGGGGGGATGGGCGAGGGTACGGTGGGGACAGTCAATGTCAGGTTTTGTGTTAAGAACCTTAAGTTTCGTTTCTTTACACAAAACCGAACTGTTACCATCCACGTGGGGTCCTCGGTCTGGCCACGCCCCCACCAAGCACCTGCTACCGTCCATTTCCCTCAGACTGCCGAGGAGCAGACAACGTGACGGTGCTGGCTGCAGAAGCTGGATAGAAATGGTGAGTTTTTAATTATTGGACTAGCTTCTAATGTAAAACAGTGCTTTTTACGTTTACTTTGATACTATTAATATATGTACTGCCATATAAAATGAGCTGTTGCAATGTGCTAAACTCAACTTAGATGGGAAGCTAATGTTAGCTAACAATAAGCAAGCATGTGCAAGCAGCAGCATGTGCACGCGTTGTGAAATAGAATGCTGGACAGCTAATTAGTTATTTATTATATACTATATAAATATATTCATGTTTTATCAATATCTTTTCACACAGAATGTGAATATTATGCTCAACAAAGGGAGTGTAATACTTAATCTGCGTTAAGACCTGGATTATAACTAATTTCCCTTTAACCATTTTAAGTATCCTTACGGTGGCTTTTGGGCCTATAACACTTAATAAGCAGTTTTCCATTTGCCCAAAGAGTGATTGTAATATCTACCCATGTATAAATAGGCATTTTAATTCAGATTGTCATAGGTATTGAGATAGATAATATAATGTTTGTCGTTAAGAACAGAAGTAGATGTTGTTACTATAATGCATTCCATAACAGATAAACTTAATTCATTTCAGTAAAAAAAAAAAAAGAGTACTGTAATGAGTTGGATGTATAGCTTTGGCTGAATGTGTCCCTTGTGCTTTTAGGAGGATGGAGCATGTTTGCCATCCAGTAGTGACAGCTCGAAGTGCACAGGTGAGAGAGGGGAGACACAAGGAGATGATTGTACATTGGTGTTTGTAGAAAGTCAAAGGAATATTACACTAAACTAGGGTTCTATAGATCTTTTTTTTAATCCCAAATTGATCATGATGTTAAGGTTTAGGTCATATAACAAGTATATGGGGATTTCAAATGCAAAATACATACATTCTTTTTTAATGTCTCATTTTGAAGGTATTTGTTCATCATACACCATAATAACATTTCCATCCGCTTACATATTTGCAGATGCTGATGTCGGAGAAATGAAGGAGCCTTTGACCGTGAACATACTAACCAGGTAGGCTATGTCATCTTAAGGTTCTTAAATGGCTGTTAACCTGCTTGACTGTGCACATAGAAAAGAAATGTCACAATGAATACAATGCTAGAGTAATTAATTTCTACAGGTAGTTTATAACATATATTTGACTTCAATTTTACCATAGTGTTTCCCACCAATTTAGATTCTATTAAATACAATATTCACTGGGTTGATAGCAGATCAAGCATTAATAGACGAGTTAGGTACTTAATATTTAAGCAATAAGGTACGAAACACTAAGAAAGTACTGCCTCAAGTACCTTATTGCCTTTATAACGCGGTTACCAGCGAAATTATAAATGGTAAGTAAATAGCTGCCTTTCAGCACTAAATAGTGGTAGCCACCAAACGTTGTGTATCTCATTTCATGAGTCTCGAGCACACGTGTCCAACTCGAGGCCTGCAACGTCAGTTTATGTGGCCCATGAGTGCCCAATTCACATATGTTAAACTCGCGGTCCAAATCTGGCCTGTCGTGGCGCCCGACTGCCCGTCCGGCGCGGCCTGCCGCCGGAGTGTGCTCAGCCCGCCGAGTAACAACCGCGCTGTCACTGAACAGTCGGCCGTATCGGCCCTCCCCCTCCCGTGCGCAGTGATATGTAACGCTTGGGTCAATGTGAACAGCAACTGTAAATTATCACTTATTATAATACGGATATATCATAGCGGCTTTCCTTGTGTTCTCTGCATCGCAAAACTGTTAAACAATGTACAGTATGAGCAACAGTGTGAGACCGTCAACGCTCGGCTGCGGCGTGATGTGTCCACCATTTGCGGATCTCGAAGGTCTTCCTGTAGATTAATGATTGCTTGTCGGCAGCATCGATAACGCTCGTACAGGAAGTGATGTCATAACAGATCTTTGATTTCGGAGAACTCTCCCTGTAAAATGTAAATCTAAATAATATCGCTCTTTCATTAATGAGGAAGACAGCTTCCTTTTTTCCAGAGCAGTGGCAAGCTTGTGTTGCTATGGTTATTTTGCCAAAGGTTGGTATTTAGCATGAAACAAAGATGAAAGAAAGTACTGCAGGACAAGAATCATAAATACATTTAAAAAAATGATGAGTTAAAGGCTATCCCCAATGTCCAAAGATGTGTGTAATTTGACTTTTTATTTAATCAGGTAAAATTAGTTAAGAATCAATTATCATTTACAATGAGGACCTGGCCCAGAGGCATTAGGAATGGTGCCTACGGTGTACTATGGGTAAATGTAACCCATTGATTGAATTGTATTAAATTAAAATATGAGGTATAAGAGATGCCTTTTGTTTACAGACAGCTGGTTGGTGAAAAAGATATTCACTGCTGCCACATGAAGCCAAATGTAATAGTTTAAGTAAATGTGAGGATTATAGAAATTTCTAAAATAGTAATACAATATTTATCTTTTAAAGAAAACACACAGTTCAGTGACAAGTGACTAATTTTCATGCATTTTACCTTGCCTGTACGTTTATTTACAATCACATTCCCTAATTGAGTTTTTTTTAAATATCAGGTGTGTTCATTCTGTGGGCGCCAAAACTATTTCATTGCATTAATGAATACATTTAAAGTCTCTTATTCTAAATTTTGCTTGTTTTAAGGTAGTTCCGATGAAAAGATGCTGCTGGCTGGAGAGGTCTGGTGAATCCCACACAAAAAAGGTAATCTCTTCCAAGTTTTTCCAGGTTTTCACCTAACATATCTATTAGGGCTGTCAACAAATATTCTATATTAAAAAATATATACGAATAGTTGTTAAAAACAGATATTCAAATGTGAAAATGAATAATACAGCAGCGGCACGATTGTCTGCTTTGCGGGTTGCACGCTACTGTACTGACTTCATATTGCATTTAATAAAATAGACTAGAAGTTACAACAGCTTCATGCACTGGGCCCTGTTCCTCGTACGTGGTTAGCTGGATAATTTTCAGGATGAGATGACGTAGATCAGGCTTTGCGGTTCCCCGAAGCAGGTTTGGATAAATCACCATAGCAACACATCAAAAATCCTGCACTTAACGTTAACTGCCATAAGTACATGGTCCATTTAATTTTGTATAGCACAGTATCGCAAATATGCCTCAGAGGGCTTGACAGTCTACACGTGTGGCATCCTCTTTCCAGAAAGCCTCACATCGGCACAGGAAAAACCCCACAAACAATGAAAAATATGAAAAAAAGACACCTTTAGAGATGGAGGAGGCTTCTCCCCCGGGATAAACATCCTGCGATGACGTATAGAATGAACAACGTAAAAGATGTGCATTATGTTCAATTCATCCAACAGAAATGATTGAAATACACATTATCTCCTCGTATGCGTTCATCATCATCTCCTGCTCGTGAGCGGAGAAAAAAGACGCACCTCTTTTAAGTTTATTTGTTGTTGTACTGTTAAAAATCCTTGTTTTGGCCTTTCGCTTTCTTACGTATGACGCGCACATGCGATTATCCTGATGTCTGACATTTGGTTCAAACTAACGAGACAGTTTGAGCGCGGATCCACCTTTGGGGAACCGAGTCCCTGATGATTGACTTAGTTGAATCACGTACGAGTAAAAAGGGCCCTAGTTTGATCATTTGCCATTTCATGCCAAGGAAATGTTCCATGTTAACACAGCACAGCTCGCTCGGAGCATTCAATGTTTGTAACTAGCAACTTCAAGCGAATATTAGAACATCATTTTTGAGAATATATATGCTAGTTCTATTTCTTGTCTTACTGGAATCTTTACTACAAATACTTCACTTTACTGCAACTATAGGTTGTCATACTGTGTGTAGTGGTACAGTCAAGACCTATTGTCATTATAGCCTCAGTAGTTGCTGTTTAACAGCATTACATTTTTGTCTCATTTTATTCAGGGTCACCACAAACAAAGAAGAAGTGGACCAAAGAGGAAATCGAAGCTGTTGAAAGGACCTTAATGGACTACATCAATGGTGGTCAGTGGTCAGAAATGCATCACAACATCGTCACTGGCCGATCAAGGGATGAGTTGTCAAAATATATATTAAAAACTGAATTTAAAAGAATTAAAAAAAAGGTAAGCCGCATTTTCATCAGATGGAAGATTAAATTCCTGGTGGACTGCCAGCACGTTTACAGACATTGTTTACAGTAGTCTTATTGCTCTCTGTTATTGTTATATTTATATAATATTTGAAAGTTGAAATGTTGTGCACTGCAGTTGTGTGTGTATATACATATATATATATATATATATATATATATATATATATATATATATATATATATATATATATATATATATATATATATATAATATATATATATATATATACACACATTCCCCTCCATGATGCTTTAAACTGCATAGTTTAAAAAAAATAAAGATGCAATATATCAAACAATATTATAGAGTGGGGTTTAATATTCATAGATAATGAGTCATTATACAATGATAATGAGTCATTATACAATTATAACATTCAATGGTGTATATATTCAGCATGAATTGACAAAATATGTATTAAATGCCTTAGAGTTTCTAAAAAGTACCCTTTATTGAGTACCTTACCTTGTTTGAGACACATTTTGAACACTGCCCCCTGGTGTGATTTTGTATTATGACATAATTGGACGGTCCCCACCGGAATAGAGAAACCAGAAAAATATTCAACTCTATAAATTTGAGAAATTTTGAGATTTAAGATGATATTGGGGTTTGAAAAAAATTAAGGAAAATGATTTGATTGAAAGTATGTCATTATTCTGTTAAAAAAAATGAGGTCCCCACGCTTCACCTCTGTGCATAAGTCCCCACCGGCATAGAAGAACCCGTCTGTGTGTGTGTGTGTGTGTGTGTGTGTGTGTGTGTGTGTGTGTGTGTGTGTGTGTGTGTGTGTGTGTGTGTGTGTGTGTGTGTGTGTGTGTGTGTGTAACCCTCCTTTTGAGGGGAATTCCGGTAAAAGTAGTTGTGAGAACCTTTTGTTCATCTTCATTGATACCTTCTGTTTCCATATCGAATCAGCACTGGAGCGGCGTGTTGCCATGGCAGCACAGTGGGAGGGGCTTTGTCTTCTCTCTTGGTTCTTGTTTGTTCTGCTTTTAGCTTCAACCCTTTTTAATGAACTGGCCCCCAGGGAGACGCTGGAGGGGCCAGAAAAACAATGGAAAAAAGCTCCCAGGTTGGAACCATTGTACCATGTGTTTGTGTGCGTTATGGTGATGGCTCTGCATCTCGATGTCGCTCTGAGAGAGGACGAGGAACGCGTGACCCCCCCCCCCCCCACCCCCCCACGTCACCGTCCCGCCTGCTTCCTCAGCACTCTGCCCTCCTGGTGGGGGCCGTTTGTGTTTGTGGCCCACAGGAGCCGCGCTGCCAGGATGGTCGATAAGGATCCCACGCACATGTTGAGTCATCAATGCTGGGGGGGGGCTTCTGTGTGGAGACTTTGAGGGTTAAAATCACTGTGTTTTGTCGTACCGGAGACGTGTTTTAAGAACCTTGTTTTGATTCGTTATTTAGTTTTTAGGGCTTACTGTGACTGACAGGTCTCTAGAGCAGGGGAAGCTTCAGGGCGGGGCTTACTGTGACTGACAGGTCTCTAGAGCAGAGGAAGCTTTAGGGCGGGGCTTACTGTGACTGACAGGTCTCTAGAGCAGAGGAAGCTTCAGGGCGGGGCTTACTGTGACTGACAGGTCTCTAGAGCAGAAGAAGCTTCAGAGCGGGGCTTACTGTGACTGACAGGTCTCTAGAGCAGAGGAAGCTTTAGGGCGGGGCTTACTGTGACTGACAGGTCTCTAGAGCAGAGGAAGCTTTAGGGCGGGGCTTACTGTGACTGACAGGTCTCTAGAGCAGGGGAAGCTTTAGGGCGGGGCTTACTGTGACTGACAGGTCTCTAGAGCAGAAGAAGCTTCAGGGCGGGGCTTACTATGACTGACAGGTCTCTAGAGCAGAAGAAGCTTCAGGGCGGGGCTTACTGTGACTGACAGGTCTCTAGAGCAGAAGAAGCTTCAGGGCGGGGCTTACTGTGACTGACAGGTCTCTAGAGCAGAGGAAGCTTTAGGGCGGGGGCTTACTGTGACTGACAGGTCTCTGGAGCAGGGGAAGCTTTAGGGCGGGGCTTACTGTGACTGACAGGTCTCTAGAGCAGAAGAAGCTTCAGGGCGGGGCTTACTGTGACTGACAGGTCTCTAGAGCAGGGGAAGCTTCAGGGCGGGGCTTACTGTGACTGACAGGTCTCTAGAGCAGGGGAAGCTTTAGGGCGGGGCTACACTCTGATTGACGTCCTCCTCACAAACACAAACAAGGTCACTTGTGGCGTGAGGGACCAAAGGGTGCAGGTGACGGAGAGAGCGCCTCCTCTTCCTCCTCCTCGTCCTCCTCGCTGCTGGCAGAGCGCCGCTGGGCTTTGAGTGTGAGGTTTCCATGGCGGCTGAACAAAGCCATCTGGACCGAGGAATGCGGTCTGGAAACGCTCGCCGTGACACACTGGAGGACCAATGGCGTCCTGATAAGATCCGTCAGGGCGCTTCGGGCCTCCTGAGAACTCGTTTCCATGGAAACGCTCAGGAGGGAGAATCCTCCCTTTAGTTTGGATTACAACTTAAAGAAGATTTACAAACACACAGCAGTGGGTGTTAAAGAAGGACCAGACCTTTTATTCCATGATGTGTTTTAGGAGACGTCGCAGTTTGAAGAGTTTACTGTTTATTTCACATTCAGTGCAAAACACACCAAACAATAGTTTTGAATCCAGCATCATTCACTGAGAAGTCTCCTTCTTCACATGAAAGAAGCATTTAGTCCAGAAATATAAAAATGACATGACAAAATGGAAGCAAATCATCAGTTCACAGGGTCCAAATTCCATTTATTATAACAAGTTACTTTAATTACGATTGATAAAATAACACGAGTAAGACGCAGAATGAACGGTTCAGCGGGTCCACCACCGGGACACGGGCCTCACAAGTGCTGCTTCTTTGTGTCCTTCTACAGACACGAGGTCCACGAGAACTGTGTCCGCTGGAGGAAGAGGTTCTCATTTGTGTCCAAAATGAGCGCCAACCCCCACACGGGGGTCCTGGACCCGTCCGTCTGCAGGGTGTCGGTCAGGAAGGTACGAGTTCCCGGCGCCGTCGGCCCGAGCGGTTTCCCTCCAGAGAGTCGCCCTGACGCACAAAGAGCCCTGTGGTCTGAGGCCTCTGGGATACGAAGTAGGATCAGATGCATCGCTGTGGGCTCACTGCTTGTCT
The DNA here is from genome assembly GCF_949316345.1 of Pungitius pungitius. NCBI lineage: Eukaryota > Metazoa > Chordata > Actinopteri > Perciformes > Gasterosteidae > Pungitius > Pungitius pungitius. Next base: position 22,945,077 of record NC_084904.1, on the reverse strand, counting down.
TCCTGTCCCCCTCCCCCCCCCCCCCCCCTCCTGCAGGAACTCAAAGGAGGAAAAGCATACACGAAGGTAAGAGCCTGCATCGTGTAAACATCTCTCACAGCACTTTGACGAGAGCGAAGAGAGCAATAAACCCCCCAAAAAGGAGCTGGGACACGTCTCGGAGACACGTCCTGGAGACACGTCCCGGAGACACGTCCCGGAGACACGTCCCGGAGACATCACGTCCTGGAGACACGTCCTGGAGACACGTCCCAGAGACACGTCCCGGAGACATCACGTCCTGGAGACACGTCCCGGAGACACGTCCTGCTCACGAGGCCCCACAAGGCTCCTGAGGAGCGATGAGTCACGCAGGAACCTCTAAATAAAGACCACGCTTCCTTTCTTAAACACACGTAGAACCCGGAAACCTTTCATCGTAAACGGGTTTAAAATAACTCTCCGATGGAGGTTTCCAGGCGGCATGAAGCTGTGAGCTTTGTTTTCGGGGGGAAAAGACTCCTTGAATCCTGAATGGAGGTTAAACTATGAAACTAGATCCAAATCATCTAAACAGCAGCTTGGTTTCCATGGAGCTCCTGAAGCTGGTTTGATGATTCCAAAGTAACGACTCGGCTCCCTGAACGCATCAGATTGACGGGGTTTTTTTTGGTCTCACATGAAAACGTCTCCAGTGAACCCTTGAATCGGTGGATCTACAACTAACTCCTCCTCCTCTTCCTCCTCCTCCTCTTCCTCGCCCTCAGCTGGGCTTCGCAGACCTCAACATGGCGGAGTTCGCGGGCTCCGGCTCCACGGTGCGCTGCTGCCTGCTGGAGGGATACGACACCAAGAACACGCGGCAGGACAACTCCATCCTGAAGGTGAGGACCAGACGCTTTTAATATTGTACATACTGTAGTTAGTGTAGTTATTATTCAGAATAAAACATTTTATAAATGTTAAATGTATGTTTTAAACAGGTTACCATCGGGATGACCCTGCTGTCTGGAGATCCCTGCTTTAAAACGTAAGCTTTTCAAAGAATTTAAAAATAGAAATGATAGACACCTGTTTTGAATACATAGAATTACATGAATTTAAATCTCAAATAAATACTAACAAAATTCATCTGTAAAACATCTTTTGTTTGGTAAAAGAAACAATAAAGGATTTTTTCTACTGTATTCTGAGATTATTATTAATGTCTGAAAGGTGTCAAAGCTAAAGACACTTGTTGTTAATCTGCTCCTCACTCAGCAGCTGTTGGTCTCCTTCTTCTCCTCCTTCTTCTCCCTGCAGGCCCCCCAGCACCGCCAAGTCCATCTCCATCCCGGGCCGAGAGCCCACGCTGCAGCTGGACTGCAAGGGGGAGGGAACGGCCGAGCCCGGGCGGGCCGGGGGGGTTTCTCTGGGCCGAGCCGCCAAGCCACGCCCCTCCATCCTCGGCTCAGGTACGGAGCCACTAGGAGTCCAAGGAGGACCACGAGAGGACCACGAGAGGTTCTGGTTGGAGGAAAAGTTTCCTTCTCGCTCTGTTTAGAAGAAACAAGCTGTATAATATGTATATTTATAAAATATACTTCTGTTCCCCTTTTTCTCTGCTGTTAAATCTTTTTCCTCTTAGCCCCCTCATAGCTGTCGATATATTTGTTGTCATTCCGTTGGTTCTGATCTCCTGCAGGATGAATGAAGTTGTCTCCTCTCTGCCTTCAGGTCTCCTGGAGGAGTCCGAGTCGAGTCCGCTCGGTGCTGCAGAACTCTTCCAGTCGGGCCACTCTCGCACCTCCAGCTACGCCAGCCAGCACAGCAGGATCTCAGGTACCAGAAGCCCCGTGATGGTTGATGTGAAGGTGCAGGTGAAGCGCCCCACTGATGCTCCGCCCCCTTAACCCCCCCCCCCTGCAGGCTACAGCACCGAGCACTCCTGCTCCTCCAGCCTGTCGGACCTCACGCACCGCAGGAACGCCTCCACGGGGAGCAGCGCCTCGGGGGGGCTGTGTTTCGCTTCGGACCCGACCGGAGACGGGGAGAAGGACGCCGGGCGTCCCGAGAGACCCCCGAGACCCCCGAGGCCCGTGCTGCCCTGCAACAGGCCCCCCAGGTGCACACGCCGGGCCTCTGGTCCTTGCATCGGCGTGGCTACGGTCCAGTTCTAAAGCTGCTCTTCTTCTCCTTCTGGTCAGGAGGAAGCAGGACTCGGTGGAGAGCCCCCCCTCCTGGGTGAACGACACCCGCATGGACGCCGACGACATCGTGGAGAAGATCGTCCAGAGCCAGAACTTTGAAGACATCAACAACACTGAAGGTTTGATAGTCCCGGATTCTTCTTCTCGTGTTGGGGGGGCATCTAAAGATCTGAGAAATACAGATTTCTCAAAGATGATGAAATAAATAAGCCTCTGAAAATGTTTAACATAGAACCTACATTACCCACAACCCCCCCTGTCCACGTCTCCCTCTGCTTCCACAGGACATTTAAGGGCATGACGATGTCTTCAGTGTTTTGTCTCCTTTCATCGTCCTCTCGTCTGGTTTCTCTTTGTTTCCAGACAGCAACCTGCGACTGTTCGTCAGCCGCGACGGAACCACCGCGCTCAGCGGCATCCGGTGAGCCGGGGGGTCTCCCTCCCTCCTCCCTCCCTCCTCCCTCCCTCCCTTCTGTCTCCCTCCCTCCTGTCCCCTTCTCCTGTCTCTCTCATCCCGTCTCCCTCCCTCCTGTGTCTCTTCCTCCCTCTCATCTCTCTCTCTCACCCTGTCTCCATCAAGTAAAATGCTAAATTAGGATTTTATTGCAACACATTTGCGTTTATATTGAACAATAAACTTTAGAGCTGTTTATAGTTATTTAAGATAAAGGAAACACTAAATACTTTAGGACTCTATAAATATGAATTCACTTGACTTTACTCTTACAAACATTGATGACGCGCACGTTCATCAAGTTAAACTGTAAATAATAATGAACTTTTAGTTCATACATCACTTTTAGTTCCAGAGTTACAAAGCGCTTCACAAGGAGACAACGACTGCAATAAAACACTAGTAAAGAAATGTGAGGATAAAGGCATTAAAGTCCCAGAGATGATCTGTGAAGATCACTGATGTCCTCTGACTGATGTCCTCTGACTGATGTCCTCTGCGTCCTCTGGGTCCTCGCAGCGTCTCCGCGGGCGGCTATGAGCCCGTCGTCATCGAGATCCACTGAGCCGCCGGTCGGGGAGTCGCCGGTTCCTCTCGGAGCTTCAGCCGGTCCGAGGCCGTGAGGGGAGGAGCTTCACGGCTCTCTGACTCCGCCTCCATCACGTCGTTGTGGGGATTGTGTTCGACGTGTTGAAGGGATCATTGTGTATGTGTTTCACTTCAGATGAATGAAGAAGGATGTCATGTGATTGGGTCCCAGCTACTGCTGATTCCCATCATTGGTTTGATCTAAATTTGGTTAATTGGTTAATTGTTGAGACTATAAAAAGGTCTCAGAGATCTTTGTTCTGTGGTAAACACTGATGGAGAAGAACGTCACACAACCACAACACACAGACCCCAGAATCCTCTTATTTACATTCTGTCCTCAAAGCCCCCACATGGACTCCACAGAGAGTCCATGGAGGAAGGATGTGACGTTCTATCGGGACTCGTTTCATACGTTTAGGTGGAATAAGTGAAGGGCTGAAAATATTCTAAATATAGAAACTATATAAAAATTCTAGCTACTTTTATTATTACTTGTGCACTGTGTTGTTGTTTTGAAAGTCTCCTGGGGGAGGGGGGGGGGGGGGGTCGGGTCATGTGTGATGTTTTCATTTTTATTCCAGCAGGGAAAAGTTAGACAGAACTTGTTATAAACCACTTCCTGTCCAACGTCCAAAGGCAGTGGAACCACTTTGTGCCTGTGAAGTTTCTCCTGAAGGATCCTGAGAGCCTCGCTCTGCTGGACCTTTCCTTATGGGGGGGGCGTATACTGCTGCCCCGCAAAGGGACGGACCGTTCAGTGTCGCCTCCGTCGCCTCCTGGTGGCTCAATGAGGCTCCTGCATGCCCCCCCCCCCCCAGTTTGTTTACAGCCTTCAGATCAACAAACACCAAAGAGACAAAACACAGTCGGGAATTCAGCTGTCGGGACCAGCTGGCTGGTCGAAGCCTTTTTGTTTCTTTGGCTAAATTTTAGAAGCAAAACTTTGAACTTTTATCTCAATAAAAGTCTTAAAATCTTTTTTTTGTAAAACACTCTGCTTCATCGTTTAGAATATAAAAGAAAATGGTGAGAAACAGTCCAACTTTTCCTGGATGTGATCTTCAGATTTCAGTTAAACTCGATAAATAGAAGCAGCAATCTGGAAGAAGGCAGATTATTCCCCTCGTGTACGATAAATAAATCAGCTTTTAGGACTTCATCAGTGAACTTATTTGTGCGTTTTTTCTCCAGCTCGTTTGTATAAAAGTTGAATCACTCGTCTTCACAGAACTTTGTGTGTATTTTGCAGATGTTTATTAATCACACGGATGAAGCACTGACCTCGGGGTCTGGATTTGGGTTTACATCCCACAGCCTTTAAGCATTTATTTACATACATTCTGTGTGGAGGTTGATCATAAGCTACGCACACAACTCACCTCCAACAGCTTCCTTTTCTTTTAGTAGCTCTAACAAAGTGTTGTGTCTTAATAAAGCGAGTATGTCCTAAACTTAGAGTCAGTTTTTTAGGTTTGAAACAAAACATGTTTGTATCTGTCGTTTTTAAATCATCATTTCACGTGGAATATTGCAGATTTGGATGGTCATACATAACAATAAAAAGCACTTTGATGGATTTGATTCCCACGGAATCAGTCAGATGTTAAATTTTTAATGTTGAATAAACCACAGAATGCTTCACTTTGAAGAAAGAAGAGTTTTTGACACGAGGTGACAAAACACAGAACTTCAAATACATTTGGGATTAAGTATTGGGGGGGGGGAGATGACAGACCTTTTTCAGACGTTCATCTGCAACAGCACAAGTCCCAGAGAGCTGTGGACCCCCAGAGTCCAGACCAGCTCAGGTACCCCTCACCTGCTCCACCTGCACCTACACCCACATGAACCTACATCAGCTGTACAGACTGAACTATGTGGTGAGCGGAGAGGAAGGTTCTCCACCAGGAGGAGACTGTCCTTCCTGTAGAGAGGAAGGTTCTCCACCAGGAGGAGATTCTCCCTCCTGCAGAGAGGAAGGTTCTCCACCAGGAGGAGATTCTCCCTCCTGCAGAGAGGAAGGTTCTCCACCAGGAGGAGACTGTCCTTCCTGTAGAGAGGAAGGTTCTCCACCAGGAGGAGACTGTCCTTCCTGTAGAGAGGAAGGTTCTCCACCAGGAGGAGATTCTCCCTCCTGCAGAGAGGAAGGTTCTCCACCAGGAGGAGACTGTCCTTCCTGTAGAGAGGAAGGTTCTCCACCAGGAGGAGATTCTCCCTCCTGCAGAGAGGAAGGTTCTCCACCAGGAGGAGATTCTCCCTCCTGCAGAGAGGAAGGTTCTCCACCAGGAGGAGACTGTCCTTCCTGTAGAGAGGAAGGTTCTCCACCAGGAGGAGACTGTCCTTCCTGTAGAGAGGAAGGTTCTCCACCAGGAGGAGATTCTCCCTCCTGCAGAGAGGAAGGTTCTCCACCAGGAGGAGACTGTCCTTCCTGTAGAGAGGAAGGTTCTCCACCAGGAGGAGACTGTCCCTCCTTAAGAGGACACAGAGACACTGAGGAACCAGAACTGGACCAGAGCAAGAACCCAGGATAAAGAGGTTCAGTGAATGTGGTGCTGAAGGTGTGGAGGTGGATCAGTTTGTCAGAGGAGACTCTGTAGAAGGACAGAGAGCCAGTAGGACAGTCCACATACACTGCTACTCTACCAGAGGAGGAGGAGGAGGAGGAGGAGGTGTGTGTTTCTGTCTTATTGTGACAGACAGAGTAACCTCTATCAGAGCATCTCAGACTCCAGGACTGATCATTGAATCCAAACACACATTCATGACTGTCTCCTTTCCTCATGATTCCTCTGTAACTCACTGATACATAAACGTCTCCTCTCCACTTGACCTCCCAGTAACAGCAACCAGTCAGACCAGTTCTACACAGCAGCTGAGGCCTCAAGTCAAATCTGTCTGGATGATCAGGATGTGACTGATACTCCTCCACATGTGTCACTTTCCTGTTGTTCTGAGACAGTTTGAGTTTTCTGTTCACTGTGTTTGTGTCGATTGTGAGTTCACAGGAATCTGATGAGAGAACAAGACACAATACAGCTGCAGTTATTAATCATGTGTTCATCTAGTGACACTTTGATGATGACATCACAGAGGTGAATGAGTGATGTCACAGTGTGATGAATCAAACTCAAAGCTCACTTACACTTCCTCAGACCTGGTCTCAACCATCGGACTCCATCAGGCTCCACCCTGAAAGGAGGAGGGGGGTCAGAGCAGCATGGAGACATGGACATGACATCACTCTCATACACACAGCTAATTCATTATCTATTATTATCAGTATTATACTGACCATCATCTTCTATTTCACACTCAGTTTCCTTCAACAGTCAGTAAATGAAATGTTTAAACCTGCATCAAGTGATTTCATTGTCCACTCGTGGTTCAGTGAAAACAAGCTGTAAACACAACATGTGACATGTGATCATCTTTTAAAGCAGTTCTGTGTAACATGAGATCATCCAGCTGCTTCCACACCCAGCAGGTAAACATCAACATGATGTTTCATCAGGAGTCTGTGTCACCTGATGGATAGAAGCCCACTATTCTCTCTTTTAGATCATTTTTTGTCTCAACCAGCTCCTTAGGAGAATATTTGTTTCTTTAGCTGCTAAATACTCCTCTGACACACGAGGTCCACAATCAGCTGTTGGTTCTTCACTGACTCTCATCTGTAGTCTGTCTTATCATCTAGTGAACTGGTGCTCATTGCAAAGAACAAAAAGCAGGTAACGCTGAACTCCCTTAAAACAACAAACATCCCTACTGTGATGATCCATCAAGACGGGTTGAACAGATTGTTTCTTTGTCTTTAGTCTGGACTAAAGGACAACACACAGTGGAGGTAGATGACCAGCATCTTAACGTGTGTCATGTCACGGTTTGGTCTCTCTTCCTGTTTTAGTTTGAAGTTTCATGTTCCTTGTGGTCCTGGGTTAACTTCACTTCCTGCCTTGTCTTGTGATTGCGTGATTGTCTCCACCTGTGTCCAATCACCTGCACCTCCCTTGTGTATTTAAGCCCTGTGTGCCAGTTGTCCGTTGTCGTGTCATTGTCTATGTCAAGTTGTTGTTGGTGCACGGTTTTCCTCGGTTTTGGGTTTTTTCTAGAATAAAGAGCACTTTGTCGGAAAACTCTGCGTTTGGGTCCTCCCTGCAGCCTGCACCAGCTTTCACCTTGTGACATGTCAGGATTCACCACTGTCCTCTCTTATAATGTGGAAACAAGAGACTCCAGAGAAACAAGCCTTTCATCACCTTCCTCCCTGTTTAGGTTCATCCTGGCTACTGTTCCTCACTACTTCTGTCTGTATTGATGTTCTGATGTGGGACACAAACAGTTTGAGTCTCTGGTAGTTTGAGGTCAGCTTTGGGTCTCAGGGTCACATTAACCAGGCTGACAGTGGGACAGAGAAAAGGTTTCCACCTCTACCTCCTCTACCAGACTGATGGTCTGTGGCTGCAGCCTCTTCATACCTGAGAGTCTCCAGTCTCCAGTGTGGATCCTCTAGTCCAGCAGAAAGCAGCTTCACTCCTGAGTCTCCTGGATGGTTGTAACTCAGGTCCAGTTCTCTCAGGTGGGAGGGGTTGGAGCTCAGAGCTGAGGCCACAGAAGCAAAGCCTTCCTCTGTGATCTGACAGCCTGAAAGCCTGCAGACACACAACAACACACATGTAACATGATGTGAGGGAGCTGTGAAGGGTGGAAGGTCACTGCAGGACTGAGATACTGTCGGCTACTGAGGGGTCACATTACCACTGTACTGTTCAACAATCTAATGACATTACTGCTAACTAATAAACTCTACAAAACATACAATTACAAATATTTGGAATATATATTGTATTTAAACCATGCAAGCAAAAATAATGTAGATAAATGTCACATTAATGTAAATTGACACAGAGTGGACATTGATAGAATCCTGACCTGAGAGTCTCCAGGTCACAGTGTGGACTCTTCAGTCCAACAGACAGAAGCTTCACTCCTGAATCCTGCAGGTTGTTGTTACTCAGATCCAGTTCTCTCAGACTAGAGGACTGGGAGCTGAGGACTGAGGACAGAGCTTCACAGCTTCTCTCTGAGAGGTTACAGACACTAAGTCTGAAGAAACAACAACCAACAAGATAGATAACATTTGTGTTAAAATGAAATCCTCTTAGATGAGTTTTAACTAAATTAAAATCAGTAAGAGCAATGAAAGTTTTTGTTCTACTTTAAACAAGAAAAAAAATCAGTTAGTTTGATTTACTGTTTACAGAAAGTACAGGATAGGGCATGGATCAATCATGTTGTTTATTAGACCAAATACAAAGATCGGTCTCTAGCCTCTGACTTGTTTTGAAGAAAGATAAAGAGAACAACTTGAATGTAAATTACAATTGAATCTTCATCCTCCGATGTCATGTTTTTACGTGAGCAGATGAAATCATCATTATATATACACATTAAGCCTAAATAAGAGAAAGAACAGGATGAACCTGTGATGTTTTTTTGTGAAAGGACATCTCTAATTTTTTAAGCTAGTGCATAATAACTTTGTTGTGTCTACAAGGTTCTTGTACGGTGGCCGAGAAGGTTCAGACAAATACAAAAGCAACAACACAACCGCAAACGCCACAACACAACACGAACGCCACAACACAAAATACAAAAGCCACATCACAACCGCAAATGCCACAACACAACACGAACGCCGCAACACGAAAATACAAAAGCCACATCACAACCGCAAATGCCACAACACAACACGAACGCCGCAACACGAAAATACAAAAGCCACATCACAACCGCAAATGCCACAACACAACACAAACGCCGCAACGCAACACGAACGCCGCAACGCAACACGAACGCCGCAACACAACACGAAAGCGAAAACGGAAGTAGCTAACCACGGGAGCGAGCGTATTTTGAAGGAACGCCCACGGGAGCGAGCGTATTTTGGAGGAACGGAGCTGGAGGATGCCAGATCGTTTAAGAAGTAAGTGAAACATGATTCCTTGCGGCTACAGTTAAAGTTTAACTAACGTTAGCTAAAAGATGCGTGGCGCCATTTAGCTAACGTTAGTTTGTTAGGTAAATAGCCGCAAGGAATCATGTTTCACTTACTTCTTAAACGATCTGGCATCCTCCAGCTCCGTTGTTACGTGCCGACTGGTTTTTGAACCTACTGGTTTGGCTACGCGTTTAGATGTTATTAAGAGAGTAATCCTACTTGGGCAATGTGCTAGAAAACCTGACAGAACTATGTATTTCACGCTACGCCACCAAAAACCAGTTGTCTTGGCTCACCCTGAACCAAAAGATGTTCTTGCCACTGACGATTTGCAATTTCATGATAAGTAATAAAATCAACAGCGGCATTTGACAGCTCGGTTGGCCGACGGCGTAGCGCCGCCGTCTTATAAGGTTTTGCTATTTTGCTCGACTGCGGGTTCAAATCCAGGTTGCGGCGATCTTTTAATAAACGTATGTTCTTTTATTTATTTATTTATACGTGGCAGTGATGTAGTGCTCACTTATACAATCATAATCGCTGCATTGGATATGGGATGCATTTTGAACATTTTCAGCAATATGTTTGCGAATGTGTGACGGATCAGGTGACCGAGGCAGACAACATGTGCCGCTGTCGGGGCAAAACAAACACGCACGCGTAGCCAAACCAGTAGGTTCAAAAACCAGTAGGCACGTAACACCGTTGGTCAAAAATACGCTCGCTCCCGTGGGCAGCTACTTCCGTTTTCGCTTTCGTGTTGTGTTGCGGCATTCGTGTTGTGTTGCGGCATTTGCGATTGTGTTGTGGCTTTTGTATTTTGTGTTGTGGCGTTCGTGTTGTGTTGTGGCATTTGCGATTGTGTTGTGGCTTTTGTATTTTGTGTTGTGGCGTTCGTGTTGTGTTGTGGCATTTGCGGGTGTGTTGTGGCTTTTGTATTCGTCTGAACCTTCTCGGCCACCGTATTCTTGTGATGAAAACACAAGCTCTAAGTTTTGACAAGTTCATTTCCTGGTAAAAAAGAAGTTCATGAAATCTGAAATCTTATAGAACAAATTCATATACTGCACGGAGACACATTTACATAATTGAAGACAAAGTAACTAACTAAGTCTGACCTGAGGGTCTCCAGGTCACAGTGTGGACTCTCTAGTCCAGCAGACAGATGCTTCACTCCAGCATCATTTATGTCGTTGTTACTCAGATCCAGATCTCTCAGACTAGAGGACTGTGAGCTGAGAACTGAGGACAGAGCTTCACAGCTTCTCTCTGAGAGGTTACAACCATCAAGTCTGAAGAGACAACAATGAAGAAAATATGAACAATAATTTCAAACAATGGTACCATATTTAAGTCTTGATGTATGAATACAACTCTCTGTACTTACAGAGCTTTGTTGGAGACTTTAACCACTGGCAGCAGCCTCAGAAGAGCCTCCTCTGAAGCACAGTATTTCTTCAGGTCAAACACCTTCAGATCTTCTTCTGATGACAGTAAGATGAAGACCAGAGCTGACCACTGACCAGGGGACAGTTTCTCTGTGGAGAGACGTCCTGATCTAAGGGACTGTTGGATCTCCTCCACTAGAGAACCATCATTCAGTTCATTCAGACAGTGGAACAAGTTGATGCTTTTCTCTGGAGACACATTCTCACTGATCTTCTCCTTGATATACTGGACTGTTCTCTTATTGGTCTGTGAGCGACTTCCTGTCTGTTTCAGCAGACCTCGTAGTAGAGTCTGATTGGTCTCCAGGGAAAGACCCAGGAGGAAGCGAAGGAACAAGTCCAGGTGTCCATTAGGACTCTGTAAGGCCTGGTCCACAGCACTCTGGTAGAGATGCATTGGTTTAGGTTTGTCTCTGAAGACTTTAGACCACAGGGAGGTTGTTTGTTTTTCTGACGGCAGATTGACACCAGAGCTGAAGAAGGTCAGATGGACATGAAGAGCAGCCAGGAACTCCTGAACACTCAGATGGACGAAGCAGAACACCTTGTCCTGGTACAGTCTGCTCTCCTCTCTAAAGATCTGAGTGAACACTCCTGAGTACACTGAGGCTGCTCTGATATCGATGCCACAATCTGTCAGGTCGGATTCATAGAAGATCAGGTTGCCTTTCTGCAGCTGATCAAAGGCCAGTTTTCCCAGAGACTTGATCATCTTCCTGCTCTTTGGACTCCAGTGTGGATCCGTCTCAGCTCCTCCATCGTACTTGACCTTCTTCACTTTTGACTGAACCACCAGGAAGTGGATGTAGAGCTCAGTCAGGGTCTTGGGCAGCTCTCCTCTCTCTCTGGTCTTCAACACCTCCTCCAGAACTCCAGCAGTGATCCAACAGAAGACTGGGATGTGGCACATGACGTGGAGGCTTCGTGAGGTCTTGATGTGAGAGATGATGCTGCTGGCCTGCTCCTCATCTCTGAACCTCTTCTTGAAGTACTCCTCCTTCTGGGGGTCAGTGAACCCTCTGACCTCTGTCACCATGCCAACACACTCAGGAGGGATCTGATTGGCTGCTGCAGGTCGTGTGGTTATCCAGTGGCGAGCAGAGGGAAGCAGCTTCCCCCTGATGAGGTTTGTGAGGAGCACATCCACTGAGGAGGTCTCTGTGACATCAGTCAGGATCTCATTGTTGTGGAAGTCCAAAGGAAGTCGACACTCATCCAGACCGTCAAAGATGAACACAACCTGGAACTCTTCAAACCTGCAGATTCCTGCTGCTCTGGTTTCACTGAAGAAGTGATGAACAAGTCCCACCAAGCTGAACTTCTTCTCTCTCAGCACATTCAGCTCTCTGAAGGTGAATGGAAATGTGAACTCTATGTTCTGGTGGTCTTTGTCTTCAGCCCAGTCCAGAGTGAACTTCTGTGTTAAGACTGTTTTCCCAATGCCAGCCACTCCCTTAGTCATCACTGTTCTGATTGGTTCTTCTCCTCCAGCTGAGGCTTTGAAGAGATCTTCTTGTCTGATGGTTGTTTCTGGTCTGGCTGGTTTCCTGGATGCTGCTTCAATCTGTCTGACCTCATGTTCTTGATTGACCTCTGCAGTCCCTCCCTCTGTGATGTAGAGCTCTGTGTAGATCTCATTCAGAAGGGTTGGGTTTCCTGCTTTAGCGATGCCCTCAAACAGAGACTGGAACTTCTTCTTCAGGTTGGATTTGAGTTCATGTTGACAAACTGCAGCAAGAAGTCCTGAATGAAGACAACAAAGTAGATCAATGAGTCACAGAATAGATTTCAACATGTCCTTTCCTCAGAGGATGACTCTATGAATATATTCTGTCCATTTCTTGAGACATCAGTGAAGGTCTCATTCATCAGCATGGTAAGTCTTTAGAGAAATCCACTTACTGCTCTGCAGACGCTCAGCCAGCTTCTCTTGCTTCCTCCTGCAGGCCAGGTGTGTTTGATGCTGCTGGGCAGACTGACCTGTGGGAACCTCTGAGCTCTCCTGGTCCTCTCTGTGGAGGAACCAGAGAAACAGGACTCAACTGCAGAGTTTAACAAAAACAACTTTATTAATCGAAATATCAAAATCAAAATGCCTGGGGGCAAGACGCAGACCGGACAGGACGCGACCCAGGAACTTACAAAACACAGGACCGTTATTTGGGGTAGAACATTCAATGATGCAACAAGGGATGAAAGACACACATGGCTTAAATTCAGTGGGAAAGTGCAGGTGATTGGACATATGAGGAAACCATCGTGGACACGGCAGACAATCACAGGGGATGACAGGACAATGCAGGAAGTGAAGATAACCCAGGGGCACAAGAGGCACGAAACTACAAAATAATAGTTTATAATAGTAGTCATAAAAACAACATCTCTAGACCTCTGCATCTGGTACAAAGTCTTATGAAGCTACTCCAAACCTCTTTAGTTCGTCCCCTGACCTCTAGAAGTCTCCTTAGATCTTCTGAAACTAGTCTTTGGACCTTTTCAAAAAGCCTTCTGACAATACTTTCTCTAAACTTCTACATAGAGTTCAGAGACCACGTCATCGGAGTTTATTCTAATCACATGTTCAGTCCCTGTCCTCTGTCTCCAGAAACCTGCAGCTGTCTCCAGATGTGTCTTCTGCTGATCCTGATGTGGAGAAACAAGCTCACATTGTGTTTACATCTGAGTATATTTAAAGTTAATGATTCACACTTAAACACCTACAGCCCTGTTAGATAAAGATAATGAGTTCTGTCATTCAATAGAATTCAATTCATTTTATTTTGTATAGCCCAAAATCACAAATTACAAATTTGCCTGAGAGGGCTTTATAGTCATGGAAACACTTCAAATGATGCACAACCATTTCTGTAATTCATAAATGAAGATCAGAACAGTTCATCTGTTTCATCTGTTAAAGAACTTACTTTGGGTCAGAACAGCGTCCATCTTCGAAGTTCAAAGGATGACTTTTAGACCGATCACTCTTCATGGACACACAGCTGGGTTCTGGAGACTTTCTTCTCTGCTGATGTGACCTGAAAGAAACACTGAGATTACATCATCACATCATCATTTAATAATGAAGCATCAGCTCACATGGTGTCCGTCCTCACAGAGACCAAAACAAGGTAAAAGTCCATGAAGTGATGTCTGGAAGTGGACCACATGACTCCCTGTAGTGGTCTAGGTCTACTGGTCCTGCTGGTCCCACTGAGAATCATGTTTTCTTTACTAGTCAGTTTGGTTTAGTCCCAACAGGTCTCACCAAGCCCTCCATGGAGCTCTCCCTCCCTCACTGGACACTGCTGAAGGGCCCTGGAGCAAGAAACCCAGGACCTCCACCAGAGAGTCTGGTAGAAACACGTCATCATCAGCCTGAGACCCTCACCTTGCATCAACAGAGGGACGGACATCTTTGAAGAGTATTCCAGCATCCATAGACCCGGTACTCTTCATGGACACACAGCTGGGTTCAGGTCCAGCTCCAGGTCCAGGTCCTTGTCTCTGATGGGTCCTGTTCCCACAGATAGAACCTGAGTAAGTGGCGATGTTGGCGCATGGAGTTGTGTGATGCCCTGGGAGCTGCAAGTTTGGTGGTTCAAAACTCGGCTGCCCAATGTGCCATATCGAAGTGTCCCTAAGCAAAACCCCTAATTTCTCCCCAGGCAAAATGTAACGTGTGGATTATGATGCAATGTAAGTTGCTTTGGATGAAATGGTCAGCTAAATGGCATGTAATGTAAAAGAGTGGAGGACAGTGTGAGATGGTCCTCTCACCTCTGAGCTTTGGTCTGTCTGTCATGTTCCCCACACAGAGGGGCTTCAGAGGGAGGGACTCCCTCTTCTGGGTCCTCAGCCTGATTCATAGCAGAGTCCACACCTTCACACCTTCACAACAACCTGCTGGGAGAGCTCACACATTATTTATCTTCATCAGGACAAACACACAGAGCTCATTCACCTCAACACTAAATCATCTGTGTTGTTTTCTTCTATCTGTTAAAGTTTAGAAAGACAAACTCACTTTTACCTTTTTTAAACCCTGCTAACACGTCAAGAGCCCTATAATAACCTCATTGTATAAATTGTGTTAAGGTTAGCCTAACCCTTAACCCTACAAGATGAACATTATCATCATCTTCCAGCAGATGGAGCTGTGCTGTTTCTCCTCTTGATCCCCTTTAGAATCTAGAAGTCAGTAAAACACAGACCAGTAAGATGACATGTAGCTGTCCTGATAGGAGACACTGTGGTTACTATGGTAACATGTGTAATGGAAAAAATGTATGTAACCCTTCAAAATGTTTCATTGAATAAACACAGTTATAGATTGCAAGAGCTGGGATGGTGTGGCCATGTAAAATACTTGAGCTGGAGTGTCTCACACTGACAAGAAGCCAGTCTCCTGACTGTAGAGACACAACACGTTGGATTGGAATCCACCTGCAGGTAGAAGAACTGCCCTGTTGTGAGAATTTCCTGGCAGTCTACTGACTTTTCCTTGGAAGGAAGTAAACAGAGAAAGACATCTTTGACTCTGAGCCTTTATTGCAGTGTTTCTCAACTGGTGCGCGGGCCTTTGCATGGGAAAATTTAAAAAAAAAAATTCATCCTGTGATTTTATTTTGAAGGGACTCTCTCGAAGCGGAGTGTCGTTTTTTTTCCGGCTCGTCCGTCCATGTTTTCAGTCAGCGCGGCAATTAGAACGCGAAAGCACCCCCCCCCTCCCCCCCCGTCGACACCGCTAGCGCAACCTCTGCACCCCCAGTTGACCGATCGATTTGGGTCGCGGCTTGTCATTAAGGGGTGATGGTGGGTCCTGGAGCCAGACCAGTTGAGAACCACTGCTTTATTGTGTCCGTGCAAAATCCAAAATCTTCCATAACACAAGGGATGGTTCACTTCACCATGTGATCAGTTAGTAAAAGGTTGACACTAAAGAAAACACAAACACAGGTGAGCTCTCTGGTCCCTGCTGGGTCCTAGTGCCCCTCTTTCTGCTACCTTCCCCTCCTCATCAGTAACAGTCCTCACAGACCCCAGATCAGACTGAGCTCCTCTTCTTCATCACAGTGTCATCATTCAGACTAACAGCAGCTTCTCTCTGCCTGCTCACACAGGAGCCATCTTGTTTCCCAGCTTTAAACAATCACACGTTCACAACCATCAATGATGTCATTCAACCCATCACAGCTGCACTTACTGGTCTTGTAGACATGAACTTCCTCAGTGTGCAGCTCTCTTCTGTCCTCAGCAGGTCTGTAGAAAAAGATCTCCGTGCTTCACTTCAGCTTCCATCAGACGGAGTGAAGTGACGCAGCTTGTTGCAGCTTGTTGTCCTTCATCAGAGAGGGTGTGTCCTCATGTCACCATCAAAGTATGCAGTCTGACTGGTTGACTGAGTCTCTGTATGTGCTGTGTTCACAGGGTCAAAGGTCATCGTGAACAGAATCCTCCTCACTGCTCAAACAAGAGTCTTTCAGGATCAAAACCAGCATCTGTGGAACAATCCTTTCACCTTGTAAAGAGTTGCTATGACAACAGACTGGATGCTGTTGTTGGGACCAGATGGTTTAGAGGACCTGTGTCCCTCTTTGTCACCTGGTCTTCTTCTACATGTGGACTAGTAGGGAACACGTGATGAAGCAGAAACCTTTGTAATAAATGTTAATGAAGAGTTTATATTGAATAAAAACCTTCACTGAGACAACAGAGTCTGACCTGAGAGTGTTTTTATTCTTCACTTTGATGATCAGGTTGAACCTGTTGGGGAGGAACAACTTACCCAAGTATCAGTCTGTGTGTTAAACTATTTACCTTCAGGACAAACTGCAGCTTCCTCAGAAAGTACATGTTGTTCATGCAGGATTCTATTTCCTCATCACATGACAGCTTGAACTGGGTCATATATCTGCTGTGCAAAGGATTGTGGGTAAGAACAGCGATAAAGACGCTTGCTTACAGTAAAATGTGACTGAATATAGAACACAAACTGTAAATCCTCCATCAACCCCCCAAGGAGGAAAAAACACCAGAACTGTGAAAACAAGCTGCAGGAAAGTCAAGAGATTTATATATTAATATTTTCACCTTGATTTTCTTTTTTGTTCTATGTAATTCTTTACTTTTGTTGTGTACTATAATTGCAGCAGTGATGCAATTATAGTACCCCCGCTCTCTAACCACACGTATTATTAGCATTTCTCTAAAATAATGCATAAATCGGCGTTCCTTGTGGTACCTGAGAGGGCGAGTGACGTCATCAGCGCTCATCCTGCCACGCCGCCGTTGATTGGTCCTTTGTGAGGTCACTTTGGTTCAGACTGCTAACAAGCCTTCGATGTGTTGCATCAGCCTGCTGGTGGAAACACACTGTGGAAATGACTTGTGTTTCTCTGGGTCTTAACGAGGATTAAACCAACCAAAGCTTCAGGGCCCTTTCGCCTGCCTCATCGGGTCGGGACTCTTTAGTTTGACACGGACCCCCTGACACCGACCATCGACCCCCAAACAGCCTCGGCTTCATCACAGAACCTTTTACTATCATAGCGGATGTCTGAACTTTCGATTCTGCTGTTTAAGTCGGTAAACTGTGACTGTGGGGTTTCTCTTGTTGGCTGAGGGATGAGTTTGATGCAATAATAGACTCGTGTGGTGAAGAGGAAGCAGTTGAGAGCCACTTGCTTCCTTTTCTCTGCATCAAACAATAAATTCTTCTTTATAAGGGATTCACAGACAATGTTTTATGAAAACAAGCACTTCCCGAAATATAATCTCAATGTGCTTTTTGGATCAATTATAAAACATTTTTATGATTTTAAATATTTTTTTAAAGTTTATTGTTATACTGGGGATTAAAAACTGGATTTCTTTGCCTCCGATCAGCTGCAACGTTCCGCCGACCACCGTAGGAACCTACCACCGACCACTTTTTGCACTCGGCGCTACTGACTTGAGAAGAGTTTTTGTGCATTAGAATAAAAGTACTAGAGGGAAGAGAATGAATAACAGAACAAAATAACCACAAACAGGGAAGTTAAAGTGTGCACGTGCTGTCATTGTCAACCACAGGTTCCTCTCTTCATCTGCGTGGTGCTACTAGCAGACCTTTAAGATGCAGATGAGCTGTTAGTCCATTAACTGTTGATATTGTACTGTGGTATATTATGTAGAAAGTACAACATAAAAGCCCATGCAGACACCTGTCATTCCTCGTAAGCTCCGCCCTAAAGCATCACCTGCTTCATGGTCAGTGTCACAGTGTCACTAGCCCCCCCCCCCAGCGCCAAACGGCTGCAGCATCAGACAAACAGGTAACGACGGTGTTCGTGGAATATACCGACGTCGTTTAGTGATAAATGGACCTCGCTGGCGTCGCTTTGAACATCGCAACAGGTCCGACGTTTCCTAAAAAATAAACAAACAAAAAAACGACAAAATCCGTGATTTCTAAGCTGTTTCCAGCTGTATCAATGGTGACACCTTGTGGAGGTAAAACATTACTGCAGGTAATCTCCTTTTATTAAATCCACACTAAACGTCTCACAGACTTTTAAACACTGTCTCACACACTGTCTCTTATGATTCAATTCAATTAAATTCAATTCATTTTATTTTGTATAGCCCAAAATCGCAAATTACAAATTTGCCTCAGAGGGCTTTACAGTCTATACACATGCAACATCCTCTGTCCCGAAACCGTCACATCGGCACAGGAAAAACTCCCCAAAATATGAAAAAACCCTTCAATGGGGAAAAAAGGGACGATGCCTCAGTGAGAAGGTCAGAGGAGGGATCCCTCTCCCGGGATGTCATGCAGGGCTGGACTGGTAATCTGGCCGACGCACTTAGGGGGCGGTCGATTGGCCTACACAATTTTTTGTTTTTTTGCTTTCGACCGGCCCATAAAGCAGGGACAGCGGCCCATTGGTTAATTTTCCCTACTGGCCCAATCATCTCTTAGGAGCCCTACCCCTCCCTATCCGTGTGTCAGTCAGATGGAGTCAGTGGCTCAGAGCCAGAAAGAAATGTGTGGATTAGGATGGAGAAACTAAAACGTAAGAGCAAGGGGGATCGGAGAAATTGCGGGCCAGGTGTCTGAGTCTGACAGTGAAGTCCAGGAGGGGCAGAGTGAGCAGGAGAGTGTCATTAAAACGGTAAGCAGGCAGGTAGCTCCATGAACAGGGAGGGAGTGTTAATCAGGGCGGTGCATGAGGATAGTGTGTGTGGACCTGGCTGGGCCACAACCAAGAAGATGACGATTTAACAGTTACCTCAATTAATGAATATTATAATAAGGCAACAAACATACATTTGTCCCAGTCCAGCCCTGTATGTATGTGTAGCTGAACATATAGAGCTAGGAGTTTTATTATGTGTGTGTGAATCCGTGTCTATCTATTATTTATAATCCGACATTTGATCAATTGAAGCAGTGAGACAGTCTATGGGACAGTCTGTGAGACAGTATGTGGGACAGTGTGTTGGACAGTGTGTGGGACATAGGGTTGCCAACTCTCCCAAATCCAAATCAGGGACACTTTCGCGGGCTGCCGGGGGGGGTGCTAGCGGTCGGCGGCCGGGCTTGCACAATATTTTTTTCTTTGCAGCCTCACTGCTGATTTTCACAGAGAGGACAGCTCTCACCTCACATGCTCCGCCGCACACTGGTCTGCTGCGTCACAACACCCGGGAGTTTTTCGCGCGTCATTGACTTAGCAGGCTGTGATTGGAAATTGGGACTGGAGCTGTCCCGGACGGGACAAATCAAATTTGCTCATCATTTGGGATGTCCCGGGTAATACGGGACGGTTGGCAACCCTAGTGGGACAGTATAAGAGACAGTCTGTGGGACAGTATGTAAGACAGTATGTGCGACAGTCTGCGAGACAGTCTGTGGGACAGTATGTGAGACAGTCTATGGGACAGTATGTGAGACAGTCTGTGGGACAGTCTGTGAGACAGTCTGTGGGATAGTATGTGAGACGGTGGATGCTCGACTGCAGTGTGTGGTGACGTTGTGCAGCCAGAACAATCTGGAGCTCAATGCCATGAAGACAGTGGAGATGGTTGTGTACTTCACACAGCCCCACCTTCCCCCCTAGTGTCACACCTTGTGTGACTCCCCCTGTCACCACTGTGGACGCCTTCCGTTTCCTGGGCTCCATCATCACCAGGACCTCAAGTGGGAGCTGAACATCAGCTCCATCACCAAAAAGGCTCAGCAGAGGATGTTCTTCCTGAGGCAGCTGAAGAAATTCAACCTGTCAAAGACGATGATGGTGCACTTCTACACGGCCATCATCGAGTCCATCCTCTGCTCCTCCATCACCGTGTGGTACGCTGAAGCCACGGCCAAGGACAAGGACAGGCTGCAGCGTGTCATCCACTCTGCGCAGAGGGTGATTGGCTGCAATCTTCCGTCTCTTCAGGACTTGTTCGCTGCCAGGACTCTGAAGCGGGCCAGAAAGATTGCAGCCGACCCCTCCCACCCCGCATCTGGCCGAGAACGGTCACGATACCCGGATGTGACTCGCCCCGCCCATTTTACCGGCATGCATTGGAGCAGGCTCGTCTGTTCTTGTGAGAGCCAAATATCCCAGAATGCATTTCACCTCAGCAACAGGCAACAACGACAGAGGGAAATAAACACAACTGCTGCCGCACGAAGGGACGACTCTTGTGAGAAGTTTCTCCTCTCTTTTAACGACAGAAGTTCAAAGCTAAATTGTTCCAAAATGTTGGCACAGCCTGTGGAGCCTCCGTCGCCCCCTGGTGGAGTAACGAGCCCCCCCAGTTTGTTTACAGTCTTCTTCAGATTAACAAACTGTTAAAAAAAACTGTTTAGAATTAGGCCTTTTTTTAAAATGTTTATTATTGTAAAACACTTGTTTCACTTGAATAGTCTGAGATCAATTCTCCCTTTTTCAATGCAGGTCACAGATGTCTCCAATGTGTTTTTCACGAGGACTCTCACGTTAAATCTGCTTCATCGTTTAGAATATAAAAGAAAATGGTGAGAAACAGTCCAACTTTTCCTGGATGTGATCTTCAGATTTCAGTTAAACTCGATAAATAGAAGCAGCAATCTGGAAGAAGGCAGATTATTCCCCTCGTGTACGATAAATAAATCAGCTTTTAGGACTTCATCAGTGAATTTATTTGTGCGTTTTTTCTCCAGCTCGTTTGTATAAAAGTTGAATCACTCGTCTTCACAGAACTTTGTGTGTATTTTGCAGATGTTTATTAATCACACGGATGAAGCACTGACCTCGTGGTCTGGATTTGGGTTTACATCCCACAGCCTTTAAGCATTTATTTACATACATTCTGTGTGGAGGCTGATCATAAGCTACGCACACAACTCACCTCCAACAGCTTTTCCTTTTCTTCTTGTAGCAAAGTGTTGTGTCTTAATAAAGCAAAATATATCCATAGATTTATAGAGTCACAGTTGTCTTTTAGGTTTGTTAAATATAAAATTGATTTTGCAATTCTATTTCTAAATTAAATTAATAAATCAAAATAATTTGCTTTCAAAAGTTTTGTTGTGTTTACAATTACATTCTAAATGTATTTATTTATGAAAGTTTTTTTATAGGGGGGGACTTCCTGTTTGCGTCATCAGCTTGTTCTCCATTGCAAGCTTTGAACTACAAAATAAGATAAAATGCAGACAAAATTCTTCTTTGTGTTAAATGATGAAGATATGATTCAGAGGAGAAGCATGAAAATAAAATGAAAGGCTTAACTTTGGTGAAACTGCTTCAAATAAATGCTCCACACACAAATAAGGACAATTTATCAGACAGATATTTTGTTTTATATTGGGGGAGGGAGGGAGGGAGGGCAGATCAGAGACCTTTTTATAAAATGTCTTCTTCAACATTGAAACACATGGAGATCAATATTAGACCTTAATTTCAATTCAATTCAATTCAATTCATTTTATTTTGTATAGCCCAAAATCGCAAATTACAAATTTGCCTCAGAGGGCTTTACAGTCTGTACACATGCAACATCCTCTGTCCCCAAACCCTCACATCGGCACAGGAAAAACTCCCCAAAATATGAAATTATTAATTAGGGCCCAATATCTAAATCAGTGGTTCTCAACTGTTCTGGCTCCGGGGGAGGTTGCGCTAGCGGTGTCGACGGTGGGGGGGGGGGTTCTCTACAAGTATGAGACTCTCCGTCCTTTGCATGAACACAGAGACACTGTGGAACCAGAACTGGACCAGAGCAAGAACCCAGGATAAAGAGGTTCAGTGAATGTGGTGTTGAAGGTGTGGAGGTGGATCAGTGAGTCAGAGGAGACTCTGTAGAAGGACAGAGAGCCAGCAGGACAGTCCACATACACTGCTACTCTACCAAAGGAGGAGGAGGAGGAGGAGGAGGAGGAGATGTGTGTTACTGTCTTATTGTGACGGACAGAGTAACCTTTATCAGAACAGATCAGACTCCAGGACTGATCATTGTGTCCAAACCAACAGTCATGACTGTCTCCTTTTCTTTTGATTCCTCTGTAACTCACTGATACATAAACGCTTCCTCTCCACTCGACCTCCCAGTAACAGCGACCAGTCAGACCAGTTCTACACAGCAGCTGAGGCCGGTGGTCAAATCTGTCTGGATGATCAGAATGTGACTGATACTCCTCCACATGTGTCACCTTCCTGTTGTTCTGAGACAGTTTGAGTTTTCTGTTTACTGTGTTTGTGTCGATTGTGAGTTCACAGGAATCTGATGAGAGAACAAGACACAATACAGCTGCAGTTATTAATCATGTGTTCATCTAGTGACATCACAGAGGTGAATGAGTGATGTCACAGTGTGATGAATCAAACTCAAAGCACACTTACACTTCCTCAGACCTCGTCTCATCCATCGGACTCCAGCAGGCTCCACCCTGAAAGGAGGAGGGGGGTCAGAGCAGCATGGAGACATGGACATGACATCACTCTCATACACACAGCTTTGTCCTTCATGTCCACATGGACCACCTCTTCTTCTACTGCAGTGGAGTTTTTTTTGATTGGCCAATGACCACAGCTCATTATGTTCACTTATTCATCATCTATTATTATCAGTATTCTACTGACCATCATCTTCTATTTCACACTCAGTTTCCTTCAACAGTCAGTGAATCACTGTCGTCCGTCCATGTTTTCAGTTGGCGCTGCAAAGACAACCGCTAGCACCCCCCCCGTCGACGTCGACACAGCTAGCACCCCCCCCCCCGTCGACGTTGACACCGCTAGCACTCCCCCCCCCCCCGTTGACCGATCGATTTGGGTCGCGGCTTGTCATTAAGGGGTGATGGTGGGTCCCGGAGACAGACCAGTTGAGAACCACTGCTCTAAAGTTCGCTCTGTTTTTGGTCTCCATCACCTTCCGAGGGGAACATCTGTTTCTTTAGCTGCTAAATGCTCCCCGACACACCAGGTCCCCAATCAGGTTTGTTTTTCGCTGAACGTCTGTCGCGACTGTCACCTGTAGTTTCAACAAGACCACTCTTATTCTCCACTGAGATGGCTCTCAGTGCAAAGCACCAAAACCAAGTAAAGCTGAACTGCTTAAAAAACCAAACATTCCTACTGTGATGAGCCAACAAAACTGCAACATGACAACGTTGACTGATGTAAACCCACTATGATGCCTGTCAACATGTCAGGATACACCACTGTCCTCTCTAATCACGTGGAAACAAAATAAGCTTGAAGAGAAACAAGCCTTTATTTACCTTCCTCCCTGTTTAGGCTCACCCTGACTACTCTTCCTCACTACTTCTGTCTGTATTGATGGTCTGATGTGGGAAACAGTTTGATGAGTCTCTAGTAGTTTGAGGTCAGCTTGGTGTCTCAGGGTCACATTAACCAGACTGACAGTGGGACAGAGAAAAGGTTTCCAGCTCTCCCTCCTCTACAAGACTGATGGTCTGTGGCTGCAGCCTCTTCATACCTGAGAGTCTCCAGTCTCCAGTGAGGATCCTCCAGTCCGGCAGAAAGCAGCTTCACTCCTGAGTCTCCTGGATGGTTGTAGCTCAGGTCCAGCTCTCTCAGGTGGGAGGGGTTGGAGCTCAGAGCTGATGCCACAGAAGCAAAGCCTTCCTCTGTGATCAGACAGCCTGACAGCCTGCAGACACAAAACAACTTACATGATCAGATCAAGTCACATGATCAGAGGGAGCTGTGAACACTGAAAGGTCACTGCAGTACTGAGATACTGTCAGCTACTGAGGGGTCACATTACCAATCCCATCCATACCTACTGAATCGAGAATCTGATAACATTACATAGGTTAATTTAAATCAAAGCAGAAATAGAATAATTAACTGGGAAAAAGGTTTGATTACCATACATCTACATTTTCATCAACCCGGTCGTGTGGATCTGGCCACAGGTTCTCATTGATATCACAATGGATGTTTTCATTAGCCAAACATTATGGAAAATCCAGGCCTGACACTGGTCTGCCGTGGTCGTCGCATGCTTCATCCATGGCCTGGAGAAGGGTTAGTTGTTTGTGAGGGCACCTATTGTACACCTTTTTTTTTAAGGAAAGGTAAGTGTGGCCAAATACCAGCTTATAGATTGTCAATGGGCAAGTATAACAAAGGCCCAAAAAAGTAATTAGAAGGGTTTGAAAAGTGGTACATGGGATATTAGAAAGTGTCTGCTGGAGAATGACCATGAAATATTACATCCACAGATAATGTAGTTCAATTGGTTTATGATCCACGCTGATTGGTGTGAATGGATCTCACTATTTTTAAACCTCATGATCTAAACAATATTGTTTGTCAGTATCCATAAAACTGCAGCCAATACTTATCTTTTTGAGTAGTTGTATCGATTGATAGATAATTGTAATGAAATAAATGGATTTAAATCATTTAAAAGTAGGACTTTAATTATGAAATTGTAGTACTTTGATGTCACTTTGAGGCATATTCAATGAACAAATAATCTATGTCTTTTGTCTATTGTGTTCAAGCAATTGAAAAAAAGTGTTAGAGTTTTATAAAATATGCAACTTGATCATTGGTTGTAAGTTTTGTATCGAGTTTTTAAAAAATGGCATCTCGGTTCTGAAAATAAGGGCAAACTGATTCATAAAAAACTGTAAATTATGCAAGCAGAATGAATCTTACAAAATTCAGTGGACATTTATTGAATCCTGACCTGAGAGTCTCCAGTTCACAGTGTGCACTTTCCATGCCAGCAGACAAAAGCTTCACTCCTGAATCCTTCAGGTCGTTGTTACTCAGATCCAGATCTCTCAGACTACAGGACTGGGAGCTGAGGACTGAGGACAGAGCTTCACAGCTTCTCTCTGAGAGGTTACAGCCACTCAGTCTGAAGATACAACAAGAAGAAGGATAACATTTCTGTTCAAATTAATTCCTCTTTGATAATACATTTGAACTCAAATAAACCTATTAAGAGCAGTGAAAGTTTTTGATTAACAAATTCATGCATTGAGAAAGACATCCTCCACTACATGGAGCTGGTAGTTTAGAGACACAATTAAATCATTAAAGTAAAACTAACTGAATCTGACCTCAGAGACTCCAGTTCACAGTGCGGACTCTCCAGTCCAGCAGACAACAGCTTCACTCCGGAATCCTGCAGGCCGTTGGAACTGATATCCAGCTCTTTCAGACTAAAAGACTGGGAGTTTAGAACTGAAGACAAAGCTTCACAGCTTCTCTTTGAGAGGTTACAGCCACTCAGTCTAAAGAGAAAAGAATGAAAATATGGGTATGAACATTATGAACAACTAGAAAATGCATTTCCTGCTGAAAATGCGTTGGAATGCTAAAAGCTGGAATGAATTTAACTATTGCTGAAAATACAGAAATGAGAAAAGCTGAAATGAACTTGAAAGAATTTTAAAAAATGGGAGAGGCTTATATGAATTTGAAAAAATACAAAAATAATAAAAGCTGAAATTAATTTTAAAATTGCTGAAAATACAGAAATGAGAAAAGCAGAGAACTAAAAAATGTATTTTTGTAGTAATATAAGTAGTAGTACTAGTTATAGTTGTAAATGTGGTACTAGTAGTACTAGCAGTAGAAGAAGTAAGTACTAGTTGTACTAGTATTTGAAAGAGCAGTTCGTAATTTAACAGAACAGCTTCATTCTTTGCTTCATGGTTAAGGTACAGATATTCATTGAGGCTTTTATTTTGAAATAATGGAATTGGTTCAGGGGGTCTGGGGAGCTAATGTTTGTTATTCCAACTAAGAAGTCAGTCGGTCCACGATTGTCTGCTTTTTCTCTTTGTTTAGTTACAGCTGCCGTATTCCCTTTTTTGCGTTTGATATGCTTCACTTCCTCATACATTTCATTATAAATTGCTGCTCAGCGGGTGAGAAATATGCTGTGCACGGCGTCTTCTCCATTTCTGCATCAGTGAATCTGTGATCGATATCGTGGTCTACTTAAGAAAGCCGTGGACGTGCAATACCCCCCTGAATACCTTCAGGTCCTGTCAGACTGCACGAATCAGCTAACACGGATCAGCTGACAGAGCAGATCACTGTGAATAACTGTGACAACGAAGCCCCTGCAGTCACTAACGAGCTCAGAGGTCAGAGAGAGACAGTAATTGACACAGAATCCACACCTCACACAAATCTCCCCTGGAGCAAAACTATATGAGTTATCTAAAAAATAATTTCATTTTGAGAGACACAAGACTCTACCGAACACATCAATGTAGTTTACATGTCTCTCCGTAACTTAAAACTAGCAGTTAACAAAACCTGTTTTTTTAGGTTTAAGAAACACGTCGGCAGATTTGTATTGGAGCCTATGGGGCTTTGCTCGGGCTCCTCATTCAGAAAGTAAACATCTGTGGGATTGTACTCATGTGAGTCCGACCAGCAAAAGCACGGCATCCAAAAATTAAGCCTAGAAAGTGAATATTGTGGCTGTGAGGGCAAAAGTGCAATATTTCTTTTACCGAAATCTGATGCTTCCCTCACTGTAAATTTCCGGAACATTCCAAAGCTCTCTACATAGAAACACATGTAAAACTCAGAAAAGTACTGAAAAACTAATGAAACATAATTAGTCATTATGAAGAAAGTATAATAGATATCAACAAGTGCCAATCTTTCATAAAATAGTCGACATTCTAAAGTATAAGTGATGTTTCTAGTTTCTAAAGTTGAAAGTTGAAAAAGTTTAGGAGGATTGGAAAACAAACTCCATTTGAAAACCATGTTAAAGAAGTGGATGAAATCTAATTGTTATGAATTCAAATAAGAGCTAGAAAGCTAAACATTTTAATATTTGAAGAGTTTTAATAGCTGAAAGTGTGAGGAGTTGTAATGTGCTACGGAAGAAATCAGTCGGAATAAAGATTAGAAGAACAGTACTTGGAATGCCTTCAAAGCATTCCAACAATAATTAGAAAAAGATGGCACCATATTTAAGTTTCGATGTATGAATCTAACCCTGTCTGAACTTACAGAGCTTTGTTGGAGGCTTTGACCACTGGCAGCAGCCTCAGAAGAGCCTCCTCTGAAGCAGAGAATTTCTTTAGGTCAAAAACCTCCAGCTCCTCCTCTGATGAAAGTAAGATGAAGACCAGAGCTGACCACTGAGCAGGAGAGAGTTTCTCTGTGGAGAGACGTCCTGATCTAATGGACTGTTGGATCTCCTCCACTAGAGAACCATCATTCAGTTCATTCAGACAGTGGAACAGATTGATGCTTTTCTCTGGAGACACATTCTCACTGATCATCTCCTTGATGTACTGGACTGTCTGTATCTGATTGGTATGTGAGCGACTTTCTGTCTGTGCCATTAGACCTTGTAGGAGATTCTGATTGGTCTTTCGAGAAAAACCCAGGAGAAAGCGGAGAAATAAGTCCAGGTGTCCATTAGGACTCTGTAGGGCCTTGTCCACAGCACTCTGGTAGAGAAGCATTGGCTCAGGTTTGTCTCTAAAGACTTTAGACAACAGGGAGGTTGTTTGTTCTTCTGACAGCAGATTGACACCAGAGCTGATGAAGGTCAGATGGACATGAAGAGCAGCCAGAAACTCCTGAACACTCAGATGGACGAAGCAGAACACCTTGTCCTGGTACAGTCCTCTCTCCTCTCTGAAGATCTGAGTGAACACTCCTGAGTACACTGAGGCTGCTTTGATATCGATGCCACACTCTGTCAGGTCGGATTCATAGAAGATCAGGTTGCCTTTCTGCAGCTGATCAAAGGCCAGTTTTCCCAGAGACTCGATCATCTTCCTGCTCTCTGGACTCCAGTGTGGATCTGTCTCAGCTCCTCCATCGTACTTGACCTTCTTCACTTTGGACTGAACCACCAGGAAGTGGATGTACATCTCAGTCAGGGTCTTGGGCAGCTCTCCTCCCTCTCTGGTCTTCAACACCTGTTCCAAAACGGTAGCAGTGATCCAGCAGAAGACTGGGATGTGGCACATGATGTGGAGACTTCGTGAGGTCTTGATGTGAGAGATGATCCTGCTGGCCTGCTTCTTATCTCTGAACCTCTTCCTGAAGTACTCCTCCTTCTGCGGGTCAGTGAACCCTCTGACTTCTGTCACCATGCCAACACACTCAGGAGGGATCTGATTGGCTGCTGCAGGTCGTGTGGTTATCCAGAGGCGAGCAGAGGGAAGCAGATTCCCCCTGATGAGGTTTGTGAGGAGCACATCCACTGAGGAGGTCTCTGTGACATCAGTCAGGATGTCATTGTTGTGGAAGTCCAGAGGAAGTCGACACTCATCCAGACCGTCAAAGATGAACACAACCTGGAACTCTTCAAACCTGCAGATTCCTGCTGCTCTGGTTTCACTGAAGAAGTGATGAACAAGTCCTACCAAGCTGAACTTTTTCTCTCTCAGCACATTCAGCTCTCTGAAGGTGAATGGAAATGTGAACAGTATGTCTTGGTTGTTTTTTGCTTCAGCCCAGTCCAGAGTGAACTTCTGTGTAAAGACTGTTTTCCCAATGCCAGCCACTCCCTTAGTCATCACTGTTCTGATTGGTTCCTCTCCTGAATCTGAGGCTTTGAAGAGGTCTTCTTGTCTGATGGTTGTTTCTGGTCTGGCTGGTTTCCTGGATGCTGTTTCAATCTGTCTGACCTCATGTTCTTTATTGACCTCTGCAGTCCCGCCCTCTGTGATGTAGAGCTCTGTGTAGATCTTATTCAGAAGGGTTGGGTTTCCTGCTTTAGCGATGCCCTCAAACACAGACTGGAACTTCTTCTTCAGGTTGGATTTGAGTTCACGCTGACAAACTGCAGCAAGAAGTCCTAAATGAAGAAAACAAAGATCAATCATTCAAAGTCAAAGAATTTCAACATGTCCTTTCCTCAGAGAATGACTCCATGAATATAGTCTGTCCATCTCTAGAGACATTAGTGAAGGTCTCATTCATCAGCATGGTAATTCTTTAGAGAAATCCTCTTACTGCTCTGCAGACGCTCAGCCAGCTCCTCCTGCTTCATTTTTCTCAGGAAGTGCACAGAGATCTTCAAAAATGCCTCTCTGCTTCTCCACTGCTCTTCATCCTCACCATCCAGCACCTCCTCATCCTTCTTCCGACTCTCTAAGCATTCTGGGTAATCTGAACCCAGAACCTTTTGGATCTTCTTCAGCTCGTTCTTTACAAAAATGAGGATGTTCTCCTCCAGCCGCTGGAACAGAACATTCTATGTATGACAGGTCCATGTTGGACAGACGGACAATCCACTGTTCTACACAGTGCAGCATGGAGATGATGGTGAACTGAGAGATGTAACTAGAGATGTAAGTAGTTGTTCATGTACACACCATGAAGATGGAGTCCAAGTGTGTTTGATGCTGCTGGGCAGACTGACCTGTGGGAACCTCTAAGCTCTCCTGGTCGTCACTGGAGGAACATGAACCATCAGTTCACATTTTGTTTGGACCCTCAACATCAATACAACATTAGTTAAATATATTGGCTTATGTCATGATTCATCATGATGAAAACCAATCAGCTGGTCCACAGAGCAGTGTATTTTTAAGTTTATTCTAGTCACATGTTCAGTCCCAGTCATAAACCTGCACCTCTCTCCATCCAAGATGTGACATTGTGTATCTGAGAATATTCACAGCCAAGGATTTACAGTTAAACACATACAGACCAGTTAGATGAAAGTAATGACTTCTTTCATGATGGATAGCTTTAAACAATGCAGGACCATTTCAGCAATCCATAACTGAAGATTAGAACAGTTCTTCATCTGTTTATGAACTTACTCTGTGTCATTAGAACGGCGTTCATCTTTGAAGTCAATCGGAAGACCCTTAGACCGATCACTCTTCATGGACACACAGCTGGGTTTAGGAGACTTTCCTCTCTGCTGATGTGAACTAAACAAAACACTGAGATAACATCATCACGTTAATAATTTTATTATGAACCATCAGCTCACTTTGTGTTTGGACCCTCAACATCAATACAACATTAGTTAAAAATATTGGCTTATGTCATGATTGATCATGATGAAAACTAATCAGCTGGTCAACAGAGCACTAAGTTTATTCTAGTCGCATGTTCAGTCCCAGTCATAAACCTGCACCTCTCTCCATCCAAGATGTGACATTGTGTTTACATTTGAGAATATTCACAGCCAATGATTTACAGTTAAACACATACAGACCAGTTAGATGAAAGTGATGAGTTCTTTCATGATGGATAGCTTTAAACAATGCAGGACCATTTCTGCAATTCATAACTGAAGATTAGAACAGTTCCTCATCTGTTTAAGAACTTACTCTGTGTCATTAGAACGGCGTCCATCTTTGAAGTCAATCGGAAGACCCTTAGACCGATCACTCTTCATGGACACACAGCTGGGTTTAGGAGACTTTCCGCTCTGCTGATGTGAACTAAACGAAACACTGAGATAACATCATCACATTAATAATTTAATTATGAACCATCAGCTCACATGGTGTCCGTCCTCACAGAGACCAAAACAAGGTAAAGGTCCACAAAGTGAACCTCCACCAGAGAGTCTGAAAGAAACACCTCATCATCAGCCCGAGACCCTCACCTGGCATCAACAAAGAGTGGGCCATCTTTGAAATTTAGAGGAGCATCCATAGACTGGTTTCTCTTTATGGACACACAGCTGGTTCCAGGTCCTGGTCTCTGATGCATCCTGGTTACACATGTAGAACCAGAGTCAGTGGATCAAAGACGTTGGGACTTGGAGAAGAGTGGAGGACAGTTGGAGATGGTCCTCTCACCTCTGAGCTTTGGTCTGTCTGTCATGTTCCCCACACAGAGGAGCTTCAGAGGCAGGAACTCCCTCCTCTGGGTCCTCAGCCTGATTCATAGCAGAGTCCACACCTTCACACCTTCACAACAACCTGCTGGGAGAACTCACACATTATTTATCTTCATCAGGACAAACACACAGAGCTCATTCACCTCAACACTAAAACTCTCATGGGACACTTTCTGTATTGTTGTCTTCTGTCTGTTACACTTTAGACCAGTGGTTCTCAACTGGGGGGCGCTAACTGAAGGCATGGACGGACGAGCCGGCAAAAAAACCGACACTCCGCTGCATTAGAAGAAGTCCCTTCAAAATAAAATCACATGACCCACCAATTGAGAACCACTGCTTTAGACTTCTAGAGGAAGAGAAACTCACTTTTACCTTCTTTAAACCCTGCTAACACGTCAAGAGACCTATAATAAACTCATCGTATAAATTGTGTTAAGGTTAGCCTAACCCTTAACCCTACTAGATGAACATTATCATCATCTTCCAGCAGGTGGAGCTGTGCTGTTTCTTCTCTTGATCTCCTTCAAAGTCCAGAAGTCAGTAAAACACAGACCAGTAAGATGACGTGTAGCTGTCCTGATAGGAGACACTGTGGTTACTATGGTAACATGGGAAAGGGTTGTTCACTTCACCATGTGATCAGTGAGTAAAAGGTCGACTACAACCTGGTGATCAATGAGAGAAAAACTGAACACTAAAAAGAAACACATTCAAACACTCTAAAAAGTGACTAAATGTATTTAAAGTAGGGCTGTCAAAAATAGCGCGTTAACGACGTTAATTAGTTGTTTGTGGTTAATTACGTCAATTTTTTAAACACATTTCACGCATGCGCAGTGTGACAAATGATTCAGGTCAGGAAAGTACCTCTTCCTCTAGGGAATGCACTTCAGCAAGTCGTTTGCGCCAGTCCACGCTGAATGTTCGCAGCCAGTCTCATCTTTTTCCGTTCTAATTGCTGCTCGACTTCAAGGTGTAGCTTTTATTATTTTCCGGTGGAAATCGGGAGAAATTCGGGAGAAAGGTCGGTCCGGGATATTTTCGGGAGGGGCTTTGAAATTCGGGAGTCTCCCGGAAATATCGGGAGGGTTGGCATGTCTGGTCATCGCAGCCCTGGACCATCAGGAGCACAAACCCGTTTGGCCGACCTCATCAGTAACAGTCCTCACAGACCCCAGATCAGACTGAGCTTCTCTTCTTTATCACAGTGTCATCAGTCAGACTAACAGCAGCTTCTCTTTGCCTGCTCACACAGGAGCCATCTTGTTTACCAGCTTTTAACAATCACACGTTCACAACCATCAATGATGTCATTCCACCAATCACAGCTGCACTTACTGATCTTGTAGACATGATCTTCCTCAGTGAGCAGCTCTCTTCTGTCCTCAGCAGGTCTGTAGAAAAAGATCTCCGTGCTTCACTTCAGCTTCCATCAGATGGAGTGAAGTGAAGCAGCTTGTTGTAGCTTGTTGTCCTTCATCAGAGGGGGTGTGTCCTCATGTCACCATCAAAGTATGCAGTCTGACTGGTTGACTGAGTCTCTGTATGTGCTGTGTTCACAGGGTCAAAGGTCATCGTGAACAGAATCTTCCTCACTGCTCACAAGTCTTTCAGGATCCAAACCAGCATCTGTGAACAATCCTTTCACCTTGTAAAGAGTTGCTATGACAACAGACTGGGTGCTGTTGTTGGGACCAGATGGTTTAGAGTACCTGTGCACCTCTTTGTCACCTGGTCTTCTTCTACATGTAGACTAGTGGGGAACACGTGATGAAGCAGAAACCTTTGTAACAAATGTTAATGAAGAGTTTATATTGAATAAAAACATTAACTGAGACAACAGAGTCTGACCTGAGAGTGTTTTTATTCTTCACTTTGATGATCAGGTTGAACTTGTTGGGGAGGAACAACTTACCCAAGTATCAGTCTGTGTGTTGAATCAATTACCTTTAGGACCAACTGCAGCTTCCTCATAAAGTACATGTTGTTCATGCAGGATTCTACTTCCTCATCACATGACCTTGAATATTCTGGCTCATATATCTGCTGTGCAAAGGATTGTGGGTAAGAACACCCATGAAGAAGCCTGCTTACAGTAAAATGTGACTGAATGTAGAACACAAACTGTAAATCCTCCATCAACCCCCCAGAGAGGAAAAAACAAGCTGCAGGAAAGTCAAGAGATTTATATATTTATATCTTCACCTTGAGTTTCTTTTTTGTTCTATGTAATTATTCATCTTTGTTGTGTACTATAATTGCAGCAGTGATGGGGAATGTTCTTCTGTTCCGCTCTCCAAGTCCTGTCCACTTATAAAAGGGAGGCCATGAGTCACAAACCGGATCAGCTGTGCTCGTTATCCACTTACAGCACATCTTCCTCTTATTAGTATAATAACATCTCATTATTGTTTGTGGCAACATATTATCTCACTTCTTCCCTCCATTTATGTTCTTTTTCTTCCGGATTACTGCAGGAAATAAGAAAGCTGTGGCAAACGACTAGTTGTAGAGGAACCTATTGTATTTCAAGGAATTATTATTATTCTCACAAACCGGGGGGCCTTTTTGGGGCCTTAATCATATTCAAAAAGTTGTTAAATTTGGCATGAATATCTGGACTGTTAAAAAATGTGATAATTTTTGGGTCTCACGTTTGGGTATAAAGAAATGTCTCTATAGCGCCCTCTAGAAATTAAAAAAAGACCATACTAGGGCAGTTTCCACCCCCGATGTCCGATCAAGTTGAAAGTTGGCACACAGGTCCTCTTCGACATGCTTTACAAAAAATTCCATTATGGGATGCAAATGCGACGAACTAGATTTTCCGCCATTTTGAGTGAAAAACACATTTTTGGCATTTTCTATTAAACGCTGAGTCTGATTGTCACGAAACCTTCGGTGGATCATTATTAGTTCAATGTGCCCTTGATATATCAGAATGGTGCTGATAACTCATTGTTTTGATGAGATATGGGCTAATTAACCTCGAATCGGGTGTGGCTTAATCTGTCAGATTTTTAACTTCCGAATGACTTGGCCTGCTCTAACCAACCTTATAGCATGTGTGAACATTGAAGTCCTAAACACACCCTCATTTTTTCCAAGTTTTTGAAGAATAGTGGGCGCTGTAATTAATGCTTGAAAATCTGCCTTTTTGGCCTGTTTTTGGTCTATTTTTATGACTTCTTACAGTTGTAAAAGATCGAACTCCAGGGATTAAACCTGATTCTTTTCCAAATGGAGCAGTGTGATCCTGAGACCGTAGGCTCTAAAAATGGCATTTTGCCTGAAGAATTCCCAAACTATGTGTGTAGGGAGCATTTTCAAAAAACCACCATTCGCCACTAACGTTGAAGTTGTTTTAACTGGACCATACTTTATCTAATCTGCTCCATATGTCTCATATAGTATGAACTTATCACCCTTTAAACATCCATATCGTTGAGTTTGATTGTCACCAAATGTTTGGTGGATCATTATTGGTTCAATGTGCCCTTGATGTGGGTTAGTTAACTACCTCTGGGGATGTGTACCATCAACCTGAAGTGGAATTGTCATGAAGGTATTGATTGTTTCCTTTTAAACCCAATCTGAAAATGACCAAATGCAGTCTGGTGATAGATTTGGAAGGAAATTTGCTCATGACTGGTATTTTGAGAGGCTGTTGAGAACGACCACTGACGTGTGAACGCTTGGCCGCATTTCTAACCATGCGGCCTGTGCCCCGACGTGCAAAGGAGCAGCGAGGACCCGTCCAACGCTGCTCGCAGCTTCAACATTTTATTGTATTTTTATTTTTTCCTGAATTATCTGCACATTAATATGGATGAATAATATATTATTGAATCCATCTTCTTAACCTTTCATTTGTCTGTATTTGTTTTGAGTTAAATATGAAGTTGTGTGAGCACATGTGTTGGTTTGAGTAGTTCTCTTAGGATCTTCTACATGTGGAACGACCCCATTAGTCCCTCCAGAGTCTCACTTTGAGTCCCACTAGTTCAGAACGATGAGCTGTAATGAGAAGACAAAACCACCTCTCAAACGTCTCTAAAGCCAGCGGATGAACCAATAAGAGGAGCAATGACTAAAATAATGCATAAATCGGCGTTCCTTGTGGCACCTGAGAGGGCGAGTGACGTCATCAGCGCTCATCCTGCCGCGGCGCCGTTGATTGGTCCTTTGTGAGGTCACTTTGGTTCAGACTGCTAACAAGCCTTCGATGTGTTGCATCAGCCTGCTGGTGGAAACACACTGTGGAAATGACTTGTGTTTCTCTGGGTCTTAACGAGGATTAAACCAACCAAAGCTTCAGGGCCCTTTCGCCTGCCTCATCGGGTCGGGACTCTGTAGTTTGACACGGACCCCCTGACACCGACCATCGACCCCCAAACAGCCTCGGCTTCATCACAGAACGTTTTACTATCATAGCGGATGTCTGAACTTTCGATTCTGCTGTTTAAGTCGGTAAACTGTGACTGTGGGGTTTCTCTTGTTGGCTGAGGGATGAGTTTGACGCAATAATAGGCTCGTGTGGTGAAGAGGAAGCAGTTGAGAGCCACTTGCTTCCTTTTCTCTGCCTCAGTTCTTCTTCTGCAGCAACAAAAGAATCTCTGCAGAAACCCTTCAAGTTCCGTTTCATCCTGAAAACCAAGCGAAACCAATTTCTTTGGATTCGTCTTACGGTGAAAAGGAAATATATATATTAATATTAATTGAAGTTTATTTATTTTAAAAACTTAATTAATTAAACGTGTTACAGTTCAAACTGAAACGTTCTGATCAGCAAACATCTACCACTTTAAATTTTTCATTTGTTTAATAAGAATCAATGTGTAGGAAGCAAAAGACGATCTGAAAGATGAACTTTACAGTTATAAATGTTTAAAGTTTCATCTTCATCCGCCGTGTAGTCCTTCTGTGACAAGCAGACCAAAAACATCACATCCTTCACATTTCTGACATTTAGAAACTTAACTGGAAATGAATGTATAATTTCCTTCTTTTGAAACGCCTCATGAGCTTTGAGGAGTCTGAAAATACTTCAGTATTTACTGTAAATGATGGCGCTTATCTAAAAGTGTTCTTAAAATGTGCATCTTATCTTCATGAATTACTTCCAGAAAGGGATGTGGTTATCGGTTACAGACCTCGGAGATAAAAACCGAACGTTTAACTCCAGTTTGGTTCCTGGTACCAAGTTTCTGTTCCTGATCATGAAGCTGGTTTAAGTCTGTAGACCAGACTTATGTCACCTGAGCTGGACCCTCGAGGTCATGTGCTGCTTCCACAGAGATCTTAACTTTTCTTTGTTACATTGAAGTAAAGAGCTCGAGGCGATAAGAAGCATCACTGAAATTAAAATATTTGGTCGAAAAATGTCATGCAAATGAAGGGAAACGTGCAGGAAAAAAAAGTCATAATATGTGGTAAAAATATGTGACAAAAAATATTTGGTTGTGCGTCATAGAAAAAAAATATTTAGCAAAAAATGTCAAAGCAAAACAAATGAAACAAATAATTGGTTGAAAACGCTTCAAATATACAGAAAAAGACGAAAGTTCTGTTGCAACTTGAGAAGAGTTTTTGTGCATTAGAAAAAAGTACTAAAAGGGAAGAGAAGGAATAACAGAACAAAATAACCACAAACAGGGATGTTAAAGTGTGCACGTGCTGTCATTGTCAACCACAGGTTCCTCTCTTCATCTACGTGGTGTACAGTAACACTATATGCTACTAGCAGACCTGCGAGGCGAGAAAGCACAAATACTCTGCATCAATATTGACACCTTGTGGAAGTAAGTCATTACTGCAGGTAATCTCCTTTTATTAAGTCCACACTTGAGCTGCAATTAACGATTATTTTATTAATCAATTAATCTGTCGATTGTTTGTTCGATTAATCGATGAATCGGATAAAAAAAATTTAAAATGTAAAAACATTAATTTCCAACCCTTTATTGAAAAATAGAACTGACAGTACAAAACATATTTAGAAAGTGCACAAACAGATTGCTCCTTGAACATCCCTAAGTAAGCAAATAAAATGGACTAATAGAAAAAAGTATTACGGGTCTCTCGGATGGTCTTTCCTCTACCTCAGCGCTGATCTTTTTTATTTATTCTTCTTAGCAATGCTCTGCCGGGCGGAGTTTTTTTTCTTCTCTGTTCTGCTGCGCGATCGCTCAACTGTTTTTTAATACTCAAACATAATAGTCGCGCGACACAACGAATCGATATCGAAATTTGTTGCCAACGCTTTTAATAATCGATTTTAATCGATTTTAATCGATTTCATCGATTCGTTGTTACAGCCCTAGTCCACACTGAATGTCTCACAGACTTTTAAAAACTGTCTCACATACTGTCAAACACTGTCTTTGCGGTACTTTGTGATGTGAGGGTTTCTGGACAGAGGATGTCACACGTGTACAGACTGTTAAGCCCTCTGAGGCAAATTTGCAACTTTTGCTACAGAAAATAAAATGAATTGAATCAAATAATCATGACGCCGCCCCCCATGAGGGGCTACAAGCCCTCACTCTAATCAATCATAATATTTTCCTCCTCTTCTGGGGGTCATTGGTTCATCTGATGCCTTTGGAGACGTTTGGGAGGTGCTTTTGTCTTCTGGTATTTTTGAGATAAAGACGTAGCTCCAAACAGACTTTATATTAAACTGCCTTTGAAACAAATACAGTCAAATGAAACGTTAACAAGTCAAGAAACAAATCAAATATCAACAATCCAAACATAAAGAAATGTGACGTGAACAAATTCTCAGACTTGATTACTACGTCACTTTTCTTACTGTGATGAAACACTTGTTGTGATTTCAGGATCAGTTTCTTTCTTGACTTAAAGTCAAATGTGATTCAACAACATTGTGATTAATACCAGAGCGTTTGTTTACATTCTTCAGATCAACAAAGAGGCAACAAACTGTTGTTTGCCGGCGACCAGCTGGCTTGTTGAGGCCTTTTTTCTTCTTCTTAGTCTTAAAACCTTATTTTTCTTTTTATAACACACTTGTTTCACTTCAAGCAGTTTGAGATCAATGATCCTTTTTATTATTGAAGGTCACAGATGTGTTTTCAAATGATACAGACGTTTCACAAGGACTTTCATCAAGCTAAATCTGTTTGTTCAACAATCAGTTGATTTGGTTCATCGTTTACAATATGAAAGAAACAGAAAGGTAACAAACGGTCCAGATTTTCTTAGATGTGATCTTTAGATTCCGTTCACAGTTACACTCAATAAATAAAAGCAGTAATCTGGAAGAAGGTAGAATATTTCCCTCAGGTACGATAAATAAATCTGCTTGTTGTGGAAGACAATCGTAAATAAGAATAAGGCTCCGAGTTAAATATGTCTTTCTCCGTTTCTACTGTAGACTGCCAAGAACCTTCCTCCTCTCACAAAAGGGCTGTTCTTCTACCTGCAGGTGGCCTCCAAAATAACTTGTTGTGTCTCTACAGTCAGGAGACTGGCTTCTTGTCAGTGTGAGACACTCCAGCTCAAGTCTTCTTCATGGCCACACCATCCCGGCAATAGAGTTGTTCGTTCAATGAAACATTATGAAGGGTTACATACATTTTTGCCATTACATTCCACTCTTTATATGTTAATACAATATGCCTACTCTAATACATTTACTATTTAGTATCCAACACTCTGTAAAAATAACCATGAACCTCTTTAAGCATTTATTTACATACATTCTGTGTGGAGGTTGATCATAAGCTACGCACACAACTCACCTCCCACAGCTTTTCCTTTTCTTTTAGTAGGTCTAACAAAGTGTTGCATTGTAGTAAAAAAAAAAACAACCTCCGTGCAAGAAGCTCAGGCCATCACTTAAACTTAAGTTATTATAAAATTGAGAAATTTCCTAATGGATTTACTAAATAAGCTGCAAGGTTTAGTGTAAAAAAGTTTGTTGCCAACGGGGACCTGATTGTGTCATCAGCCTTTTCTTCATCACTTAAGTTTAGAAACCTGCTGCACTTGACAGTAAAAGCCTTGAACCCCCCAAAACACGTTAAATGCAGACAGAGAAGGGAATCTTCTTCTTCTTTGATTTAATTTAAGAAGATACTGTGTATTTGACCTCTGCTGGCTGAGAGAAGAACGCTCATTTTAGGAGAAGGAGGAGACTCTCCCTTCTGTTAGATCCCACAGAGACACTGAGGAACCAGACTTGAACCAGGACCTGAATCCAAACCCAGGATAAAGAGGTTCAGTGAATGTGGTCTTGAAGGTGTGGAGGTGGATCAGTGTGTCAGAGGAGACTCTGTAGAAGGACAGAGAGCCAGCAGGACAGTCCACATACACTGCTACTCTACCAGAGGAGGAGGAGGAGGAGGAGGAGGAGGTGATGCGTGTTTCTGTCTTATTGTGACGGACAGAGTAACCTTTATCAGAGCACATCAGACTCCAGGACTGATCATTGTGTCCAAACCAACAGTCTTCACTGGCTCCTTTCTTGCTGATTCCTCTGTAACTCACTGATACATTAACTCCTCCTCTCCACTCAACCTCCCAGTAACAGCGACCAGTCAGACCAGTTCTACACAGCAGCTGGGACCGGTGGTCAAATCTGTCTGGATGATCAGGATATGACTGAACCTCCTCCACATGTGTCACCTTCCTGTTGTTGTCAGACAGTTTCAGTTTTCTGTTCACTGTGTTTGTGTCGATTGTGAGTTCACAGGAATCTGATGAGAGAACAAGACACAATACAGATGCAGTTATTAATCATGTGTTCATCTATTGACACTTGACAATTGATGACATCAGAGGTGAATGAGTGATGTCACAGTATGAAGATGGTTGAATCTTCATAAATCAAACTCAAAGCTCACTTACACTTCATCAGACCTGGTCTCAACCATCGGACTCCAGCAGGCTCCACCCTGAAAGGAGGAGGGGGGTCAGAGCAGCATGGACACATGGACATGACATCACTCTCATACACACAGCTTGGTCCTTCATGTCCACATGGACCACCTCTACTTCTTCTCAGCTTCTTCTGATGACCACAGCTCAATAGGTTCACTTTTTTTTCGAATGCTCTAACTATTATCTTCTAAGCTTTGTTATTCTCTGCTTTCTATCTTGTCCTCATTGCCAATATTCATTCTTCATGCTTACTTTTTTGATAAAATGGCGAGGCGCTTGTGCTGGTCGTAGTAATGTGACTATGGAATCTCACAGACCTTTAATCTTGGCCACAGAGCCCCGAGAGTGAGACTAGGTCTTTCTGAAGTACCCGATGGACCAATGCAAAACTGGTGACAATTTATGAACGCAGAGACATATAAACACATTTTGCGTAGAGTCTTGGGTCACTGGCAATCTCTTAATTTTTTTAACAAGTATTATTTTGCGCTAGAGGACAATTGTTTGAGGTGTGGATTCTGTATAAATTGCTGTTATGCTCTGTGCCCTTTGATCAGCTCGTTAATGATCCCAGGTCTTAGAAAACACATTTACATTTTCGAAAACAAATGTACATTTTCGAAAACAAATTAACAAGACGCTAAACACTTTTACCAATCCCGAAACAAATTTACAAAGGACAGATTCTTCACGGAAAGGGAATGTACCAAATACCGGAAGTGACGGAAGTGTTGAGCGCTGTGTTTTCATTGGTTGTGGAGTTTATGGCGACATATACGTTCATTGTAGGGATGTTTTGCCCGTTTTGTGGCAAACACATGAACAGCTTAACGCGGCTTTTGCGTTACGTGTGGTCGGTGTTTGGAGTTTGGAGGACGCGGACCAGACAGAAACACCAGATATACTTTGCGTTCAATATTTTAACGAGGGTCACTTGTACGCAGTAACCGTGGACATGATGTCAAGTCTACACGGTGTAAATATCAGATTGAGGACTCTTAAAAGTAAACTGAACGAAGCCGGGTTGTAGAAAGGATTATTCCTCGCCAAACGCCGTTGTTACGTGCCTACTGGTTTTTGAACCAACTGGTTTGGCTACGCGTGAAGAATCTCTCCTTTGTAAATTTGTTTCCGGATTGGTAAAAGTGTTTTCGAAAATGTAAATTTGTTTTCGAAAATATAAATGTGTTTTCTAAGTGCCTGTATTGATAGTTTGATTACAAGTCTAATTACAAGTTTACAAGATGACTTTTACAAAATGGCGATTACAAGATGGCGTTTACAAGATGGCACGCACATGGCTCGTTGGTGTGTCCTTTTTTGGCTTCATGGAGATGGGCTTTGTTGATCGATACCAGACTCCACGCTCCTGCTGGCGGGTTTCCAGCTGCTCAGAGTGGATCCTCAGCTGGAATCTTTTATTATTAACTGTGTAAACCCTTCTACTAGTTTGCTTCACTCTTACTAATCGTTAAATGTTTATATTCACTCGCTGACCAGTTACTGTGTTTGGAACAGACCAACCCGGACTCCTTAGTTATTGTCCTTGGGGACTTCGACAAAGGAAACCTCAGCGATGAACTCCCCAAATAGAAACAATTAGTTAAATGCTCCACCAGACTTTTGACCACTGCTACTCCACTATAAGCAGGGCCCATTAGCCGTCCCTCGCGCTGCACTGGGACACTGACCTGTTTTAATCCATCTCATTCTTGCACTCTGTAAGACTGTTGTCCGTAAATCAAAGCAGTTTACAAGTAAGGCTATGGAGGACCTCCTAGCATTTGATGTTTTCAGGACTGCCACCAGTAGTTTGGATGAGTATGCAGAGGCTGTGACGGATTACATCGGCTCCTGGGAAGCCGTGTTCTATCATGCACCAGGGTGAGTTATAAAAATGACAAACCCTGGTTCACAGTTGAACTCAGGCGGCTGGGGTTACAGAAGGATGAGGTGTTTACAAGTGGGGACAGGGACTTGTTTAAAGAATCAAAATACGGATTTAGGTTTGGCAAGGCCGTCAGAGAGGCCAAAAGACTGTACTTAGAGAGGGTCCAACAGTTGTGTGCTAACGACTCTGCATCAGTCTGGAAAAGCCTCAAACATATTCATGAACGACCTCTGGCTGGCTAACAGGCTGACTGATTTCTACTGCCGATCTGACAGACAAAGGAGCAGTACTGAACTATCCACGTTTTTGCTATGAGCTACTCCTTTATGCTCGGGAGCGTCTTACTCGCTGCAAAGTAAAACGGCTGCTGAAGAAATTCAATCTGCCAAAGACAATGATGGTGCACTTCTACACTGCCCTCATTGAGTCCATCCTCTGCTCCGCCATCACCATCTAGTACGCTGCAGCCACAACCAAGGACAAGGGTGGGCTGCACTGTGCATCCGCTCGGCAGAGAAGGTGACCGGCTGCAATCTGCCAGCCCTTCAGGACTTGTTCGCTTCTAGGACCCTAAAGCGAGCAAGAAAGACCCCTCCCCACACCGGGAAAAAAGTCTTTGAGCCCCTTCCCTCTGGCAGCAGGCTGAGGTCCATCAGGTCCAAGACTTCTCACCACAGTAACAATTTTTTCCCCGTCAGCAGTCCGAGTCCCCCACTGACCCAATACTCTATCCCCAAAACATTTGCCACGGTGGTTTCTCTCAACATGGAAACATTTGGACATACATTTGTGTTTTAACGTATTAATATATGTTAAAACACTTATTTTATCCTGTTTTAAACTGTTATATATTTTCATCTATCTATTTATTTTACATTCCTTATTTATTCTTTGTTGCACCAATTCACCAAGTCAAAATCCTCAATGGGTAACATATATGACAATAAATAGCTTCTCATTTTGATTCTGATTATGATGTGGGACACAAACAGTTTGATGAGTCTCTTGTAGGTTCAGGTCAGGTTGGTGTGTCAGGGTCATATTGACCAAGCTGACGGTGTGGCAGAGAAAAGGTTTCCAGCTCCACTTCCTCTACCAGACTAAGTGTCCGTGGCTGCAGCCTCTTCATACCTGAGTGTTTCCAGTCTCCAGTGTGGATCCTCCAGTCCAGGAGAAAGCAGCTTCATTCCAGAGTCTCCTGGATGATTGTAGCTCAGGTCCAGCTCTCTCAGGTGGAAGGGGTTAGAGTTTAGAGCTGAGGCCAGAGAAGCAAAGCCTTCCTCTGTGATCAGACAGCCTGACAGCCTGCAAACACAAAAAAACACATGTCACATGATCTGAGAAAGGTGTGAGGCCTGGAAGGTCACTGCAGTATTGAGAAAAGCTATGTCTCAATTCGTCAGCTTCATCCTTCTAGAATGCATTAGGTGAGTCGCAGTTTATATATAGTATATTCATGCTGTGGCATCAGGATGGCAGTGATGACGAGCGGAGTATCTCAACACTGATTGGCTTTCCCAAGACAGCGTTGCAATATTTCAACTTTAAAAACGTTTAACTTTGAAAGGGGGACTCATTTGCTTTTTTCTGCTATTGCGTCCGGTGAAAATTTGGAATGCAGCCCACGAATTGAGATAGAGCTATAGTGTCGGTTACTGAGGTGTCACATTCATGTTGACTTCAAGTCAGAATCAAACACCCATTAATGAAGATTTACAATTGTATTATTGACAACTCACTACGATTAATATCCAATATTTATATTTGTAACATATTGAAAAAACTCATCAGGTTTATGTTAGGAAAATATATATTTGATTTACAAACATGCAAGCAGAAAAAATTCTTCAGAAAAGAGAAAATGTACCATTGATGTAATCAATCAATTGAATCCTGACCTGAGAGTCTCCAGGTCACAGTGTGGACTCTTCAGTCCAGCAGACAGCAGCTTCACTCCTGAATCCTGGAGGTCATTGTTACTCAGATCCAGCTCCCTCAGACTAGAGGACTGAGAGCTGAGAACTGAAGATAGAACTCCACAGCTTCTCTCTGAGAGGTTACAGCCACTCAGTCTGAAGAAACAATAATGAAGAAAATATGAACAATAAGTAGAAAAGATGGCAGCATATCTAAGTTGTGATGTAAGAATCTACCTCCCACTGTACTTACAGAGCTTTGTTGGAGTCCTTGACCACTGGCAGCAGCCTCAGAAGAGCCTCCTCTGAAGCAGAATATTTCTTCAGGTCAAACACCTCCAGATCTTCTTCTGATGACAGTAAGATGAAGACCAGCGCTGACCACTGAGCAGGAGACAGTTCATCTGTGGAGAGACGTCCTGATCTAATGGACTGTTGGATCTCCTCCACTAGAGAATCATCATTCAGTTCATTCAGACAGTGGAACAGATTGATGCTTTTCTCTGGAGACACATTCTCACTGATCTTCTCCTTGATGTACTGGACTGTTCTCTGATTGGTCTGTGAGCGAATTCCTGTCTGTTTCAGCAGACCTCGTAGGAGAGTCTGATTGGTCTCCAGGGAAAGACCCAAGAGGAAGCGGAGGAACAAGTCCAGGTGTCCATTAGGACTCTGTAAGGCCTTGTCCACAGCACTCTGGTAGAGACGTTTTGGTTTAGGTTTGTCTTTAAAGACTCCAGACACCAGAGAGGTTGCTTGTTCTTCTGACAGCAAATTGTTACCAGAGCTGATGAAGGTCAGATGGACATGAAGAGCAGCCAGAAACTCCTGAACACTCAGATGGACGAAGCAGAACACCTTGTCCTGGTACAGTCCGCTCTCCTCCCTAAAGATCTGAGTGAACACTCCTGAGTACACTGAGGCTGCTCTGATATCGATGCCACACTCTGTCAAGTCGGATTCATAAAAGATCAGGTGGCCTTTCTGCAGCTGATCAAAGGCCAGTTTTCCCAGAGACTTGATCATCTTCCTGCTCTCTGGACTCCAGTGTGGATCTGTCTCAACTCCTCCATCGTACTTGACCTTCTTCACTTTGGACTGAACCACCAGGAAGTGGATGTACATCTCAGTCAGGGTCTTGGGCAGGTCTCCTCCCTCTCTGGTCTTCAACACCTGTTCCAAAACTGTAGCAGTGATCCAGCAGAAGACTGGGATGTGG
Source organism: Pungitius pungitius (assembly GCF_949316345.1). Lineage (NCBI taxonomy): Eukaryota > Metazoa > Chordata > Actinopteri > Perciformes > Gasterosteidae > Pungitius > Pungitius pungitius. The sequence continues at coordinate 22,900,181 of NC_084904.1, read as the reverse complement.
CACATGATGTGGAGACTTCGTGAGATCTTGATATGAGAGATGATCCTGCTGGCCTGCTTCTTATCTCTGAACCTCTTCATGAAGTACTCCTCCTTCTGGGGGTCAGTGAACCCTCTGACCTCTGTCACCATGCCAACACACTCAGGAGGGATCTGATTGGCTGCTGCAGGTCGTGTGGTTATCCAGAGGCGAGCAGAGGGAAGCAGTTTCCCCCTGATGAGGTTTGTGAGGAGCACATCCACTGAGGAGGACTCTGTGACATCAGTCAAGATGTCATTGTTTTGGAAGTCCAGAGGAAGGCGACACTCATCCAGACCGTCAAAGATGAACACAACCTGGACCTCTTCAAACCTGCAGATTCCTGCTGCTCTGGTTTCACTGAAGAAGTGATGAACAAGTCCCACCAAGCTGAACTTCTTCTCTCTCAGCACATTCAGCTCTCTGAAGGTGAATGGAAATGTGAACTGTATGTCCTGGTGGTCTTTGTCTTCAGCCCAGTCCAGAGTGAACTTCTGTGTTAAGACTGTTTTCCCAATGCCAGCCACTCCCTTAGTCATCACTGTTCTGATTGGTTCTTCTCCTCCAGTAGAGGTTTTGAAGAGGTCTTCTTGTCTGATGGTTGTTTCTGGTCTGGCTGGTTTCCTGGATGCTGTTTCAATTTGTCTGACCTCATGTTCTTTGTTGACCTCTACAGTCCCTCCCTCTGTGATGTAGAGCTCTGTGTAGATCTTATTCAGAAGGGTTGGGTTTCCTGCTTTAGCGATGCCCTCAAACACACACTGGAACTTCTTCTTCAGGTTGGATTTGAGTTCACGCTGACAAACTGCAGCAAAAAGTCCTGAATTAAGACAACAAAGAAGATCAATGAGTCAATTAATAGATTGATGTGTCGTTTCCTCAGAGAATGACTCCATGAATATATTCTGTCCATCTCTTGAGACATTAGTGAAGGTCTCATTCATCAGCATGGTAATTCTTTAGAGAAATCCTCTTACTGCTCTGCAGACGCTCAGCCAGCTCCCCCTGCTTCATTCTCCTCAGGAAGTGCACTGAGATCTTCACAAATGCCTCTTTGCTCCTCCTTTCCTCTTCATCCTCACCATCCAGCACCACATCATCATCTCTCTGACTCTCTAAGCATTCTGGGTAATCTGAACTCACAACCTTCTGGATCTTCTTCAGCTCGTTCTTAACAAAAGTGATGATGTTCTCTTCCAGCAGCTGGAACAGAACATTCTATGAATAACACAAACTAGAACCATGGAAGCAAACATCACGCTCATGGTCTACAAAGTGCAATATGGAGATGATGGTGAAGTGAGATGTTAGTAGTAGTTGTTCATGTACACACCTTGAAGATGGAGTCCAGGTGTGTTTGAGGCTGCTGGGCAGACTGACCTATGAGAACCTCTGAGCTCTCGTGGTCGTCTCTGTGGAGGAACCTTGAACCATCAGCTCACATGTTGCTTGTACCATCAACACCAATACAACAGTTAGTTAAAGATATTGGCTTCTGTCACGATTGATCATGATGAAAACCAGATGCTGAATGATGACAGACATTTTATTAGTTGAGTGACAGTTAGCCGTCAGTTTCATCTGTTTTTAGTTGTTACCATGGGTCATAAAAATAACATCTCTAGACCTCTGCATCTGGTACAAAGTCTACTCCAAACCTCTTTAGTTCGTCCCCTGACCTCTAGAAGTCTCCTTAGATCTTCTGAAACTAGTCTTTGGACCTTTTCACAAAGTCTACTGACGATACTTTCTCTAAACTTCTACATAGAGTTCAGAGACCACGTCATCTGAGTTTATTCTAATCACATGTTCAGTCCCAGTCATCTGTCTCCAGAGACCTACAGCTGTCTCCAGATGTGTCTTCTGCTGATCCTGATGTGGAGAAACTAGCTCACATTGTGTTTACATCCGAGAACGTTTACAGTTAACGATTCACACTTAAACACCTACAGCCCTGTTAGATAAAGATAATGAGTTCTGTCATAATGGATCTTCATGGAAACAACTCTTGCACAACCATTATTGTAATTCATAACTAGGGATCAGAACAGCTTTTTATCTGTTTCGTCTTTTTAAGAACTTACTCTGTGTCATTAGAACAGTGTCCATCTTTGAAGCCAATCGGAAGAACTTTAGACTGATGACTCTTCATGGACACACAGCTGGGTTCAGGAGACTTTCCTCTCTGCTGAAGTGAACTGAAAGAAACACTGAGATTACATCATCACATCATCATTTAATCATAAAGCATCAGCTGACATGGTGTCCGTCCTCACAGAGACCAAAACAAGGTAAAGGTCCATAACGTGATGTCTATATGTGGACCACATGACTCCCTGTAGTGGTTTAGGTCTAATGGTCCTGCTGGTCCCACTGAGAAGCAACAGCTCAGTCTTTCAGTTCACTGTTTTCTTCACCAGTCAGTTTGGCTTAGTCCCAACAGTTCTGCACTTTATATTTATTTGTAATTTTATCTTTCTTTCTCAACTTACTAACCCATAGCTTTAGCGTACTAACCCATAGCATATACAGTATATATATATTTTTTTTATTTATTATACTTTTATTTTATTTTTATCTTATTGTCATTGTTGTACTGTCTTCCGTCCTGCACCAACCGCCAAGTCAAATTCCATGTATGTCTAACATATTATGGCAATAAACGTTTCCTGATTCCTGTTCCTGAAACACCTCATCATCAGCCTGAGACCCTCACCTTGCATCAACAGAGGGATGGACATCTTTGAAGAATATAGGACGCTCTATAGACTGGTTACTCTTCATTGACACACAGCTGGGTTCAGGACCAGATCCTGGTCCAGGTCCTCGTATCTGATGGGTCCTGGTCAGTCGTAGGGATTTAAGTAAAAGTGCACACCTAGCGGTAGGAAGTATATTACATGTAGTAATGTTTAGTGTAGAATTTAGTTTGTGTGATGTTGTGTGATAGTAGATATTACATTTGTATGTTAGATGAAGTGCATGCATTATAGTCAATAACAATTTATAGACATGTAAATCATATAAATACTGTACACATTAACATGTCATGATGAACCATCATGTTAAAACCTGGGGACGAAAGCTAATAACTGTCCTTTATGAATTTCTCCCAACTTTCTCCCCAAAGAGGTTGTTTAAGGAGTGTTTCATCCCGTCAGGTATTAGAAGAGCAACTGGATGCAAGACAGCCGAGGGAGGCAAAGTATTGTTCTACATACACTGTGTTAAACCACGAAGAACTGTGATCTTATATGTTGTGTTGTAATTGAAGTGTACTAGTTATAAGATGAAGACAAACTATGTATGCTGCGTTATATTCACAATATTTGAGGCATGAAGCCAGATGTTTCTACATAGAATGCATTGGAATGTGAGGGAGAGATAATACAGAGAGGTTTCAGGTTACTGCAGCAGATTCACACCTGGATGTGAAGAGGATGAACCAGGAGGAAACACTTTGAAGGAGAAGCCAATGACATAGCAGAACTTTCCTGCAGCCGCTTTGATAAGTCAGCTTTGACTTGGTCAGAGAATTCTCTATTTCACGAAATATATCACTATTCACATTGCATTTCACTTAGTAAATTGTATTCCTTATCATTATTAAATACTTTTTGATTTTTTTTAAATTGCAGCCAGGTCACTCATTTATTTTTGATCTGCACACTGATCTCCCTCGAGGGGCCTTCAGAACCTTAACATCAGACATGTAGAACCAGAGTCAGTGAGTCAAAGATGTTGGGACATGGTGACGAGGGGAGGACAGTGTGAGATGGTCCTCTTACCTCTGAGCTTTGGTCTGTCTGTCATGTTCCTCACACAGAGGAGCTTCAGAGGGAGGGACACTGTTCTCTGGGTCCTCAGCCTGATTCATAGCAGAGTCCACACCTTCACACCTTCACAACAACCTGCTGGGAGAACTCACACATTATTTATAATGCACACAGAGCTCATTCACCTCAACACTAAAACTCTCATGGGAGACTTTCTGTGTTATTGTCTTCTGTCTGTTACACTTTAGACTTCTGGAGGAAGAGAAACTCACTTTTACCTTCTTTAAACCCTGCTAACACGTCAAGAGACCTATAATAAACTCATCGTATATATTGTGTTAAGGTTAGCCTAACCCTTAACCCTACTAGATGAACATTATCATCATCTTCCAGCAGGTGGAGCTGTGCTGTTTCTTCTCTTGATCTCCTTCAAAGTCCAGAAGTCAGTAAAACACAGACCAGTAAGATGACGTGTAGCTGTCCTGATAGGAGACACTGTGGTTACTATGGTAACATGGGAAAGGGTTGTTCACTTCACCATGTGATCAGTGAGTAAAAGGTCGACTACAACCTGGTGATCAATGAGAGAAAAACTGAACACTAAAAAGCAACACATTCAAACACTCTAAAAAGTGACTAAATGTATTTAAAGTAGGGCTGTCAAAAATAGCGCGATAACGACGTTAATTAGTTGTTTGTTGTTAATTACGTCAATTTTTTAAACACATTTCACGCATGCGCAGTGTGACAAATGATTCAGGTCAGGAAAGTACCTCTTCCTCTAGGGAATGCACTTCAGCAAGTCGTTTGCGCCAGTCCACGCTGAATGTTCGCAGCCAGTCCTCACAGACCCCAGATCAGACTGAGCTCCTCTTCATCACAGTGTCATCATTCAGACTAACAGCAGCTTCTCTCTGCCTGCTCACACAAGCTTTGTTTACCAGCTTTAAACAATCACACGTTCACAACCATCAATGATGTCATTCCACCAATCACAGCTGCACTTACTGATCTTGTAGACATGATCTTCCTCAGTGAGCAGCTCTCTTCTGTCCTCAGCAGGTCTGTAGAAAAAGAGCTCCGTGCTTCACTTCAGCTTCCATCAGACGGAGTGAAGTGACGCAGCTTGTTGTAGCTTGTTGTCCTTCATCAGAGAGGGTGTGTCCTCATGTCACCATCAAAGTATGCAGTCTGACTGGTTGACTGAGTCTCTGTATGTGCTGTGTCCCCAGGGTCAAAGGTCATCGTGAACAGAATCTTCCTCACTGCTCAAACAAGAGTCTTTCAGGATCCAAACCAGCATCTGTGAACAATCCTTTCACCTTGTAAAGAGTTGCTATGACAACAGACTGGATGCTTTTGTTGAGACCAGATGGTTTAGAGGACCTGTGCCCCTCTTTGTCACCTGGTCTTCTTCTACATGTAGACTAGTGGGGAACACGTGATGAAGCAGAAACCTTTGTAACAAATGTTAATGAAGAGTTTATATTGAATAAAAACCTTCACTGAGACAACAGAGTCTGACCTGAGAGTGTTTTTATTCTTCACTTTGATGATCAGGTTGAACCAGTTGGGGAGGAACAACTTACCCAAGTATCAGTCTGTGTGTTGAATCAATTACCTTTAGGACCAACTGCAGCTTCCTCATAAAGTACATGTTGTTACATGCAGGATTCTACTTCCTCATCACATGACAGCTTGAATATTCTGGCTCATATATCTGCTGTGCAAAGGATTGTGGGTAAGAACAGCCATGAAGAAGCCTGCTTACAGTAAAATGTGACTGAATGTAGAACACAAACTGTAAATCCTCCATCAACCCCCCAGAGAGGAAAAAACAAGCTGCAGGAAAGTCAAGAGATTTATATATTTATATCTTCACCTTGAGTTTCTTTTTTGTTCTATGTAATTATTCATCTTTGTTGTGTACTATAATTGCAGCAGTGATGGGGAATGTTCTTCTGTTCCGCTCTCCAAGTCCTGTCCACTTATAAAAGGGAGGCCATGAGTCACAAACCGGATCAGCTGTGCTCATTATCCACTTACAGCACATCTTCCTCTTATTAGTATAATAACATCTCATTATTGTTTGTGGCAACATATTATCTCACTTCTTCCCTCCATTTATGTTCTTTTTCTTCCGGATTACTGCAGGAAATAAGAAAGCTGTGGCAAACGACTAGTCGTAGAGGAACCTATTGTATTTCAAGGAATTATTATTATTCTCACAAACCGGGGGGCCTTTTTGGGGCCTTAATCATATTCAAAAAGTTGTTAAATTTGGCATGAATATCTGGACTGTTAAAAAATGTGATAATTTTTGGGTCTCACGTTTGGGTGTAAAGAAATGTCTCTATAGCGCCCTCTAGAAATTAAAAAAAGACCATACTAGGGCAGTTTCCACCCCCGATGTCCGATCAAGTTGAAAGTTGGCACACAGGTCCTCTTCGACATGCTTTACAAAAAATTCCATTATGGGATGCAAATGCGACGAACTAGATTTTCCGCCATTTTGAGTGAAAAACACATTTTTGGCAATTTCTATTAAACGCTGAGTCTGATTGTCACGAAACCTTCGGTGGATCATTATTAGTTCAATGTGCCCTTGATATATCAGAATGGTGCTGATAACTCATTGTTTTGATGAGATATGGGCTAATTAACCTCGAATCGGGTGTGGCTTAATCTGTCAGATTTTTAACTTCCGAATGACTTGGCCTGCTCTAACCAACCTTATAGCATGTGTGAACATTGAAGTCCTAAACACACCCTCATTTTTTCCAAGTTTTTGAAGAATAGTGGGCGCTGTAATTAATGCTTGAAAATCTGCCTTTTTGGCCTGTTTTTGGTCTATTTTTATGACTTCTTACAGTTGTAAAAGATCGAACTCCAGGGATTAAACCTGATTCTTTTCCAAATGGAGCAGTGTGATCCTGAGACCGTAGGCTCTAAAAATGGCATTTTGCCTGAAGAATTCCCAAACTATGTGTGTAGGGAGCATTTTCAAAAAACCACCATTCGCCACTAACGTTGAAGTTGTTTTAACTGGACCATACTTTATCTAATCTGCTCCATATGTCTCATATAGTATGAACTTATCACCCTTTAAACATCCATATCGTTGAGTTTGATTGTCACCAAATGTTTGGTGGATCATTATTGGTTCAATGTGCCCTTGATGTGGGTTAGTTAACTACCTTTGGGGATGTGTACCATCAACCTGAAGTGGAATTGTCATGAAGGTATTTATTGTTTCCTTTTAAACCCAATCTGAAAATGACCAAATGCAGTCTGGTGATAGATTTGGAAGGAAATTTGCTCATGACTGGTATTTTGAGAGGCTGTTGAGAATGACCACTGACGTGTGAACGCTTGGCCGCATTTCTAACCATGCGGCCAGTGCCCCGACGTGCAAAGGAGCAGCGAGGACCCGTCCAACGCTGCTCGCAGCTTCAACATTTTATTGTATTTTTATTTTTTCCTGAATTATCTGCACATTAATATGGATGAATAATATATTATTGAATCCATCTTCTTAACCTTTCATTTGTCTGTATTTGTTTTGAGTTAAATATGAAGTTGTGTGAGCACATGTGTTGGTTTGAGTAGTTCTCTTAGGATCTTCTACATGTGGAACGACCCCATTAGTCCCTCCAGAGTCTCACTTTGAGTCCCACTAGTTCAGAACGATGAGCTGTAATGAGAAGACAAAACCACCTCTCAAACGTCTCTAAAGCCAGCGGATGAACCAATAAGAGGAGCAATGACTAAAATAATGCATAAATCGGCGTTCCTTGTGGCACCTGAGAGGGCGAGTGACGTCATCAGCGCTCATCCTGCCGCGGCGGCGTTGATTGGTCCTTTGTGAGGTCACTTTGGTTCAGACTGCTAACAAGCCTTCGATGTGTTGCATCAGCCTGCTGGTGGAAACACACTGTGGAAATGACTTGTGTTTCTCTGGGTCTTAACGAGGATTAAACCAACCAAAGCTTCAGGGCCCTTTCGCCTGCCTCATCGGGTCGGGACTCTGTAGTTTGACACGGACCCCCTGACACCGACCATCGACCCCCAAACAGCCTCGGCTTCATCACAGAACGTTTTACTATCATAGCGGATGTCTGAACTTTCGATTCTGCTGTTTAAGTCGGTAAACTGTGACTGTGGGGTTTCTCTTGTTGGCTGAGGGATGAGTTTGATGCAATAATAGACTCGTGTGGTGAAGAGGAAGCAGTTGAGAGCCACTTGCTTCCTTTTCTCTGCCTCAGTTCTTCTTCTGCAGCAACAAAAGAATCTCTGCAGAAACCCTTCAAGTTCCGTTTCATCCTGAAAACCAAGCGAAACCAATTTCTTTGGATTCGTCTTACGGTGAAAAGGAAATATATATATATTAATATTAATTGAAGTTTATTTATTTTAAAAATGTAATTAATTAAACGTGTTACAGTTCAAACTGAAACGTTCTGATCAGCAAACATCTACCACTTTAAATTTTTCATTTGTTTAATAAGAATGAATGTGTAGGAAGCAAAAGACGATCTGAAAGATGAACTTTACAGTTATAAATGTTTAAAGTTTCATCTTCATCTGCCCGGTAGTCCTTCTGTGACAAGCAGACCAAAAACATCAAATCCTTCACATTTCTGACATTTAGAAACTTAACTGGAAATGAATGTAAAATTTACCTCTTTTGAACCAGTAGAAACACCTCATGAGCTTTGAGGAGTCTGAAAATACTTCAGTATTTACTGTAAATGATGGCGCTTATCTAAAAGTGTTCTTAAAATGTGCATCTTATCTTCATGAATTACTTCCCAGAAAGGGATGTGGTTATCGGTTACAGACCTCGGAGATAAAAACCGAACGTTTAACTCCAGTTTGGTTCCTGGTACCAAGTTTCTGTTCCTGATCATGAAGCTGGTTTAAGTCTGTAGACCAGACTTATGTCACCTGAGCTGGACCCTCGAGGTCATGTGCTGCTTCCACAGAGATCTTAACTTTTCTTTGTTACATTGAAGTAAAGAGCTCGAGGCGATAAGAAGCATCACTGAAATTAAAATATTTGGTCGAAAAATGTCATGCAAATGAAGGGAAACGTGCAGGAAAAAAAAGTCATAATATGTGGTAAAAATATGTGACAAAAAATATTTGGTTGTGCGTCATAGAAAAAAAATATTTAGCAAAAAATGTCAAAGCAAAACAAATGAAACAAATAATTGGTTGAAAACGCTTCAAATATACAGAAAAAGACGAAAGTTCTGTTGCAACTTGAGAAGAGTTTTTGTGCATTAGAAAAAAGTACTAAAAGGGAAGAGAAGGAATAACAGAACAAAATAACCACAAACAGGGATGTTAAAGTGTGCACGTGCTGTCATTGTCAACCACAGGTTCCTCTCTTCATCTACGTGGTGTACAGTAACACTATATGCTACTAGCAGACCTGCGAGGCGAGAAAGCACAAATACTCTGCATCAATATTGACACCTTGTGGAAGTAAGTCATTACTGCAGGTAATCTCCTTTTATTAAGTCCACACTAGAGCTGCAATTAACGATTATTTTATTAATCAATTAATCTGTCGATTGTTTGTTCGATTAATCGATGAATCGGATAAAAAAAATTTAAAATGTAAAAACATTAATTTCCAACCCTTTATTGAAAAATAGAACTGACAGTACAAAACATATTTAGAAAGTGCACAAACAGATTGCTCCTTGAACATCCCTAAGTAAGCAAATAAAATGGACTAATAGAAAAAAGTATTACGGGTCTCTCGGATGGTCTTTCCTCTACCTCAGCGCTGATCTTTTTTATTTATTCTTCTTAGCAATGCTCTGCTGGGCGGAGTTTTTTTTCTTCTCTGTTCTGCTGCGCGATCGCTCAACTGTTTTTTAATACTCAAACATAATAGTCGCGCGACACAACGAATCGATATCGAAATTTGTTGCCAACGCTTTTAATAATCAATTTTAATCGATTTAAATCGATTTTAATCGATTTCATCGATTCGTTGTTACAGCCCTAGTCCACACTGAATGTCTCACAGACTTTTAAACACTGTCTCACATACTGTCAAACACTGTCTTTGCGGTACTTTGTGATGTGAGGGTTTCTGGACAGAGGATGTCACACATGTACAGACTGTTAAGCCCTCTGAGGCAAATTTGCAACTTTTGCTACAGAAAATAAAATGAATTGAATCAAATAATCATGACGCCGCCCCCCATGAGGGGCTACAAGCCCTCACTCTAATCAATCATAATATTTTCCTCCTCTTCTGGGGGTCATTGGTTCATCTGATGCCTTTGGAGACGTTTGGGAGGTGCTTTTGTCTTCTGGTATTTTTGAGATAAAGACGTAGCTCCAAACAGACTTTATATTAAACTGCCTTTGAAACAAATACAGTCAAATGAAACGTTAACAAGTCAAGAAACAAATCAAATATCAACAATCCAAACATAAAGAAATGTGACGTGAACAAATTCTCAGACTTGATTACTACGTCACTTTTCTTACTGTGATGAAACACTTGTTGTGATTTCAGGATCAGTTTCTTTCATGACTTAAAGTCAAATGTGATTCAACACCAGAGTGTTTGTTTACATTCTTCAGATCAACAAAGAGGCAACAAACTGTTGTTTGCCGGCGACCAGCTGGCTTGTTGAGGCCTTTTTTCTTCTTCTTAGTCTTAAAACCTTATTTTTCTTTTTATAACACACTTGTTTCACTTCAAGCAGTTTGAGATCAATGATCCTTTTTATTATTGAAGGTCACAGATGTGTTTTCAAATGATACAGACGTTTCACAAGGACTTTCATCAAGCTAAATCTGTTTGTTCAACAATCAGTTGATTTGGTTCATCGTTTACAATATGAAAGAAACAGAAAGGTAACAAACGGTCCAGATTTTCTTAGATGTGATCTTTAGATTCCGTTCACAGTTACACTCAATAAATAAAAGCAGTAATCTGGAAGAAGGTAGAATATTTCCCTCAGGTACGATAAATAAATCTGCTTGTTGTGGAAGACAATCGTAAATAAGAATAAGGCTCCGAGTTAAATATGTCTTTCTCCGTTTCTACAGTAGACTGCCAAGAACCTTCCTCCTCTCACAAAAGGGCTGTTCTTCTACCTGCAGGTGGCCTCCAAAATAACTTGTTGTGTCTCTACAGTCAGGAGACTGGCTTCTTGTCAGTGTGAGACACTCCAGCTCAAGTCTTCTTCATGGCCACACCATCCCGGCAATAGAGTTGTTCGTTCAATGAAACATTATGAAGGGTTACATACATTTTTGCCATTACATTCCACTCTTTATATGTTAATACAATATGCCTACTCTAATACATTTACTATTTAGTATCCAACACTCTGTAAAAATAACCATGAACCTCTTTAAGCATTTATTTACATACATTCTGTGTGGAGGTTGATCATAAGCTACGCACACAACTCACCTCCCACAGCTTTTCCTTTTCTTTTAGTAGGTCTAACAAAGTGTTGCATTGTAGTAAAAAAAAAAACAACCTCCGTGCAAGAAGCTCAGGCCATCACTTAAACTTAAGTTATTATAAAATTGAGAAATTTCCTAATGGATTTACTAAATAAGCTGCAAGGTTTAGTGTAAAAAAGTTTGTTGCCAACGGGGACCTGATTGTGTCATCAGCCTTTTCTTCATCACTTAAGTTTAGAAACCTGCTGCACTTGACAGTAAAAGCCTTGAACCCCCCAAAACACGTTAAATGCAGACAGAGAAGGGAATCTTCTTCTTCTTTGATTTAATTTAAGAAGATACTGTGTATTTGACCTCTGCTGGCTGAGAGAAGAACGCTCATTTTAGGAGAGGGAGGAGACTCTCCCTTCTGTTAGATCACACAGAGACACTGAGGAACCAGACTTGAACCAGGACCTGAATCCAAACCCAGGATAAAGAGGTTCAGTGAATGTGGTCTTGAAGGTGTGGAGGTGGATCAGTGTGTCAGAGGAGACTCTGTAAAAGGACAGAGAGCCAGCAGGACAGTCCACATACACTGCTACTCTACCAGAGGAGGAGGAGGAGGAGGAGGAGGAGGTGATGCGTGTTTCTGTCTTATTGTGACAGACAGAGTAACCTTTATCAGAGCACATCAGACTCCAGGACTGATCATTGTGTCCAAACCAACAGTCTTCACTGGCTCCTTTCTTGCTGATTCCTCTGTAACTCACTGATACATTAACTCCTCCTCTCCACTCAACCTCCCAGTAACAGCGACCAGTCAGACCAGTTCTACACAGCAGCTGGGACCGGTGGTCAAATCTGTCTGGATGATCAGGATATGGCTGAACCTCCTCCTTCACACATGTCACCTTCCTGTTGTTGTCAGACAGTTTCAGTTTTCTGTTCACTGTGTTTGTGTCGATTGTGAGTTCACAGGAATCTGATGAGAGAACAAGACACAATACAGATGCAGTTATTAATCATGTGTTCATCTATTGACACTTGACAATTGATGACATCAGAGGTGAATGAGTGATGTCACAGTATGAAGATGGTTGAATCTTCATGAATCAAACTCAAAGCTCACTTACACTTCATCAGACCTGGTCTCAACCATCGGACTCCAGCAGGCTTCACCCTGAAAGGAGGAGGGGGGTCAGAGCAGCATGGACACATGGACATGACATCACTCTCATACACACAGCTTGGTCCTTCATGTCCACATGGACCACCTCTACTTCTTCTCAGCTTCTTCTGATGACCACAGCTCAATAGGTTCACTTTTTTTTCGAATGCTCTAACTATTATCTTCTAAGCTTTGTTATTCTCTGCTTTCTATCTTGTCCTCATTGCCAATATTCATTCTTCATGCTTACTTTTTTGATAAAATGGCGAGGCGCTTGTGCTGGTCGTAGTAATGTGACTATGGAATCTCACAGACCTTTAATCTTGGCCACAGAGCCCCGAGAGTGAGACTAGGTCTTTCTGAAGTACCCGATGGACCAATGCAAAACTGGTGACAATTTATGAACGCAGAGACATATAAACACATTTTGCGTAGAGTCTTGGGTCACTGGCAATCTCTTAATTTTTTTAACAAGTATTATTTTGCGCTAGAGGACAATTGTTTGAGGTGTGGATTCTGTATAAATTGCTGTTATGCTCTGTGCCCTTTGATCAGCTCGTTAATGATCCCAGGTCTTAGAAAACACATTTACATTTTCGAAAACAAATGTACATTTTCGAAAACAAATTAACAAGACGCTAAACACTTTTACCAATCCCGAAACAAATTTACAAAGGACAGATTCTTCACGGAAAGGGAATGTACCAAATACCGGAAGTGACGGAAGTGTTGAGCGCTGTGTTTTCATTGGTTGTGGAGTTTATGGCGACATATACGTTCATTGTAGGGATGTTTTGCCCGTTTTGTGGCAAACACATGAACAGCTTAACGCGGCTTTTGCGTTACGTGTGGTCGGTGTTTGGAGTTTGGAGGACGCGGACCAGACAGAAACACCAGATATACTTTGCGTTCAATATTTTAACGAGGGTCACTTGTACGCAGTAACCGTGGACATGATGTCAAGTCTACACGGTGTAAATATCAGATTGAGGACTCTTAAAAGTAAACTGAACGAAGCCGGGTTGTAGAAAGGATTATTCCTCGCCAAACGCCGTTGTTACGTGCCTACTGGTTTTTGAACCAACTGGTTTGGCTACGCGTGAAGAATCTCTCCTTTGTAAATTTGTTTCCGGATTGGTAAAAGTGTTTTCGAAAATGTAAATTTGTTTTCGAAAATATAAATGTGTTTTCTAAGTGCCTGTATTGATAGTTTGATTACAAGTCTAATTACAAGTTTACAAGATGACTTTTACAAAATGGCGATTACAAGATGGCGTTTACAAGATGGCACGCACATGGCTCGTTGGTGTGTCCTTTTTTGGCTTCATGGAGATGGGCTTTGTTGATCGATACCAGACTCCACGCTCCTGCTGGCGGGTTTCCAGCTGCTCAGAGTGGATCCTCAGCTGGAATCTTTTATTATTAACTGTGTAAACCCTTCTACTAGTTTGCTTCACTCTTACTAATCGTTAAATGTTTATATTCACTCGCTGACCAGTTACTGTGTTTGGAACAGACCAACCCGGACTCCTTAGTTATTGTCCTTGGGGACTTCGACAAAGGAAACCTCAGCGATGAACTCCCCAAATAGAAACAATTAGTTAAATGCTCCACCAGACTTTTGACCACTGCTACTCCACTATAAGCAGGGCCCATTAGCCGTCCCTCGCGCTGCACTGGGACACTGACCTGTTTTAATCCATCTCATTCTTGCACTCTGTAAGACTGTTGTCCGTAAATCAAAGCAGTTTACAAGTAAGGCTATGGAGGACCTCCTAGCATTTGATGTTTTCAGGACTGCCACCAGTAGTTTGGATGAGTATGCAGAGGCTGTGACGGATTACATCGGCTCCTGGGAAGCCGTGTTCTATCATGCACCAGGGTGAGTTATAAAAATGACAAACCCTGGTTCACAGTTGAACTCAGGCGGCTGGGGTTACAGAAGGATGAGGTGTTTACAAGTGGGGACAGGGACTTGTTTAAAGAATCAAAATACGGATTTAGGTTTGGCAAGGCCGTCAGAGAGGCCAAATGACTGTACTTAGAGAGGGTCCAACAGTTGTGTGCTAACGACTCTGCATCAGTCTGGAAAAGCCTCAAACATATTCATGAACGACCCATGGCTGGCTAACAGGCTGACTGATTTCTACTGCCGATCTGACAGACAAAGGAGCAGTACTGAACTATCCACGTTTTTGCTATGAGCTACTCCTTTATGCTCGGGAGCGTCTTACTCGCTGCAAAGTAAAACGGCTGCTGAAGAAATTCAATCTGCCAAAGACAATGATGGTGCACTTCTACACTGCCCTCATTGAGTCCATCCTCTGCTCCGCCATCACCATCTAGTACGCTGCAGCCACAACCAAGGACAAGGGTGGGCTGCACTGTGCATCCGCTCGGCAGAGAAGGTGACCGGCTGCAATCTGCCAGCCCTTCAGGACTTGTTCGCTTCTAGGACCCTAAAGCGAGCAAGAAAGACCCCTCCCCACACCGGGAAAAAAGTCTTTGAGCCCCTTCCCTCTGGCAGCAGGCTGAGGTCCATCAGGTCCAAGACTTCTCACCACAGTAACAATTTTTTCCCCGTCAGCAGTCCGAGTCCCCCACTGACCCAATACTCTATCCCCAAAACATTTGCCACGGTGGTTTCTCTCAACATGGAAACATTTGGACATACATTTGTGTTTTAACGTATTAATATATGTTAAAACACTTATTTTATCCTGTTTTAAACTGTTATATATTTTCATCTATCTATTTATTTTACAATCCTTTTTTATTCTTTGTTGCACCAATTCACCAAGTCAAAATCCTCAATGGGTAACATATATGACAATAAATAGCTTCTCATTTTGATTCTGATTATGATGTGGGACACAAACAGTTTGATGAGTCTCTTGTAGGTTCAGGTCAGGTTGGTGTGTCAGGGTCATATTGACCAAGCTGACGGTGTGGCAGAGAAAAGGTTTCCAGCTCCACTTCCTCTACCAGACTAAGTGTCCGTGGCTGCAGCCTCTTCATACCTGAGTGTTTCCAGTCTCCAGTGTGGATCCTCCAGTCCAGGAGAAAGCAGCTTCATTCCAGAGTCTCCTGGATGA
Source organism: Pungitius pungitius (assembly GCF_949316345.1). Lineage (NCBI taxonomy): Eukaryota > Metazoa > Chordata > Actinopteri > Perciformes > Gasterosteidae > Pungitius > Pungitius pungitius. Next base: position 22,884,696 of record NC_084904.1, on the reverse strand, counting down.
TTGTAGCTCAGGTCCAGCTCTCCCAGGTGGAAGGGGTTAGAGTTTAGAGCTGAGGCCAGAGAAGCAAAGCCTTCCTCTGTGATCAGACAGCCTGACAGCCTGCAAACACAAAAAAACACATGTCACATGATCTGAGAAAGGTGTGAGGCCTGGAAGGTCACTGCAGTATTGAGAAAAGCTATGTCTCAATTCGTCAGCTTCATCCTTCTAGAATGCATTAGGTGAGTCGCAGTTTATATATAGTATATTCATGCTGTGGCATCAGGATGGCAGTGATGACGAGCGGAGTATCTCAACACTGATTGGCTTTCCCAAGACAGCGTTGCAATATTTCAACTTTAAAAACGTTTAACTTTGAAAGGGGGACTCATTTGCTTTTTTCTGCTATTGCGTCCGGTGAAAATTTGGAATGCAGCCCACGAATTGAGATAGAGCTATAGTGTCGGTTACTGAGGTGTCACATTCATGTTGACTTCAAGTCAGAATCAAACACCCATTAATGAAGATTTACAATTGTATTATTGACAACTCACTACGATTAATATCCAATATTTATATTTGTAACATATTGAAAAAACTCATCAGGTTTATGTTAGGAAAATATATATTTGATTTACAAACATGCAAGCAGAAAAAATTCTTCAGAAAAGAGAAAATGTACCATTGATGTAATCAATCAATTGAATCCTGACCTGAGAGTCTCCAGGTCACAGTGTGGACTCTTCAGTCCAGCAGACAGCAGCTTCACTCCTGAATCCTGGAGGTCATTGTTACTCAGATCCAGCTCCCTCAGACTAGAGGACTGAGAGCTGAGAACTGAAGATAGAACTCCACAGCTTCTCTCTGAGAGGTTACAGCCACTCAGTCTGAAGAAACAATAATGAAGAAAATATGAACAATAAGTAGAAAAGATGGCAGCATATCTAAGTTGTGATGTAAGAATCTACCTCCCACTGTACTTACAGAGCTTTGTTGGAGTCCTTGACCACTGGCAGCAGCCTCAGAAGAGCCTCCTCTGAAGCAGAATATTTCTTCAGGTCAAACACCTCCAGATCTTCTTCTGATGACAGTAAGATGAAGACCAGCGCTGACCACTGAGCAGGAGACAGTTCATCTGTGGAGAGACGTCCTGATCTAATGGACTGTTGGATCTCCTCCACTAGAGAATCATCATTCAGTTCATTCAGACAGTGGAACAGATTGATGCTTTTCTCTGGAGACACATTCTCACTGATCTTCTCCTTGATGTACTGGACTGTTCTCTGATTGGTCTGTGAGCGAATTCCTGTCTGTTTCAGCAGACCTCGTAGGAGAGTCTGATTGGTCTCCAGGGAAAGACCCAAGAGGAAGCGGAGGAACAAGTCCAGGTGTCCATTAGGACTCTGTAAGGCCTTGTCCACAGCACTCTGGTAGAGACGTTTTGGTTTAGGTTTGTCTTTAAAGACTCCAGACACCAGAGAGGTTGCTTGTTCTTCTGACAGCAAATTGTTACCAGAGCTGATGAAGGTCAGATGGACATGAAGAGCAGCCAGAAACTCCTGAACACTCAGATGGACGAAGCAGAACACCTTGTCCTGGTACAGTCCGCTCTCCTCCCTAAAGATCTGAGTGAACACTCCTGAGTACACTGAGGCTGCTCTGATATCGATGCCACACTCTGTCAAGTCGGATTCATAAAAGATCAGGTGGCCTTTCTGCAGCTGATCAAAGGCCAGTTTTCCCAGAGACTTGATCATCTTCCTGCTCTCTGGACTCCAGTGTGGATCTGTCTCAACTCCTCCATCGTACTTGACCTTCTTCACTTTGGACTGAACCACCAGGAAGTGGATGTACATCTCAGTCAGGGTCTTGGGCAGGTCTCCTCCCTCTCTGGTCTTCAACACCTGTTCCAAAACTGTAGCAGTGATCCAGCAGAAGACTGGGATGTGGCACATGATGTGGAGACTTCGTGAGATCTTGATATGAGAGATGATCCTGCTGGCCTGCTTCTTATCTCTGAACCTCTTCATGAAGTACTCCTCCTTCTGGGGGTCAGTGAACCCTCTGACCTCTGTCACCATGCCAACACACTCAGGAGGGATCTGATTGGCTGCTGCAGGTCGTGTGGTTATCCAGAGGCGAGCAGAGGGAAGCAGTTTCCCCCTGATGAGGTTTGTGAGGAGCACATCCACTGAGGAGGACTCTGTGACATCAGTCAAGATGTCATTGTTTTGGAAGTCCAGAGGAAGGCGACACTCATCCAGACCGTCAAAGATGAACACAACCTGGACCTCTTCAAACCTGCAGATTCCTGCTGCTCTGGTTTCACTGAAGAAGTGATGAACAAGTCCCACCAAGCTGAACTTCTTCTCTCTCAGCACATTCAGCTCTCTGAAGGTGAATGGAAATGTGAACTGTATGTCCTGGTGGTCTTTGTCTTCAGCCCAGTCCAGAGTGAACTTCTGTGTTAAGACTGTTTTCCCAATGCCAGCCACTCCCTTAGTCATCACTGTTCTGATTGGTTCTTCTCCTCCAGTAGAGGTTTTGAAGAGGTCTTCTTGTCTGATGGTTGTTTCTGGTCTGGCTGGTTTCCTGGATGCTGTTTCAATTTGTCTGACCTCATGTTCTTTGTTGACCTCTACAGTCCCTCCCTCTGTGATGTAGAGCTCTGTGTAGATCTTATTCAGAAGGGTTGGGTTTCCTGCTTTAGCGATGCCCTCAAACACACACTGGAACTTCTTCTTCAGGTTGGATTTGAGTTCACGCTGACAAACTGCAGCAAAAAGTCCTGAATTAAGACAACAAAGAAGATCAATGAGTCAATTAATAGATTGATGTGTCGTTTCCTCAGAGAATGACTCCATGAATATATTCTGTCCATCTCTTGAGACATTAGTGAAGGTCTCATTCATCAGCATGGTAATTCTTTAGAGAAATCCTCTTACTGCTCTGCAGACGCTCAGCCAGCTCCCCCTGCTTCATTCTCCTCAGGAAGTGCACTGAGATCTTCACAAATGCCTCTTTGCTCCTCCTTTCCTCTTCATCCTCACCATCCAGCACCACATCATCATCTCTCTGACTCTCTAAGCATTCTGGGTAATCTGAACTCACAACCTTCTGGATCTTCTTCAGCTCGTTCTTAACAAAAGTGATGATGTTCTCTTCCAGCAGCTGGAACAGAACATTCTATGAATAACACAAACTAGAACCATGGAAGCAAACATCACGCTCATGGTCTACAAAGTGCAATATGGAGATGATGGTGAAGTGAGATGTTAGTAGTAGTTGTTCATGTACACACCTTGAAGATGGAGTCCAGGTGTGTTTGAGGCTGCTGGGCAGACTGACCTATGAGAACCTCTGAGCTCTCGTGGTCGTCTCTGTGGAGGAACCTTGAACCATCAGCTCACATGTTGCTTGTACCATCAACACCAATACAACAGTTAGTTAAAGATATTGGCTTCTGTCACGATTGATCATGATGAAAACCAGATGCTGAATGATGACAGACATTTTATTAGTTGAGTGACAGTTAGCCGTCAGTTTCATCTGTTTTTAGTTGTTACCATGGGTCATAAAAATAACATCTCTAGACCTCTGCATCTGGTACAAAGTCTACTCCAAACCTCTTTAGTTCGTCCCCTGACCTCTAGAAGTCTCCTTAGATCTTCTGAAACTAGTCTTTGGACCTTTTCACAAAGTCTACTGACGATACTTTCTCTAAACTTCTAGAGTTCAGAGACCACGTCATCTGAGTTTATTCTAATCACATGTTCAGTCCCAGTCATCTGTCTCCAGAGACCTACAGCTGTCTCCAGATGTGTCTTCTGCTGATCCTGATGTGGAGAAACTAGCTCACATTGTGTTTACATCCGAGAACGTTTACAGTTAACGATTCACACTTAAACACCTACAGCCCTGTTAGATAAAGATAATGAGTTCTGTCATAATGGATCTTCATGGAAACAACTCTTGCACAACCATTATTGTAATTCATAACTAGGGATCAGAACAGCTTTTTATCTGTTTCGTCTTTTTAAGAACTTACTCTGTGTCATTAGAACAGTGTCCATCTTTGAAGCCAATCGGAAGAACTTTAGACTGATGACTCTTCATGGACACACAGCTGGGTTCAGGAGACTTTCCTCTCTGCTGAAGTGAACTGAAAGAAACACTGAGATTACATCATCACATCATCATTTAATCATAAAGCATCAGCTGACATGGTGTCCGTCCTCACAGAGACCAAAACAAGGTAAAGGTCCATAACGTGATGTCTATATGTGGACCACATGACTCCCTGTAGTGGTTTAGGTCTAATGGTCCTGCTGGTCCCACTGAGAAGCAACAGCTCAGTCTTTCAGTTCACTGTTTTCTTCACCAGTCAGTTTGGCTTAGTCCCAACAGTTCTGCACTTTATATTTATTTGTAATTTTATCTTTCTTTCTCAACTTACTAACCCATAGCTTTAGCGTACTAACCCATAGCATATACAGTATATATATATATTTTTTATTTATTATACTTTTATTTTATTTTTATCTTATTGTCATTGTTGTACTGTCTTCCGTCCTGCACCAACCGCCAAGTCAAATTCCATGTATGTCTAACATATTATGGCAATAAACGTTTCCTGATTCCTGTTCCTGAAACACGTCATCATCAGCCTGAGACCCTCACCTTGCATCAACAGAGGGATGGACATCTTTGAAGAATATAGGACGCTCTATAGACTGGTTACTCTTCATTGACACACAGCTGGGTTCAGGACCAGATCCTGGTCCAGGTCCTCGTATCTGATGGGTCCTGGTCAGTCGTAGGGATTTAAGTAAAAGTGCACACCTAGCGGTAGGAAGTATATTACATGTAGTAATGTTTAGTGTAGAATTTAGTTTGTGTGATGTTGTGTGATAGTAGATATTACATTTGTATGTTAGATGAAGTGCATGCATTATAGTCAATAACAATTTATAGACATGTAAATCATATAAATACTGTACACATTAACATGTCATGATGAACCATCATGTTAAAACCTGGGGACGAAAGCTAATAACTGTCCTTTATGAATTTCTCCCAACTTTCTCCCCAAAGAGGTTGTTTAAGGAGTTTTTCATCCCGTCAGGTATTAGAAGAGCAACTGGATGCAAGACAGCCGAGGGAGGCAAAGTATTGTTCTACATACACTGTGTTAAACCACGAAGAACTGTGATCTTATATGTTGTGTTGTAATTGAAGTGTACTAGTTATAAGATGAAGACAAACTATGTATGCTGCGTTATATTCACAATATTTGAGGCATGAAGCCAGATGTTTCTACATAGAATGCATTGGAATGTGAGGGAGAGATAAGACAGAGAGGTTTCAGGTTACTGCAGCAGATTCACACCTGGATGTGAAGAGGATGAACCAGGAGGAAACACTTTGAAGGAGAAGCCAATGACATAGCAGAACTTTCCTGCAGCCGCTTTGATAAGTCAGCTTTGACTTGGTCAGAGAATTCTCTATTTCACGAAATATATCACTATTCACATTGCATTTCACTTAGTAAATTGTATTCCTTATCATTATTAAATACTTTTTGATTTTTTTTAAATTGCAGCCAGGTCACTCATTTATTTTTGATCTGCACACTGATCTCCCTCGAAGGGCCTTCAGAACCTTAACATCAGACATGTAGAACCAGAGTCAGTGAGTCAAAGATGTTGGGACATGGTGACGAGGGGAGGCCAGTGTGAGATGGTCCCTTTTACCTCTGAGCTTTGGTCTGTCTGTCATGTTCCTCACACAGAGGAGCTTCAGAGGGAGGGACACTGTTCTCTGGGTCCTCAGCCTGATTCATAGCAGAGTCCACACCTTCACACCTTCACAACAACCTGCTGGGAGAACTCACACATTATTTATAATGCACACAGAGCTCATTCACCTCAACACTAAAACTCTCATGGGAGACTTTCTGTGTTATTGTCTTCTGTCTGTTACACTTTAGACTTCTGGAGGAAGAGAAACTCACTTTTACCTTCTTTAAACCCTGCTAACACGTCAAGAGACCTATAATAAACTCATCGTATAAATTGTGTTAAGGTTAGCCTAACCCTTAACCCTACTAGATGAACATTATCATCATCTTCCAGCAGGTGGAGCTGTGCTGTTTCTTCTCTTGATCTCCTTCAAAGTCCAGAAGTCAGTAAAACACAGACCAGTAAGATGACGTGTAGCTGTCCTGATAGGAGACACTGTGGTTACTATGGTAACATGGGAAAGGGTTGTTCACTTCACCATGTGATCAGTTAGTAAAAGGTCGACTACAACCTGGTGATCAATGAGAGAAAAACTGAACACTAAAGAAAACAAACACATTCAATCACTCTAAAAAGTGACTAAATGTATTTAAAGTAGGGCTGTCAAAAATAGCGCGATAACGACGTTAATTAGTTGTTTGTTGTTAATTACGTCAATTTTTTAAACACATTTCACGCATGCGCAGTGTGACAAATGATTCAGGTCAGGAAAGTACCTCTTCCTCTAGGGAATGCACTTCAGCAAGTCGTTTGCGCCAGTCCACGCTGAATGTTCGCAGCCAGTCCTCACAGACCCCAGATCAGACTGAGCTCTTCTTCATCACAGTGTCATCATTCAGACTAACAGCAGCTTCTCTCTCCCTGCTCACACAAGCTTTGTTTACCAGCTTTAAACAATCACACGTTCACAACCATCAATGATGTCATTCCACCAATCACAGCTCCACTTACTGATCTTGTAGACATGATCTTCCTCAGTGAGCAGCTCTCTTCTGTCCTCAGCAGGTCTGTAGAAAAGGAGCTCCGTGCTTCACTTCAGCTTCCATCAGACGGAGTGAAGTGACGCAGCTTGTTGTAGCTTGTTGTCCTTCATCAGAGAGGGTGTGTCCTCATGTCACCATCAAAGTATGCAGTCTGACTGGTTGACTGAGTCTCTGTATGAGCTGTGTTCACAGGGTCAAAGGTCATTGTGAACAGAATCTTCCTCACTGCTCAAACAAGAGTCTTTCAGGATCCAAACCAGCATCTGTGAACAATCCTTTCACCTTGTAAAGAGTTGCAATGACAACAGACTGGATGCTTTTGTTGGGACCAGATGGTTTAGAGGACCTGTGCCCCTCTTTGTCACCTGGTCTTCTTCTACATGTAGACTAGTAGGGAACACGTGATGAAGCAGGAACCTTTGTAACAAATGTTAATGAAGAGTTTATATTGAATAAAAACCTTCACTGAGACAACAGAGTCTGACCTGAGAGTGTTTTTATTCTTCACTTTGATGATCAGGTTGAACCAGTTGGGGAGGAACAACTTACCCAAGTATCAGTCTGTGTGTTGAATCAATTACCTTTAGCTTCCTCATAAAGTACATGTTGTTACATGCAGGATTCTACTTCCTCATCACATGACAGCTTGAATATTCTGGCTCATATATCTGCTGTGCAAAGGATTGTGGGTAAGAACAGCCATGAAGAAGCCTGCTTACAGTAAAATGTGACTGAATGTAGAACACAAACTGTAAATCCTCCATCAACCCCCCAGAGAGGAAAAAACAAGCTGCAGGAAAGTCAAGAGATTTATATATTTATATCTTCACCTTGAGTTTCTTTTTTGTTCTATGTAATTATTCATCTTTGTTGTGTACTATAATTGCAGCAGTGATGGGGAATGTTCTTCTGTTCCGCTCTCCAAGTCCTGTCCACTTATAAAAGGGAGGCCATGAGTCACAAACCGGATCAGCTGTGCTCGTTATCCACTTACAGCACATCTTCCTCTTATTAGTATAACATCTCATTATTGTTTGTGGCAACATATTATCTCACTTCTTCCCTCCATTTATGTTCTTTTTCTTCCGGATTACTGCAGGAAATAAGAAAGCTGTGGCAAACGACTAGTTGTAGAGTAACCTATTGTATTTCAAGGACTTATTATTATTCTCACAAACCGGGGGGCCTTTTTGGGGCCTTAATCATATTCAAAAAGTTGTTAAATTTGGCATGAATATCTGGACTGTTAAAAAATGTGATAATTTTTGGGTCTCACGTTTGGGTATAAAGAAATGTCTCTATAGCGCCCTCTAGAAATTAAAAAAAGACCACACTAGGCCAGTTTCCACCCCCGATGTCCGATCAAGTTGAAAGTTGGCACACAGGTCCTCTTCGACATGCTTTACAAAAAATTCCATTATGGGATGCAAATGCGACGAACTAGATTTTCCGCCATTTTGAGTGAAAAACACATTTTTGGCAATTTCTATTAAACGCTGAGTCTGATTGTCACGAAACCTTCGGTGGATCATTATTAGTTCAATGTGCCCTTGATATATCAGAATGGTGCTGATAACTCATTGTTTTGATGAGATATGGGCTAATTAACCTCGAATCGGGTGTGGCTTAATCTGTCAGATTTTTAACTTCCGAATGACTTGGCCTGCTCTAACCAACCTTATAGCATGTGTGAACATTGAAGTCCTAAACACACCCTCATTTTTTCCAAGTTTTTGAAGAATAGTGGGCGCTGTAATTAATGCTTGAAAATCTGCCTTTCTGGCCTGTTTTTGGTCTATTTTTATGACTTCTTACAGTTGTAAAAGATCGAACTCCAGGGATTAAACCTGATTCTTTTCCAAATGGAGCAGTGTGATCCTGAGACCGTAGGCTCTAAAAATGGCATTTTGCCTGAAGAATTCCCAAACTATGTGTGTAGGGAGCATTTTCAAAAAACCACCATTCGCCACTAACGTTGAAGTTGTTTTAACTGGACCATACTTTATCTAATCTGCTCCATATCTCTCATATAGTATGAACTTATCACCCTTTAAACATCCATATCGTTGAGTTTGATTGTCACCAAATGTTTGGTGGATCATTATTGGTTCAATGTGCCCTTGATGTGGGTTAGTTAACTACCTCTGGGGATGTGTACCATCAACCTGAAGTGGAATTGTCATGAAGGTATTGATTGTTTCCTTTTAAACCCAATCTGAAAATGACCAAATGCAGTCTGGTGATAGATTTGGAAGGAAATTTGCTCATGACTGGTATTTTGAGAGGCTGTTGAGAACGACCACTGACGTGTGAACGCTTGGCCGCATTTCTAACCATGCGGCCAGTGCCCCGACGTGCAAAGGAGCAGCGAGGACCCGTCCAACGCTGCTCGCAGCTTCAACATTTTATTGTATTTTTATTTTTTCCTGAATTATCCGCACATTAATATGGATGAATAATATATTATTGAATCCATCTTCTTAACCTTTCATTTGTCTGTATTTGTTTCGAGTTAAATATGAAGTTGTGTGAGCACATGTGTTGGTTTGAGTAGTTCTCTTAGGATCTTCTACATGTGGAAGGACCCCATTAGTCCCTCCAGAGTCTCACTTTGAGTCCCACTAGTTCAGAACGATGAGCTGTAATAAGAAGACAAAACCACCTCTCAAACGTCTCTAAAGCCAGCGGATGAACCAATAAGAGGAGCAATGACTAAAATAATGCATAAATCGGCGTTCCTTGTGGTACCTGAGAGGGCGAGTGACGTCATCAGCGCTCATCCTGCCGCGGCGGCGTTGATTGGTCCTTTGTGAGGTCACTTTGGTTCAGGCTGCTAACAAGCCTTCGATATGTTACATCAGCCTGCTGGTGGAAACACACTGTGGAAATGACTTGTGTTTCTCTGGGTCTTAACGAGGATTAAACCAACCAAAGCTTCAGGGCCCTTTCACCTGCCTCATCGGGTCGGGACTCTTTAGTTTGACACGGACCCCCTGACACCGACCATCGACCCCCAAACAGCCTCGGCTTCATCACAGAACGTTTCACTATCATAGCGGATGTCTGAACTTTCGATTCTGCTGTTTAAGTCGGTAAACTGTGACTGTGGGGTTTCTCTTGTTGGCTGAGGGATGAGTTTGATGCAATAATAGACTCGTGAGGTGAAGAGGAAGCAGTTGAGAGCCTCTTGCTTCCTTTTCTCTGCCTCAGTTCTTCTTCTGCAGCAACAAAAGAATCTCTGCAGAAACCCTTCAAGTTCCGTTTCATCCTGAAAACGAAGCGAAACCAATTTCTTTGGATTCGTCTTACGGTGAAAAGGAAATATATTTATATATTAATATTAATTGAAGTTCATGTATTTAAAAAATGTCATTTTTTTGTGTAAATGTGTTACAGTTCAAACTGAAACGTTCTGATCAGCAAACATCTACCACTTTAAAATTTTCATTTGTTTATTAAGAATCAATGTGTAGGAAGCAAAAGACGATCTGAAAGATGAACTTTACAGTTATAAATGTTTAAAGTTTCATCTTCATCCGCCGTGTAGTCCTTCTGTGACAAGCAGACCAAAAACATCACATCCTTCACATTTCTGACATTTAGAAACTTAACTGGAAATGAATGTATAATTTACCTCTTTTGAACCAGTAGAAACGCCTCATGAGCTTTGAGGAGTCTGAAAATACTTCAGTATTTACTGTAAATGATGGCGCTTATCTAAAAGGGTTCTTAAAATGTGCATCTTATCTTCATGAATTACTTCCCAGAAAGGGATGTGGTGATCGGTTACAGACCTCGGAGATAAAAACAGAACGTTTAACTCCAGTTTGGTTCCTGGTACCAAGTTTCTGTTCCTGATCATGAAGCTGGTTTAAGTCTGTAGACCAGACTTATGTCACCTGAGCTGGACCCTCGAGGTCATGTGCTGCTTCCACAGAGATCTTGACTTTTCTTTGTTACATTGAAGTAAAGAGCTCGAGGCGATAAGAAGCATCACTGAAATTAAAATATTTGGTCGAAAAATGTCATGCAAATGAAGGGAAACGTGCAGGAAAAAAAAGTCATAATATGTGGTAAAAATATGTGACAAAAAATATCTTATGGTAATATTTGGTTGTGCGTCATGGAGAAAAAATATTTACCAAAAAATGTCAAAGCAAAACAAATTAAACAAATAATTGGTTGAAAATGTTTATGGACAAAAGTTCATAAAATGGAAATAAAAATATTAAGTTGAAAAAGCTAATGGGGAAAAAATAATTAATTTAATTAATTAATTAAGATCATCGCCCTCGATGGCGGATCCAGCTGTTAGTCAGCACCGGATCCACATCAGTCTCAGCACCACTGCAGCTCCACTCTGTGCACGATCTGCTGTCATGGACATACTTTGTCTCATGAAAGTAGAAAAATAGAAAAAAAAGTCACTAAATATTAACCAAAAAATGTCAAAGCAAAACAAATGAAACAAATAATTGTTTGAAAAATGTCATGGACAAAAGTTAAAAAAATGTTATGTTGAAAAAGCTGATGGGGAAAAATCAGGAGAATACGAGCTCTTCTCACTCAGAAGGCAGCGCACGTACTGATTCAGGCTCTCGTCATCTCCTGGACTATAATATAACGTGTTGAAACTGCTTATTTGACAAAATTTGTACGTTCTCGTAACTTGTTCTCCTGAGTTTGTATCTCTATGGTTGAAATGCACTTATTGTAAGTCTCTTTGGATGAAAGCTAAACGATGTGATGCAATTTCTCACAAGGTCTCAATCCACAAATTTCCACCACAAGGAGCACTTCCGTATTCTCCCCTTCATAAAGCCGGACTTCCCTCCCTCTCACATCACTCTCGTCTCTCCCTCTGACCCCGCTGCCCCCCCTCGCTGAGATGAAGACCCCCCCGCTGCTCCTCCTGTTGGCTGTGACTCTCTGCTGCTGCGTCGCCTCTCTGCACGGTGACAACTCTTTAATTAACCTTATTTAACCTTAATTCACCTGCATAGAAATGGGATTTATTCCCCTCCATTCATGTTATTTGTGTTAAACTTCTATTTGTGTTTCTATTTGTTAAGTCTTAGATCTTGTTGTAGATGACATGATTCTAAACACACCAAAGTGCACGCAGTAAATCGAATACTAAACCGTATTAAACCTTAAACAGCTGCACACGGAGCTGCTGACTGGACCCTTGAGGGGAGTTTTTCGTGGATTCCGTGGGGGATGAAATGTGTTGAAATTTAGAGGATTAATCTCTAAACTTTATGATCCTTAAATGTTGAATATTCCCAGCTCTGCCGACGCGGGGCTGTCGCTGCATCCGGACGACCTCTGACCCCGTGTCCACTCGGGTCATCCAGAGGGTCGAGGTGGTTCCTGTTTCAGGCCGCTGTCGTCGGATCGAGGTCATGTGAGTGCACTTCAGTCGTTGTGCAGAAGTTCTGACTCGTGTTGGATGTGAGTCACAAGAACCAAATGTAGAAACACTCAATTACAAGTAAAAGTCTGATATTCACATTTATTTCAAACTAAAGTTTAACGGAACATGAATGTCAAAGTGAAAGAAGTCATCTTGCAGCCTTTCAGTGTTTTTTGAGGAGCAGTAATTTTACATGTTGCTGCTGTTTTATCTGTCAGCACCTCCAGATTATTCATCATTCCTTTCTCTTATTTATTTTACTTTGGAGGGAGTCCGGCTGCTTGTGTCCCACTGCTTCCTGTTTTTATGCTAAGCTAAGCTAATGCTTAGTGACACTAAAGCAGTAAAATAACTGTAGTCATCAAGTAGAGCTTAAAAGTACACGTGTCGAGCCGTACAAGTCAGTAAATCTACTTGATATTTAAATGTGTGTCCAGTTAAATGAGAATAAGACGTTCCCCCCCCCCCCCCCCCCCCCCCCCCCCCCCCCCCCCCAGAGTGACCCGGAGGAACGGCTCAAAGTTGTGTGTGAACCCGGACGAGGCCTGGCTGCACGTCCTGCTCAGCAGACAGCAGCACCGGGCCTGAGTCCCACCTGACGGGGGCGGGACATCACAGAGGACGTCTCACCTGGGGAGGACGTCTCACCTGGGGAGGTCCCATAATGCTTTGCACTGAATGTGGGAGCATTTTGGACAAAAGCTTTTTGAATTTAACCATCAATGAATAATGAGAAACTTTTTAGTTGAAGGAAATCCACCAAATAAACTGTTTATTCCCAAAGGTGTAAAATATCCTCTGAAGTTGGTCATTGTTATTATTATAATTATATAATATTCTTTCATGACAACACAACTACCCCTCTCTCCTCTTTAGTACTTTCTGAATGAATGTTAATTCCTATTTTTATTTCTCAGCTTCTGCTCTAAACTCTGATCACATCATCTGCTTCATAGAAGTTTTGGACTCATGATTTGATCTTATTGCAAAAAGACACAAATCTCTCCTGTTTAGTAAAAATGTGAAACGACTTGAATGAATCTGTGAGACTTTGAACCGTATTTCCATGAATAAAAATCACAGACAAACTTGCAAAAAAGGACGTGTTTATTGCCTCCAGGAGGAGTGTGTGTGTGGGGGGGGGGGGGGGGGGGGGGGGAGGAAACTGTCTTTACAAACAAGAGTTAAATAAAAAACCACGAGGACCAAAAATCAAAACAAATCCCTCCTAATCTCTCAGATTAGATTCATGATCCCAAACAGCCTCGTCTGGATGGATTCCTTCTCCTCGTGAGGGACTTTTGGTTCACTTTGTTATCTCATGTCAGATATCCAGACTTCAAGACAATATGTGTTTCCTACATTTCCCACAATGCATCCTGATGGTTCTTTGTTTTCTGTATTCCTGCTTTAAAATCACACACCTCCAGGTTTATTAATGCAGGTTCTGTTAAACTCAAACTGATGACATCACTGTTGTGTAATCATTTAAAAAGAAAAGGACGTGAACTCAACTTTACGTGTAAAAGTTCAGATAAAGAATAAATTCATCTTCATAAGAGATTCACAGAGAATGTTGAAATTATATGAAAACAAACACTTCCCAAAATATAATCTCAACGTGTTTTTTATGATTTGAAGTTTATGGTTATTTTGTGGATTACAAACTGGATTTCTTTGCCTCCGATCAGCTGTGACGTTCATGAAGGTGTAAACGAGGCCCTGCAGAGAACATCTGAGTCAGCACTTCCTCCTCCGTCAGACACACCTCCACCCGACTCGCTCCACCGCGTTTACCCTCAGCTCTTTGTCCCGTCAGCTCTGCCCCTCAGAGCCCAACGTGGGGCTGCTGGGCCTCCTCTCGTCTGCAGAGGGTCTAACAGCTGATCTGGTGTCAGAGTGCAGTTCTTTAAAGAGGAAGTAGCACCGATGATCCTCAGCAGCTTTCACCTCAATGATTCTGAGGACCTTTGTTTCAGAAATGAAAGATTTGTTCTTTTAATCACCAAACTGATTCATTCATTTTAAAATGGACCCCTCAGTAAGCAGTGCATTGACCTGTATGATAGGATGGAGGGATAGATGGAGAGATGATGGGATGGAGGTATGATAGGATGGAGGGATAGATGGAGAGATGATGGGATGGAGGGGTGATAGGATGGAGGCGTAGATGGAGGTATGATGGGATGAAGGCGTAGATGGAGGTATGATAGGATGGAGGCGTAGATGGAGGTATGATAGGATGGAGGGGTAGATGGAGGTATGATAAGATGGAGGCGTAGATGGAGGTATGATAAGATGGAGGCGTAGATGGAGGTATGATAGGATGGAGGGGTGATAGGATGGAGGGGTAGATGGAGGTATGATAGGATGGAGGCGTAGATGGAGGTATGATAGGATGGAGGCGTAGATGGAGGTATGATAGGATGGAGGGGTAGATGGAGGTATGATAGGATGGAGGCGTAGATGGAGGTATGATAAGATGGAGGCGTAGATGGAGGTATGATAGGATGGAGGGGTGATAGGATGGAGGGGTAGATGGAGGTATGATAGGATGGAGGCGTAGATGGAGGTATGATAGGATGGAGGCGTAGATGGAGGTATGATAGGATGGAGGGGTAGATGGAGGTATGATAGGATGGAGGGGTAGATGGAGGTATGATAGGATGGAGGCGTAGATGGAGGTATGATAGGATGGAGGCGTAGATGGAGGTATGATAGGATGGAGGGGTAGATGGAGGTATGATAGGATGGAGGGGTAAATGGAGGTATGATAGGATGGAGGGGTAGATGGAGGTATGATAGGATGGAGGCGTAGATGGAGGTATGATAGGATGGAGGCGTAGATGGAGGTATGATAGGATGGAGGGGTAGATGGAGGTATGATAGGATGGAGGGGTAGATGGAGGTATGATAGGATGGAGGCGTAGATGGAGGTATGATAGGATGGAGGCGTAGATGGAGGTATGATAGGATGGAGGGGTAGATGGAGGTATGATAGGATGGAGGGGTAGATGGAGGTATGATAGGATGGAGGCGTAGATGGAGGTATGATAGGATGGAGGCGTAGATGGAGGTATGATAGGATGGAGGGGTAGATGGAGGTATGATAGGATGGAGGCGTAGATGGAGGTATGATAGGATGGAGGCGTAGATGGAGGGGTGATGGTTCCTCTCTGAGTCTTGGTCTCATGGGCAGTGCTGCTGTCGTACAAATGAGGCACGTTGTTGTAGAGAAGAAGACGTCCACTGGGACAGAAGCAGCTGTCCCTCGTGGTGAAGATGCTGAAGGTCTGGGGGGACGTGTGAGGACGGCTCTGCTCACAGAGGAGAGAGACGCCCCGTCCTCAAATCAGTTTGACTCGTGTGCCGCTGCCGTACGGAACCACCAACAGAACCCGGGGGGCCTCAAAGTGCTCACAGAGCAGAGGTCACAGCAGAGGTCACAGCGAGCCGATGCCATTTATGACCTCATTACGGCTTCTCTTCTTCAGATAGTGAGCAGAGCAAAGGTGAACAAAGATCTATAGATATAGAGATATATATATATATATATATATATCTCTACAGCAGCAGTTTTATCCAAAAATGGCACCAATACAACAAGGCTGTGCCTCATGAACGGCTTGTGGTGCTGGATGCGTCGCCCTGGAAGAAGCCTTTGTTTTATTGGTAAATACATTCCGCTGCAGGTTCATTAATCTCTGACACGATAAACAATAAATATCATCTCATGGTCGGCGGGGGGCGGGGGGGGTGGGGAGGGGGGAGGGGGGGGGGGGGGGGTCTTTGGCTGAACGGTGACACGACGCTTCCTTTAAGAGCCCTTTAAAAGCACCTGAAGCACCTTGTTAGTCAACATGTGCCACTTCATCACTTCTAACTGTTCATCTCGAAGCCAAAGCATTTTCGTTTTTTTGGTCACAGTTCGATGACCGTGTTGTGGAGGAGGAAGAGGAAGAGGAAGAGGAAGAGTCGTGGTGGATTCACGTGGCAGCGAGATGCGACCATCGCCATGGTGATGGTTTCAAGGACATAACCTGATGGCTTTAAAACCATCACCATGATGTCACATTCTACTTCCTGTGTGTTTGACTGGCTACATAAAAACAGCAGGTGACGAGAAGGACTGAGAGGGTTTGTTTTGCTCGTTTGAGGGACGGCGGACTTTAACAAATAAATAAATTCACTCGAATAAAACTCCCCGTCTGTGTGGAACGTGAAGAAGAAAAAGAACAAATGAACTTGGTGTAGTTTATCTTTAAAAAGTCCATTGTATTAGTCGTCATGGTTTGTTGTTTTAGAGGGGGGGGTACAAACAATAGACATTGAGGTACAATAGCAACTCCATCCTTAGCCAGACATTTGGTGTTAAAGGAGGGGGGGGGGGGGTGTAGAACAGATGTAAGAAAACAAACATGTACCAATGGGTGAAAACATGATCGGTGGTTTGTATAAAGCAGTAGGGGGGCAGGGGGGGGGGGGGGGGGGGGGCGCTGCACTACCTGTGGACCGGCAGGTGCAGCCCGTTGAGGGGGTTGAGCGGGTGGGGCGGGGGGGCGTGCAGCTCCAGCTGGGCCAGCAGGGAGAAGTGGTCCGAGGGCACGTGGGGGTGGGGGCAGCCGGTGACGCTGTTGTCGCTGAGCCACTGGCTGTCCAGAGGGCCCAGAAGGCCCAGGACACTCATGTGGGTCCTGGAGAAGAAGATGTAGTCGATGACGCCCTGAGGACACAAAGAGGTCATGTGATCTCAAATTTAGTGAACGATGACAAGCCATCAACCACAAACCTTTCATTTATTCAAAGTGGGAACAAATCAGCGCCAGTGGCTCAAAGGGATTAAACGTTAAAGCATTGTTTTACTAAAGTAATTCATTTAGGAACTAAATAATGATCTGATGTTTGGAATGAGACCAGCACAGAGACCCCAGTGTTTTATCTCAGAGAATAAAAACATAGACTTGACCTTCTGAGTTTATAAAAGCTTTCCAGTTGTTCTACGTTCGGCCCAGTAAACTATAAACACTTTATTTACATTATTAGTGACCGTTTGTGCAGATAACTTTGTTGCAGGAGCATCAGGAGGAGGAGCAGCAGGAGGAGGCGGCGCTCACCTTGAAGTCGTAGGTGTAGTTGGTGTAGGGCATCTGGCTGCCGTCGTAGGCGCTCTTCAGCTGGAAGCTGTGCGTCACGCTGCCGTTGGACGGGCCGTTCTTGGCGCTGCAGCTGAAGTTGGTGAGACAGTCGTTGTAGCGGAGCTCCTTGAAGTCCTTGTGGGTCTCGGCCACGCCTCCGTTGCTCAGGTATTCCACCACACCTGGATGGCATATCGTCATATGAGTGTACATCTACACTAGAGACACAGCTGAGGGACCAGCGAGAGCTTCCTGAAGGGGGGGGGGGGGGGGGCCTACCGGAGTCGGGCAGCGAGTTGAGGTCGGCGCACAGGACGATGGGGATGGAGGACGGGTCGCCGGACGCCGCGGAGCCGGACGCCCTCTCGGCGATGCTCTTCAGCTCCGACAGGAACATCATGGTCTGGACCAGCTTGACGTCCGAGTACTCGGGGTCCCAGTGCATGTGGGCGTTGGCCACCAGGATCAGCTGCCTCTCCTGAGGCGGCTTCCCGCCTGAAAATGGACACTCCAAACATGAGGGGGGGGGGGGGGGCGGCTTCTGAAACCCCCCAAATAAACCACACCATGGTCTCCTTTTAGCTACAGAAAAGCTCTGATGCAACTTGAGAAGAGTTTTTGTGCATTAGAATAAAAGTACTAAAAGGGAAGAGAAGGAATAACAGAACAAAACAACCACAAACAGGGAAGTTAAAGTGTGCACGTGCTGTCATTGTCAACCACAGGTTCCTCTCTTCATCTGCGTGGTGCTACTAGCAGACCTTTAAGATGCAGATGAGCTGTTAGTCCATCAACTGTTGATAAGTAATTAATCCTCTTAGGTGTGAGGATTTGATGCCTTTTACTGTGGTGTATTATGTAGAAAGTACATTATAAGAGACCTGTAGAGACCCTTCAATCCTTGAAACTGGAGACCATAGACTCATGGAGCAGAGGAGTCGCCCCCTGCTGGTCACTACACAGAATGCAGCTTTAAGATGTGAAGCTTCATTAAGAAGGCTGATACCGTATCGAACATCTTTGAGCGGAGGGGGGGTCGTTACTAAAAGGACATCCTGTTGTTCTCTGGAGATGCTTCTTACCCTCAGAGAACAGTTCCTTGTTGACCTCGAGCAGAACGGCCACCCCGATGTTGTCTTTGGTCATCACTCTGTTCAGCATGACCTCTGACCCCTCAGAGTTGGCCAAGGCCACCTGGTTGAACTCCACGGTGTGTTTCTGGACCAGAGTGAACCTGCAGGAACACACACACACACACACACACACACACAGTTTCTATTGTGAAATCTGAAGAAGAACTCTCGGCTCTCGGCATAGGCGTAACCACGCATCTATTGGGTGGGTCGCGTCCCCCCCCCATATTGAGAAAATATATGTTCTCCTCTTATGTTCAAACAGTTTATTAAATGCCCAACCAGAGAGGAGAACACGCTGGATCACTGTTACACCACACCTGCCCACACAAGCCCAACACCCACCTTCAAACAATGATGGGGAAGGGTATTCATTTGGACCCCCCCAATGTCAAAACCATGGTTACGCCCTTGGCTCTCGGGCTGCTTTTATTGTGAAACTCGTGTCACTGAAACAGGAAGCAGTTCCTAGCTTGCAGTTTCTTTGTCTCTGGTTGAAGCACTAAACATCTGTAAGGTCTTTCCACAAAATAAAAGCATCAAAGACCCTTTTAAGAACAGACCTTATTGAGTGGTTTCTGTCGGAGGAGGATGGAGGAACTCACTTGTCGGTCTTGAAGAACACGGCGCAGCCGTCCACGTGTTTCCTCTCCTGCTCAGAAACCAGTTTGGCTCGAGACTTTGGGCAGAAGTAGCCGTCATAACCGCGCTGCTTCAGGGTGTCCAGGAACATGGTGTAGTACTGCTCCGTCTCCACCTCCTGCACACACACGCACACGCACACACACACACACACACACACACGCACACGCACACGCACACGCACACACACACACACGCACACACACACACACACACACACACAGACACACACACACAGGTGCACTAAGAACTTTTTTTTCCTTTTAATTACAGAAAACCTGCAGACTACATTTCCCATCAGCCCCGGCTGTGCTCAGTGCTTCTTGATTCTATAACTTATCACTACAAAACAAATATGAAAAATGATTTCTGCCCATGCAAAGTTATTGTGTAAATAGATAATGCCGAGACCAAAAATGAGCAACGATGATTGTAAAACTGAATAGTTAATAATGTATGAATTTATATCCAATAAATTAAATAAATACTGTATGTCTTTTGTCCGGTGAAACATTAAAGTCAACAATGACACCTTATGGAAGTAAGACGTTACTGCAGATAAACCTCTGGTGTTCCTCTGATTAAGTCCTTTTTATTCTTCTCTGACGTGATGCACACTGATCAAAGCACCACGATGTGTGTTTGATAGACAGATTGCGTCATTGACCTGATGGACTCATGTTTACCTGCAGGCTGATGATGTCGGCGTCGCAGCTGGTGATCTCCTCCATGATGCCCTTCTTGCGGTACTCCCAGTTGAGGGCCCAGGACGGGCAGTAGGCGTACAGCTGCCGCGTGGCGTACTTGTCGCACAGCACGTTGTAGCACATGACCGTGAACACGGCTGGAGAACAACAACAACAACAACAAACACACAAGACCACCTCTGAACTATAGCCACACATCAACATCGAGCGTAACGTTAAACTACAGAATCTCTTGCAGTGCTGGTGAAGCGACTGACTCCTCCGCCTGTGATCATCTCACCTGGTGGAGTGAACCAGTAAACAATCCATCTCCATGACGACCTTACCTGTGGGACGCGTTGGGTCTCGCTCCTTCAGGGTGATCCAGGGTCTTTGGGGGAGCTGCTCCGGGTGCACTGCGGACGACACGGAGACACGAGGAACGCTCACTCCTCTGGGACCGGGCGGGGGGGGCAGAGGGGAGGGGGGGGGTGTTCGGTATTCAGGAGGACGCTCACCTGCTAGATTGTCGAGCATGTAGTTCAGAAGCTTTCTGGTTCCGTCCGGCTCCTGGTACAGATTGAGGATGTCCGGGGACAGAGGGTTTCCTGCAGAGGAAACGTTAATAGATGATTGACACAAACAAGCAACAAGTAACAACACAAAAAAAGAGACTCACCTTTGAGCCCCAGGGTTTGCAACTGGAAAAGCCTCCCGAGTTCATAAGGCAGAACTCGTAGAAGATTGTTGTTTAAAAGCAACTCCCTGCAGGACAGAATGACAGAAGCTCCAGTGAGTCTTTGTCTTTCAGGAACCTTTTCCTGGTGATCATTAGTTGAGACCAGGCAGACACGGCTAAGTGAAGGGGACGCCTCTGATTGGAGGAATCCATCCTCTGTGAGAGGTGGACCCCCGTCAGGAGAACAGAGAGACCCCGACGCACTAAGCGATCATCACACGTCACCGATATCACAATCTGACTCCATGCGAAGCTTCCACAGCTACAGTCACACATACAGTTTAGTACAAGGGGGGATATTTGAGTCCAGAAGGACGGGTTGACCTTCATCAAAGTCCATTCAAAGGCCATTAAGAGGTGTTCAGTCAATGTGCAGTTTGACTTCATCACACCTCCTGAGGTCCCGGCGTCAGGTACCTGAGAGACACCATGTTGCCCAGCTCGGCCGGCAGGCTGCGCAGCTTATTGGACGACAGGTTCAGGTAGGCCAGGTGGGGCAGCTTGGCGATGTCGGGCGGGATGCGGCTCAGGTTGTTGTCGTTGATGTGCAGCGCCGTCAGGTGGCTGAGGGTCCACAGGGAGCTGCTCAGGCTCCTCACTCGGCCTGACAGGAAGAACAGAGAGGGCTCAGCATCCTGCCGCTGCATCCGGAAAACGTCTCATTGGACACCTTTTTCACGCTAAAAGCAAGAAGCTGAAAAGATATAACGGGACTAAACCAGAGATACATTTCTAGATGTCTCTCTGCCTTTAGGAGACTCCACCATCTTCTCAAGGGTTCGCTAGTTGGACTGACCAGAAATCTCCAGCTCGGCCCAGTAAGACTTCTTCCCGCTGGCCGCCTCATCCGCTGGCATGATGGTGTAACATCTGCGGGGATCTGGAGGATCATATTTTTCCTTTGGCATACCTGTTAATCTGAAGAACGAAGCAAAGGGTGAATTAAGAGCCCATTACAAATAAGAGCTATTCCTGCAACAACAAACATGAATGGTCATTTAAATGAGATAAATTAAAGTCACACAACAGGGAACCTTTAAATAAAAAGGAACATGGTTCAAACGAAAGGCAAAATACACATCATTATTTCTTTTGATTATTACACTAGCTGATGTAAAATATAACTTAAAGTAAAATGCTGTTTCTGAGAAACCAAAGCAACGTCCAACAGTCCCATAGATAATTAAATCAGCAAATGCTCAATGCTGGAGGAATATTCTAATTAAGATCACCGTGACAACCAGAGATAAAATAAATAAATAAGTAGACTAACTATAGACGGCACATATTGGCCTGCAACACAACGAGTAATTATTTATTTTTTTAATATCAAATCCCTCCCTTAACGCTGCCTCAGCATGTTTAAATTATGATACAGATGCCAACAACACACAGTAACCAGAAGGTAATGTGAATGTTCTCCGTCACATCTGTGAAAAAGCTCTAGAAAGGTCTCACTGTGACGTAAGTGACGAGATGTTCTGAACCTGATGGTATTTATTACTAAAATAACTTTGGAGGAGACTTAAATAACTTGTTTACACACTGCTGGGTCACGTGGGCAGATACACATTATGGTTACACATATGTCACGTGACACCATGACGCTGCTGGTCAACGTGCATCTGGTGTGACAGATAGGCGAGCCGTTGCCTTGGAAACAACTCTGCGAAGGCGGGAGATTTTTTATTTTTTATTTTGTTTTTGTAAATGGTAAACATGTAGCGGGGGGGGGGGTCGGGGGTTGGGGGGGCACTGCGCGACAGCTGCGAACCCAAACATAGATGTGATGTCAAAAGTGACACCTGACGTGCGGCACGTGACGCGAATGGGGGGGGGCACCTCTCACCAGCTGTCATACCTGGCATCGAGGTAACCCCCCCCCCCCTTCTCTCGCTTATGACTGTTTTAAACATAAAACAAAACCGTTGGAAGCACTACGCGCGCGGCGGGGTTTTTTTAGCCGGGGGGGGGGGGGGGGGTAAGGGGGGGCTAAGGGGGGGGGGGTAAACGGTTGACGGAGTCGGTTCAAACCGAAGCGGATCCAACGTCCCGGCGCCGCGGACCTTCTCGCCCGTGACAAGCCCGGGCGAGAAGGTCCGCGGCGCCGGGACGCAGCGAGGCGGGACGTTACCTTCATCCGGGGCCGGGGGGAGACGCTCTACGGGGGGGTCGGTGGCGACATGCGGACGCGGCTGTTGAACCCGTTCAGACCCTGAACGCCTCGGAAGCAGAAGGAAGAACAACAAACGCGACTTCCGCTCGTACTCGTCGAGCCCGCCGCGCGCGCGCACGCGGTCTCTCTCCGTCGCTCGTGCGGTTTTTCAAGTCAATTTGTGAACGATTGTGAGCTTATTTTTATTGGGAATGAAATAAGACGATGTTCTAAATGCATATTGTGCTGTTCCTCCTTTGAAGTAATTACAATGTTAATATATAGTCTGTTCTGTTATGAGTTATTAGAAAATCAAATGATCTCTTAATGTTATAAAGATGCCCATTGTAAATTTGTTTTTTATTTTTATATTTGGATAAAACTGCATAATTTGGCAAAGCATATGTTCTCGATCATATTCATGTATATATTTAGATACATAAATGACGACGTAAACTAAAGACACCTGTCCTGACTACACCTGGACCAGCTAGCACTTTATTAGCACGAGGGCACTGACTTACAGCACGTTGTAGTTTGGCTTGCTTGGCTGTTTTTCTGGGTCTGTTCCCTCTTGGCTGAATGCACTTATTGCACTTATTGTCAGTTAATGTAATGAAAATGAAACATTTACTAAAATATAGTACTCATTGGTACATCAAACACATGCCGAATGTAAAAGTGGATGAAAACCACTGCATAGGCTAACTCGAGATGTGTTGTGTACTTTCGGCATTTACCAAGAATCAAAGCCCAAAGTAAAAAGCTGTACATTGTTGAACGGGGATCTGTTTTTTTCTCCCAGGTGGAACCGTTCCTCGCGACTCTTGTTTCCACACGGACCAACGGGCCTCTCAGACATGGCCACCTGCACTCGCACCGTGTGGAAAGGTCAGTTGTTTTTTTAAGTTTAACTTACAGTTAATTATTTAGGTCATGTAACGTTATATTATAGTGAGTACACAACCATTGTTAAGCCCTTTATAGTCAATTATATTTTAGTTTAAAAGGCCAAACAGCCACTACGCCTGTTAGCTTCGTTCGTTAGCCGAACCAGGAGCGCATTTGAATCATCTCTGTTGTATTACTATTGTGTTTTATAGTTCCACACATCGGACAACCTGAAGGGCGTGTCGTAATTATTACAATCATTCGATCATTTCGTCATTCATTGTTTCAAAAAGGCAGTTTTTCTATTACATGAAATGAATCGTTTTGTTTGAGCGTCCTTGAACCAAAACACGTCGGAGACGAGGAGTAAAAAACATCAACATTTTGTAGTAGTAAATCACAAGGAATTAAATAGTTAACAGCTTATTGGACTGTCAGAACTGCGATAATAATAAAGCTGATTAAGAGAACACAGTCATGACGTGCTCTTTGTGAGAAGATCATTACTTTTGATCATATAACTAACAACTAAACAAAAGAGCATTATCATCCAATTCAACTTTACACCGTATTCATGTGTCAGCTGTTTCTGCCCTTCCAATGTAATCAATGTGCTTAAAATGGGTCTAATTCATTCCACTTGCAGTCAGCGGAACACACAAACCGACAACCAGCTGCAGCCAGATGTTCAGACAGGTTCACATTCTCAGCACCGATGGCGTCGGAGCACGCGTTAAGTTTCCAAAGCTCGCTGTCGTCTCCATTAAATGAAATTGACTTTCATCAAGTGACAAATAGTTCCACTTTTGACATGATTTTTAAAACCTTTTTATAATCAATTTGATCCAACTCCATTTTATCTAATGACGCGTACGGCTCCTTTTGTAATGCAGCATTTTGCAGGACTCTTCCCCTCCTGCTCTGGCACAATTCCAGTGTGTTCTTATTCTAGATAAAGCTGAAATGGCCTTTCTATGGACGGAGATGGCTGTGCGCCCCCCCCCCCCCGGTCTGTCGGCCTTCCGTCTCTTAGCAGCTTTTGTTCTCTGTTCCAGTTCTGGCGGGATGTCAGAGGCAGCTGCTGAGGGCCGGCGGCCCCGCCCCCCCGAATCCTCCCGTCAGGACTCTAGCAGCCGTCAAGTGAGTGCGCAGACCTGTGGTGTTCAGTCTGTCCAGTGCCCCCCCCCCCCCCGCTGACCCGCGTGTTTCTCCCCGCTCAGGCCAATGAGGAAAGACAAGAAAGAGGAGGCCGCGAAGGAGGCGAAGCCGGCAAGGCGCGTCGTGGATGACGCGGGGCGACACAAGCCGTACGGCAGGACGGCGTGGGCGCCTGTGGACGACGTGTACTTCGTGAGGTACTACCCCCGCCAGGTCCACGGCGTCGCGGACGCCATCCACATGCTGAAGAAGTTCCAGAGGTTGGACTTCGCTCCCGTCAAGCAGCCCGTGTACATCGACCTGAGGCTGGACATGAAGCTGGAGAAGAAGGTATGTTACTGGGGAGGGGCTTCTTTCATTATGGTCCATTTGTGATGGAAAGTCTTGTTCCTTCCTGATTCTTTTGTTATTTAAGATCCACTAGTTGCTCTAAAAGGGGAGGACAACATCACAGAAACATCATTATAAGGCCAATGTTACGTAAATCTACAAATGACTGTCACATGATGTTTCAATCTCTTATTTTAGCTGCTGCACTATTTTGACTTTATAGACTTGGTTCCACTGCTTTTCTTTTTCATGCATGTATTTTGTTATTTGTGTATCTTTAGTTGACGGGAGTCTTGACATCTGAGATGTTTGTTTTAAACAACTTTAACATCATTCCGGAAAAAAAGCCCAGAATGCTCAGCGGCTCGTTTCCACATGAGTGCAGGCGTGTTCCTCTGCATGATGAATGAGGAACACGCCTCGCAAATCAAAGATTGAAGCGCTGCCACAAAGGTTTTAAGATCGACGTCCCTCCTGTTTAAATTTTAAACCCCCCCCCCCCCACAGAAAAGAGTGGACTCGTTCGTCAGCACGGTGCACCTCCCTCACCCCTTCAGGACGGAGATGAACAGAGTCCTGGTCTTCACCGAGGTAAAAGCTTCTGATGGGGGGGCTCTAATGTGATGAAGGTGTGCAGCCTTTGATCTCAGGAAGCTGACGAGTGGGGGGGGGGCGGAGTGACACTCTGACCCCCCCCTCCTCCCCCCCACAGGGTCAGATCTGACCAGTCTCTCTCCGCAGGATGCCGATCAGGCTCGAGCTGCGCTGGAGGGCGGGGCCGTGCTCGCCGGGGGGGTCGAGCTCATACAGTCGGTGAGTTCATCGTCCTCTTCTTATATTTTAATTGTAAATATATGAGCTGGTTTTCAGAGGGAAACAAAGTTCAAACTTTAAAGCTTCTCTCTTGTGCATCTCAAAGCTGGTGCAGATGTGCCCAGCAGGTGGCGTTAGTCACATTATCAGGCAGCTCCTGGTTCACTGAGAAGGTCTCTGATCCCTATCCGAACATCTCAATCTCTCTGCTGCAGCCTCCTTGTCCTTTAATCTCCTTCCGCCAGGGGTTCCACAGTGGGTCACATGATCGATGGGTGGTGACGTAATGATTCATGTGGGACAACCACTGGTTTTACAAGTAAAGGGTTATTGAGCTGAGCTGCTGTTTGACACCTTTGTGTTTTAATTAGCTGCTAGAACGTGAGAACACATGAGCTGTGGAGACAATCACACACACACACACACACACACACACACACACACCCCTCATCCCGTTTTTGGATTCATCTGCAGATCTTGGATGAGGAGATTTCTGCCGACTACTACGTGGCGGTGCCGGCGATTCTGCCCAAGCTCGTCCCGCTGAAGAACAAGCTGAGGAAGAAGTTCCCAAAGGGCAAAAGAGGTGAAGGTCCCGACAGCATGTGCAGCACGGTGGGACCGGAGTGCAGGGGTGGTTTACACGTCTCCTCCCTCCCTGTGGACTCTCAGGCTCAGTCAGCAGCGACATTCCCCAGATGTTGGAGCTGTTCCAGAAGGGTCACGAGGTCCTGGTGGAGAACGACTGCTACGTCAGGACGCAGATCGCCACGGTACGTGTGGAGGCCCTCAGGGGGCGGGGCAGGGAGGAAGCCTCTCCGTGGGCATCTGGAGACGTCTTCATTCAAACGAGCAGACAGATGTTCGGGTTCATGTGACCTGAGATGCAGCTCTACATCGGCTTCTATTTCTTCCCACGTGGGATTTTACTTTTTAAAGTGAACTTTGTGTGAACGTGTTGCTCCTCGTGTCGTCACAGCTGGACATGAGCACAGAGCAGATCCTCAGCAACCTGCGGAGAGTCCTGATGGACGTCTGCTCGCACCGACCCGCCAACACGGGTACGTTCAGCACACAACCGTAAAGCATGAATGCAAACGTCTGGTTTCTCTGATGAATCTCGACTGTGCAGATCGGTACGTTGTTGTAACTAAACAAACAAATACATCGAAACAAACAAGGAAAACAACGAGAAAAGGTAGGTCTTAAGTTGAGTCTGGTGAGGAATATTGTGGTATATTAATGAAAACAGTCAAAAGAAATTACCGTGTGTGTCGCTCTTGATTATTATGCACAACATTGATTTATCTTTTTTACTAAATTTGCAGCATAATGCAAAGAAAAAAGACTCCAAAAGCAGAAGGACGGGGAAAATATCCCGCTGTTTTTTATTTATTTTTAATTTCCTGAATCATTCTGCCGACGGGTGCCCTTGTCTGTGCTCGTACCAGGAAGCTTTAACTTATTTGGGCGATGTCATTTCATCCCTTTTCACAGGAGGATTATTATCGTTATTAAAGGGGAATACTTGTTGTTGTGTTCACTGATTTGTGTTTGTTTTGGAAAGTAGAAACTACAAGTTTCCTTTTGACTTCACCCCCCTCCCCCACATTGACACATTGAATCTTGACACTCCTCCTCCTCCTCCTCTTCCTCAGGACCTTTCATTGAGCGTGCGATCATCGCCAGTCAAACCAGTGAAGCTCTGTGGTTCAGGAGCCAGGACGTCCTGCCCGAGGACAAAGCAAATGTACATTAATTCATGCTCTGTGTTGAATAAATGTTTGTTCTGAGTTTGGCTCCCGACTTTATATGTTTAAAAAAACAAGATATATGTGTTGCAGTCCTCCATGTGAACAGCAGGGGGCGGAGGTCTGACGTCATAGAATCCAGGATTTGATTTGATCTGTAACACATTTTATATTCACAAAGAGACACACTTTTATTACCACTTATTTAGCTGATTTCTAATAAATGCTTGAGCTTTCTTTTTAATCCTGTTGATCGGTTTCTTTCCTGATACAGATAGTGGAAATAAAGATGGGCGTTTTATTCATTATTATATGCTTTCGTAGTTAAAACAACTAAACAATTAGTTTGGAACAATGATCCACAAAATCAATAAATAATTCTCCCTTTGTTTGCCCAGCATCTGAACAATAAACATAAGTCATAATTTCATCATTCCTGAGATACAGAAGAAGAATCTTCTGACACTGATGGACCACAGGTTCATTTAAAAAAAAAAAAATCAGATATCCATGGGAATGAAGCCCCAATGTCCTGGGGTCAAAGGTCGCGCACATCTGGGGTCAGGCTGTGACGTTTGGTCTCTTCAGACCGGAAGTGACTGAGCCCCTTGTTTGAGGACAAAAGGGCCGAATGGAGATCAGGTTTCTGCCACCTGACACCGAGGAATCTCAGGCTCCTTTAAGCGGGACACGCTCTCACACATCCCATAATATCCCGTAA
This sequence comes from Pungitius pungitius, assembly GCF_949316345.1. Classification (NCBI taxonomy): domain Eukaryota; kingdom Metazoa; phylum Chordata; class Actinopteri; order Perciformes; family Gasterosteidae; genus Pungitius; species Pungitius pungitius. The sequence goes on along the minus strand of NC_084904.1, from coordinate 22,856,363 downwards.
CACGCATCAGAAATCACGTTTAATGCTGCTGGGAAGGTCCCAGAGGGGGGGGGGGGGGGAAGAACCCTTCACTAAAGTGAACGTGTGTTCATCATCACGGAGCCATGAAGACATAAAGAGAGATTTACTATCAGCTCCGAATTAAAACAAGTGACGTGAAATAGAACCACACTGAACGGTGGGACTGCTGGTCCAAGTGAGTAACTATAGATGACTCTGGGATATAATTAAGACTAAAGAGAGGGAGGGAGAGGGAGAGAGAGAGAGAGAGGGGAGGGGAGAGAGAGGGGGGGGGGGAGAGGGAGGGGGAGCGCGCGAGCACCTCTCAGCCGGTGGAGCTGGAGGAGCAGAGCGCGAGGAGGACTCTGACGGACCCGGTGCGCTCCGTGTCCCCCGGTCCTCGGTACCCGACACCCGGAACCCAGTACCCCCCCCCCTCCTCTCACCCCCTTCTCTTCTGCACCGGGACGTGGATTAACACGGACCTCATCGCGCGGTGGGGTTTTTTTCGTTTTTTTTCCTTTCAGTTTGTGCGCGTGGTGGATTTTTAAGCCTCCCCCCCCCCCGCCCCCCCCGCACACTTTCTCTGTGCGCGACCATGGCACGTGCGTGGTGGATGTTGGTGTGCGCGCTGGCCGGGACCCTCTCCGGACGCGCCCCGGCGCACGGTGGGTGCTTCTGCTTTCTAAACCGAGCCGGTTGGGATGTAGGTCAGGGGTCACCGGGGACCCCCCAGGTAGACCCCCCGGGGCACGTCATGTCCACTGGGGGAGGGGGGGGGGCGAAGTAGTGCTGTGTGAAGTTTCCTTTTCCTTTCAGGTGAAAAAGTTTTTACAGTAATTTACAGTTTTTAACTTATAATCGAACATCAGACCTTTTGAAATCACTTTATTTGGCTTGAATCGCTTGGACCTGCAGGTCCATCATTCAGCAGGACAACCTCCTGTTGTCTTGAGTCTACTTGTTGCAGCCTCTTCCTTCAGTATTAATGCTCATAGCCCTGCATGTGGTCCCCAGGGGGCCATATCCCCCCCCCCCCCCCCAGGAGCCTCCAGCTGTTACTTAACCTGCTGTCAGTCACTGTGAGGAGATGAACAGAGGACCTTCTGCTCCAGTGTACGGATACCGTAACAGGTTGAGGTTATTTGGGGTCCTGAAGAGGCAGGTCTTCCCGCTGGAATCCTCTCTGGGATCAAACTGTGGCCGCAGACAGGAAGCCCTGGTGGTGATTGACAGGTCGAAAGATGAAACACGTGTAGCATTGAATTTATCTCTCAAACATAATCCTGTGAAAACGGATGAAACAAGCGTACAAATGGTCACTTATCTACAGCAGTCTGGTCGCTTTAAACGTGCAAATCAATGGAACAGCTTTGGTTAAATCTGCACCTGATGATGAGGAAGAGGAGCGAAGGTCGGTGAGAGAGGAAGGCTTCTGTCTACGAGGTCTTCCTCATCCTAACTTTCCTCCACAGCTGCACTGAAATATGTGCAGGCCGACGTATTTCCTCATTTCTGTGATGTTCTTTGAAGCCTTTTTTATCTTTCAAGGCTGGGGGGGGGGGGGGACGGACTCTGATTACCCCGAGCTTTGAGATTCCGTCTTTTGAAAACTGTCTCAACACTTAACAGGAAAATTCTTACAGCAGGAACAAACTTCTGTCCACAGCTCTTAGGTCACAGTGTCTCCGATGTGACACCCTGAAGGCTCACAGGAGCAGATGTACATAATCCCTGAGATCATGACCGCACTCTAACTCTCTCTCTCTCTCTCTCTCTCATCACAGGAGCTTGTGTCTTCGAGGGACGGCTGCATGCGGTAGGTGCCCCCCCCCCCCACCCCCCCTATCGCTGGCTGAGATTTCTCTCACAGAATCAGGATCTCGGGTCCTTTTTGCTCATGTATTATTCACCGGGGACATCAGCGGGTTCAGCCAGGTGGCATCCCTGTGTGTCTGTGTGTGTGTGTGTGTGTGTGTGTGTGTGTGTGTGTGCAGAGAGAGGTGGTGAAAGGTGTGTTTGTTATCCGCTGCGTAGATGTAGATAAGAAGATGTGTGTCATGTATGATGCAGGCCTCGATCATAATGGAGAGAGAGAGAGACCTCGTTGTGTGTGAGGAGCTTTTGGTGCTCTGAGATGTTTCTTCTTCTCTAAAATGCTGCCGTGGGATCCTCACGTCCTCGCGTCCTGGCCTGTGACCGGCTTTAATGTTGAAAGTTGGTGGTGTTTTGGGGCTGGGGGGGGGCTCGACTTTTAAGATTTTGTGTTTCCAAAGTCTGCGACGCGCGGCAAATGAACCCTAGAAATGTAACGTGTCCTTGCATGACGCCCTGAATGCTGTTTTCACCCCTAAAGAACATCCGCAGCCCTCCCGGGTCGATCCTTCCTCCCCCAAGGAAGGAGACGTGTGTAGAAACAGCTGTTAATGTGTGTTGAGAAGCCTTAAATGTGTGTCTGTCTGTGTGTCAGCGTAATTACAACAACACATACCTACAACCACCTCCTGTAAACGCATGAGAACACATCCTGCCCCCCCCCCCCCCCCCCCACGTGGTACTTATCTCTCGGCTGTGAAGGAGGGTAATTGTTAGAGAGAGCGAGGGAGCAAGGAGTGATTGTGTTTTTTTTTGGGGGGGGGGGGAGGGGCGGGGTGTGGGAAGAAGAAAAATGAGAGGGCAAAGAGACAGGTGGGACGTCCCAGCATGTTGGAACACAGTCAGAGGAAAAAAAGCCCTTCTGGAGTTCAAAGTGAAGAACCCCCCCCCCCCAACACCTGGAGTGGTGGGTAGATAGGAGCGGATGGAAAACAAAGAAGCACCAGATTAGAGAGGGTGGCGCGTTGTGAGAGTAACCACAAGGACTTCTCCTTTTGTTTAATCAGTTGGATTCATGCGCAACGAGATCCACAAAGGTCACTGGGGTCATTCGTCTTAATTAAAGAAGGAACAATCCGGTGTGTGTGTGTGAGAGGACGTGTTAAAACAAGGCTTGTAGGCGTCTTAGAGGCGGTTAAACTGTCTCATAAAATATCTGGAGATGGTTTTAAGCTGCTTCATGTGCATGTTTACAGTACCAGGTCACATGACACCACATCAAATATAAAAGGAACATGTGGACAAAAGGAGTTTCCGTTGAACGAAAATAGTATTTCGTAAGTTACTAATAACTGTAAAAAATGGGTGATTTAAATGTTTTAACATGCCAAAAATCAATGTTTTCATTTTACTTCAGTTCACATTCAGTCAGAACATTTCCAGGTAATTCATTCCATCCTCCTTAAAACCAAATATTGATCTTTACCTCCCTGATGGAAGTTCATTCTACTCATCTGCTGCATACTTTGTGACTACATGGAGATACACTCTACCTGGACTTGTCCTCACATTACCCTACTTAGAAGAGTATTTCCTCTGCCCACATTGATTATTGGTTTTCTGAGTCATTAAGCAGTCAGCTGTTCATCGTCTCCTGGATCCTGACTCAAGGTGACGTCCTCTCGCGCCATTAGAAACATCCAGATTTTGTCGGCTCGTCTGCTATTGTGTGCTAAACATGGCTGCCAACATTGATTGATTATGGATCAACACCCCCTCAAAGAAACATAACACCACAAAGAGAAACAACAATGCTACAAATAGATCCACTTCAAAGAGACACAAAACAAAAACAAACAATTCTAAATCACTACAAAAAAAGACTCAAAACCCCCACAACATGACTCATTTACTACAAAGAGACTCAAAACTACCTCAAAGAGACGCATAACTACTTCAAAGAGACTCATAACTACTTCAAAGAGACTTATAACTACTTCAAAGAGACTCATAACTACTTCAAAGAGACACATAACTACTTCAAAGAGACACATAACTACTTCAAATAGACGCATCTACTTCAAAGAGACTCATAACTACCTCAAAGAGACTCAAAACTACTACAAAGAGACTCATAACTACTAAAAAAAGCCTCATAACTACTTCAAAGATACTCAAAACTACTACACGGAGGAGGTGAGAGAGCATCTCCTCCGGCTCTCAGGAGACTTGACTCCTGGTTCATGGTGAATATTTAGCCACCGTGCTCCTGATGTTGATCATTGACAAGCTGCGAGTACGATAATCATTTACATTTACTGCAGCATGCAACGTTCAACGCATGGTGGGTCCAGCTTCAGCGAGCTAACGGTTAACTACATGCTAACGCTGTCTAACGTTAGCGTTAGCATACTAGAGCCGTGATGTGGAACGCCGGTTAAATATTTCACTGTTTTTTACGCCTGTCGGCCAATCGGGGACAAGTATTACTGCAATGAAAAACCCTTATTTTAAGGGTTAACTAAAGCTGTTGAGAAAATGTTTTTATTATGAATTAATGCTCTTCTCCACCCTGAAAGACGCCTCATTGTGCAACGCACCCCCTCAGTGCAACGCACCCCCTCAGTGCAACACACCCCCTCAGTGTGCAACGCACCCCCTCAGTGCAACACACCCCCTCAGTGTGCAACGCACCCCCTCAATGCAACACCCCCCCTCAATGTGCAACACACCCCCTCACTGCAACGACGTGATTCCTCAGGAATGAATAGTTTAGTACTAAACTATCTAGTCAGAAAGACACAAAAAGAAACTCAGATTAAAAGTACAGCAAAGGACAAACTCTGCTAGCGACTCTAAAAGAGTCCATCTCTGACTTCCTGTCTGGGGGGGGGGGGGGGGGGTATATCCATCCCACTGTGGCCTCTGGGGTTCGGCGGTGAAGTTGTTTGGCTTTAAGAGCGCAAATAGGATCTGACTGCTGTTGAACAGAATATGTATATTAGCAGAACCCCCCTCCCCCCCCCCCCCCCGTCCTCCCCCGGTGGATTAGAGCTCGAGCTCCAGTGATAATCCCTCTAAACCGGGTCGCCGCCAAGTGCCGTTCACGCCGCCGATTTCTCCCCTCCGGGAACGACGAGCCATGTGAGCGACTACGCATTCACAGAAGGTTTCTCTTCTTGGTTCTTGCCTCGGTTCTGAGGTCATAAACGTCATGTGGGACCCAATCATTGGCTGATGGAGCGTGGCGTCAAATCAGTGCAGCGCTGATGGAGCAGTGAACGAGAGAACCAACACGGAACATCTCACAGGTTCCAATGGGATGAATAATCAGTGACCGGGTTGATGAACGTGATGAAACTCGGTTGGGGCTTGTGTTTTGGGCTTCGTCTCTTCTCCACAGCCCCCCCTCCCCCCCCCCCCCCCCCGCCCCCTCCCTGTGTGACAATCCCAACGCAGCGAGCTCCGATGTCAGAGAGCAGCATCTCAGAAACACAGAAATACATCACAGGAGGACTTTTCCATTCTGCCACATCTGAATTATTCAATGGCTGCTCTCCTCAAGATGCTTTTAGACCTTTTAAACCAGCCCGGTCCTCGGAAACTGAACACCTCTGCCCCCCCCCCCCACCATCACCCCCCTCCCTCCACGCCTCTCTCTATCCCTTTACTGCGACCTCTGGCAAACACCCAGCCGCCTGCTAATGCGCAAACACGCTAACTGCCCCCCCTTCTTTCTGCTCATCATCAAGTGACAACCTACTCCCCCCCCCCTCCCCCCCTCCCCCCCCCCCACGACCTTGCAGGCCACCCGCTTGTAGTTTTGACAGTTTCATCGCAGGTCAGGGAGGTCGCCGGCCCTTTTGTCCCTCTCTTCATTCAGCGGGTTTGATTCCCGGCGCCGTTTGGCTCCTTATCTGTAAATAGCCCCCCCCCCCAAACCCCTGCAGCGCCCCCCCCCCCCTCTCCCTCGTCTTGCTCTACTTCTTCAACCCGTCTGCGCCCGCAGGCCCTCGGAGCTACAAGTGTTTAGACGGAGGAGCGTTAGAGCAGAGCGAGTCTTCACTCGCTCACCACCCCCCCCCCCCTCAACACGACCCCCCCCCCACCAGCCCCCTATCCTGTAGGGAACATCTTTACAAAAGGCTTTCTTTTGTCTGTGAGGGGATCCGAGGAGCGGAGAAAGAATTTGAGTCTTATTCCACTAAAGCAGAAACCTTTTATTTAATAAGAGGTGAAAAATAATGTGAATTAAGCTCCGTCTTTCTGGGAGACCAAAGCTTTTCATTCTGTATGAATTAACAAGTTCTCATTTGTTCATTTCTGGTGGGATTTCTTGGCAAGAAGAAAGTCTGGAGCTTTGCAAGGTTCAAAAAGTGATTTGCTCATCCTTCTTCTATGATTCATGTCTTGTGTTATTTATTAATCCTCCACAGGAAGTCTCAGAGGGAAAGTTGTTGACTTCTTCATGTTTTATTGGAGCAGGAGTCGAGAGAATGTCTCCAAGTGACTTGAACTATTCATAAATGATTCCTAAATGTTGCTTCTCTCTCCTGCAGGAGGCCAGAAAAGCTTCAAATCCTAATACTTAATACTTAATATTATAATAATAATAATGATCATGTGATTTAGTGTTTATTCACTTTTTACATGACTCCCATCTTCATAGGAAACTTAATTAATTTTATTAAAAGAAGGGGAAATTCTTCAGGCTCTTACTGAAAGAGTGATGACAGACGGGTGTTTGTCCACGGGGGGGGGGTGGGGGGGGGCCTCGCTGACTTCATTTCCCCTCCTTTTACCTGCTGAAACGCACACATCTGCGCCTCCCGGACCCCCCACGGTGCCGTGGATTCCCTCCCGCCGGATCGTCAGTATTTGGTTCAGCGGGTCAGAGGGGCGGCATGTTTGCGCCCCCCCCCCGTCCTCGCCGCCTCTCGAGGGCTGTTGAGGTTTCCAAACAAAGGCTTTATTTATTCAAGGAGGACGGGCGCGGCGGCTTCTTTCCCTCCAGCGAGCTCGGGGCCTTTCAGAAAAGGCTTCGTTTGGTCCGTCTGCAACCACAATGATGGGGGGGGGGCAGAACTGGGACCAGGACGGAGAGGGTCAGACGGTCAGTGGACCGAGGGGGGGAGGAACTCTACTGCTTCCGTCCTCAAGACTTCTGTTTCTTGTCAAAGCAGTGACGTGACGTTTGTCCAAATGACAGAAGAAAGCACTGATGCTCACCTTCCTCAGTCTGTAATCTCTCCAACCTGAGACCCCGCCCTCCCTTTTGGAATGACCTCTGACCCCTGGAGTGGGAACATGCCCGGGCTCCTTTTACTGCCGGCCGGTCTGAGGTCTAAAGGCTGCTGTCTCTCTTTGTTTGGCCAGTAAAAAGGACTCAGTGTGAGCCCCCCTGAATGCCCCCCCCCCACGTAGGGTGTGAAGTTGAACAACTGAAAATATGAGCGACCGCTCTCTGCTCCAAACAATCTGTGAGAATGCGAGCGATGATCCAGGGTCAGTCCTCTGAGTGACCCCTGACCCCCTTTTAGGTGTTTTTTATTGAGTAGAAGACTCTTATTCTACTTATTTGTGACATTGTCCCCCTTTGATCCTTAGGTTATGCTCTTCTTCTTCACTTGTTTGGGACATTTTAGAAGTCCTAAAGGGCTCCTGAGAATAACTACACAGCGATGCAGCTTCTTAGCAGTCTGAGAGATGCTTTGTGAGGTCGCTCAGTTAATAATAGTTTTTAAAATGCTTCTTTTGTCAATGGAGCTTCTGATTGATGCAGCTAATCTAAGCTAGCTATGCTAACGTTGTTGCAAGTTGCATCCAAACTCTAAATAACTAAATCTGCTCTGTGGTTGGTCACATAAACGCATCGTAGCATCCTGGGTCCGTACAGAGAGGGAAGAAGAACAATCCACCATGACGGGTGAACACTTGACTCCGCCCACATTTCTCGTAAAGGCATCTTGGTAAATGAATGGCCGTAGAATGGTGCACGTGAGGCTGCACGTCGTGCACGTGAGGCTGCAGCAAACCTTTAAAGTCAGCCCTCAAAAATAAAAGCGGGGGGGGTGCACTATTCTCGTCTCTGCCGGGTTAAAATGTCACCAAAATGCCAGGAGGGACAATAATAGCGCGCCATCGCTGCTCCCCGGCTCTGACACCCCACCACCACCCCCCCTCAATCCCCCCCTTTGGAGCACCGCATCCTTTATCTTGTCCACTGGAAATAAATAGCAGGGAGCTCTCAGTGCCCCCTGCCTCCCCCCCCCCCCCCCCTCACCCAGTGCCTGGTAGTTTTTGGGCCTCAGCGGGCACTGAAGCCTCCGCTTCGCACCCCCCCCCCGGCTCAGAGGCCCAGGCCTCATTAATCCTCAGTGTAGACCGTGACCAGCAGGATGGGCTCAGGAGCTGCAGAATCCTCCTCTTCCTCCTCCTCCTCCTCCTCTTCCTCCTCCTGCCACTTCAAGCTCCTTCACACCTTCATCGATAGAATCGTCCTAAGTGCACTAAGCACCATTTGGGTCATGTGGAAAATGAAAGCATTTAAAGAAGGAGACAAGATGAAGGGAAAGAGGATGTTCTTCAGGTATTCATCATGGACGGAGATGCAGGAAGTAGCATCTCACTCTGTTTCCTTCCTTCTGAGAGGCCGCTCGTTGCTCATTGTAACTTCCTGAAGAAGAGCATTGAACGTTCTTGTCTGTCTCTTGCTGGGTAAGAGCCTCTTACTGCCCCCCCCCCCCCCAGCATCATTTTCCACCAGATTGATGCATAGCAGCTGTAGAATGAATCCTGACCACAGAGGAGGAGGAGGAGATGAAGAGGCCTCACGCTGCTCCTCAAACAGCCACTTTGACTCTCAACACTGCTATCAGCGCCGCGGTGATGTAACGAGGTGGGGGGGGGGGGGCGAGCACACCTGAAGTCGACTCCACTGTAATTTGTGAGGGGAAAAAACAAGGTGAAGCAGAAAGAAAAGCCTGGGAAAGAAAGGCTTGTGGTTTCCTGTCATTAGTCTCCCTGGGAAGAGGTGAGGAAGAGGGGGGGGTGGGGGGGGGGGGTATTGATCCTGGTGGAGGGCAGTCTCTCAGAAGTTCTGCTCTTTACCCGTCTGAGGCTTCACGCGTTTGGTCCGACTCTTTGGATCCTCTCGAGGAGAACCATCTCGTACGGTCTCTCTAACGTGTGGAGGAGCAGAATTCAGATGGAACGATCCTAGAATCAAAGAAAAGAGGGAGAGAAGGTAGAAGGTAGCGGATCCTAAATCGCCGCCCTGAGACGGATGAAACGCAACGGCCGTGTGAGACGGTCCAAACATCGTCCGTCTTCTGGTGCTTCTCTGGCACCACAAAGGCTCCCAATGAGTCTCTGATTCGTCTTCAGAGGCACACGAAATATGACTCACTTCATTCACACATTATTCTCACAACTGAAGTCTGACGGGGTCGGAGTTCACTCTCATTCAGATAGAGACCCCCCCCCGACCTCCAGAAAAGACCCCACGTCGCACATGAGCAGTGCAGTTAAGCTTTAACTGTCGGATTAGGAGGTCGGAGCTGTGGTCCAAAGCCTCTTGAGGAGGGGGGGGCAGTTTGTCACGTAGTGAGGCCAAACCGACGATCATTCGGGACAATTAGTGAGGCGTTGGGGGGGGGGGGGGGGGGGGGTTCTTTAATAGTAAATATATAATCAAAACTTTTGAAGAATTCCAGCTCTTTGTGACTGGATTCATTTGATCCCTCAATGCTTCTTTTTACGCTTTTTATATAATTGATCCCTTTGTTTTTGTGATGTTGAGCCAACTATCTGTACTATACAGCGCTACATGAGGTCCATGGGAAATGTATTCATTTGCTTGATTGACAGCATTCTGGTCTTCAACAGCATTGATGAGTTTTCGTCTGAATGATATTTTAGATCATTTTTATCAATATTTTGGGCTGATTGAGTGTCTCATGGACTGAAGGGTTTTTAATTGAGACTCAATCTCTATTCTCGTCCCTTTTAAAACCGGGGTTTAACTAGAGAGCCCCCCCCCTCCCTCCCTCGAGGACATTTGGACCTTCGCCTGGAAACCCAAGCATTGAAATGTGTTTGTTAGCTTCCAGCAGCTTGAGGAGCTATCGATCAAAGAGGAATCGCTCCGCTCATCGATCGCTGCACATGTCGTTGTTCCTCTGATTGTTAGAGGCGGATGCAGCTGCTCGGGTTGTTGGAGGAGAAGGTCTGTGTTCTGAGGATGTGACGGTGTGTCAGAGGAGACCTCGCTCCTTGATTTGTCTCTTCAGGCTGAGGTACGAATCCATTCTTATTTTGTTGGTTTGTTTCATCTGTGTTTAATCGAAGGAGGTTTTGGCGCGTGCAGTTGTTGTTGCATTTTACCAGACCCTGTATTGGTCTGCAGTCCCCTGGTGACATCGTAATGTAGAGTTGTGCGTCATCTGCGTAACGATGACACCGCGCTTTGTTGTTTTCCAAACCCGAGCCAGTGGGAGCACGAGGTGGTTGAGCAGAAGCTCTCTGAAGCCCTCTTTGACCCCGATGGAGACGCCTCGGATGTGGATCTAAGGCTCTAACGAGGAAGGCCTCGTCTCCCTTCAGCTCGGCGCTGAATTATTCACGTTCCGAGGAAAGTTTGGGACAAAGTGTCCGGGTTTCCTTTTCAATCCGTCTTTTAATTTTTCAGCCGCACAAAAAAACTAAAAATAAAAGAAGCTCCTAGAGCTGCGGCCTCTTTGCGGCGTTCCTGCGAAGATCAATGGAGGCTCTTGAAGATCGGCCGGCGTGATCGGGGACGAAGGCCGCGCGTCACGACCGCTCCGCCTCCCCGCCGCGTTCCCCCCTTCAGCTCCTTTAATCGCACGCCGCCGGGTTGCGAGGCCTCTCTCTCCTACGGGAACCCGGGCACCGGAGGGCAAGGCGGGTTCTCTTTGTGGATCGGGCTCCGATTAGAGTCGCCCGTGACCACGAGGCTGCCGTCTCACTTGTAAATGAGGGACGGGGGGGCGGAGCCACGGCACGGTAACGGGACGCTAACGAGCTCCAAAGTGCCTCGGGGGCCCTTTAAAGACTCCTCGCTAACAGGGACAAAGCCCTCACTGCTGTGACGAGCAGGTGGCAGGAGCAGGAAGTCCCGCCCCCTCACCGTAGAGCTTACTTCTGAAGCAATGAGAGCCAATAGTTTTCTTCAAGTTGTGTGAACCAGAGAACGTCTCTGTGGACAAGAGAATACGCTTGGTTGCTTTTTATTAAAGACGAGAGGAGGAGAAGCAGGAAATTAGGATGCACAGAAGGGAAGGAGGAAATTTAGAAGGAAGCAACCAGGAAAGTAAGATAAAAAACTGAAGGAATTGAGGAAAGAAGGAAAGGCGATGAGTAGAGGAAGGAAGGGACAAAGAATAAAGAAAGAAATAAGAGAAAAAGGGATAATAAATGAAAATAAATGAGTAAGGGTAAGAGAGACATGAGGAGAGAAGGAGGGAAGTGAATGAGGAGAATCATACATTAAAGGAAGAAGGATGGAGCTAAAGGAGAGAAGCAGAGGAGGTAAAGAAGTGTTTATTTGCCTCTGGGATTACAGTAAAGTCTGTAAAGTCTGACCTCCACAGCGTCGCTAACGTGTTGTTGTTATTTATCACCCCCCCCTCGCCCCCCCCCCCCCTCCTGTCCTTTAGTTTCATTTAATTTTTCTTCATCTCCTTGACCCCCTGCTAAACCTGTCAGAGCTCCTGAATAACTCCTCCATGACCTCCATCAGTGCAGAGGAGGAGGGGAGGAGGGGGGTGGTGGTGCAGATGGAGTCGATGGATTGAGATGGATCTTCTGCTCTGAGCTCCAGAAGATCTGAGCTACAGACTCAAGCTTCTTTTTCTTGGCTTGCTTCCTCTTCATATTTTTTCCTTCCCTCCTCTACCCTCAACTTTTGCTTTCAGCTTGAAATGTCCTTCCCTCCTGAGGACACACCTTTATGTGTGTGTGTGTGTCTATGTGTGTGTGTGTCTATGTGTGTGTGTGTGTCTTTGGGCTCTGATCCAAACCACCAGTCTGAAGAATTACATCCGACGAGGAGACAAAACGTTCCCTTTGCTTTCAGCTTGTTGGGAGGACAAAAAACTACAACCTGTCTGTCCCCTGCCTGTCTGTCTCCTGTCTGTCTGTCTCCTGTCTGTCTGTCTCCTGCCTGTCTGTCCCTGTGTCCGTCCCTCTGTCTGTCTGCCTGTGAGAAGTCCTGAATGAGGCCTTTGTCCCCCCCGAGTCCTCCTCTAAGACCCAGCGGCCTCCTGACGCTCGCCTTTGTCTGACCTCCCTGGTTCCCCTGGTGCGAGGTCTACAGTGAGAGGTCTGCTCCTGGAAGTCACCCCCCCCCCCCCCGCTCCCCCTGCACCACACACACAGAGGGTGTAATAAGGGGACCGGGGGGGGGGGGGGGCTGATCCGGTGCAGAGCCTTTGCACTGATCAACAGGAGGAATTCACTTTGTTCTTTACAGCCAAACACCATCCGTTTACGCCTCCTGCTCCTCCTCCTCCTCCTGATGGGGGGGGGGGGGGGGGGGTAGTGGTAGTAGAAACCATTGCTTGTTGTTGTGTAATTGTTGGTCTTTAACTGGAACAAAAATACATGGAACCGAATGCAGTTTTCCTTCAAACAATCGTTAAAAGTGCCAAAAGGTATTGATCATGATTTGTTTTGTGGCCTTTAACTGAACAAGTAGTTTCCTGTGAAGATGGACGGTGAAATGCAGCTCGTTTTGGTTCCTCGTGTCACTTTGACGTGTCGACATCGTAGCTCTCATCTACAGCTGTGATGATAATAATAACTCAGCCAGACAGAACTTTTATCAGATGTGTATCATTGAACCGATCTGACCCGGTCCAGACCGTGGGGTCCTGGTGATTCTCTCTTTAGGCCTCGTTAAAGCCTCTCACGTAGTGTAAGCCGGGTTTTTGGGGTCCTGGCGGGCGGGTTTGCTTCAGCGGGGCTCTGCTCCCTGATTGGCTCGTAGACCTTTCTGACCGGGACCACGAGGGAGAAGCTGCTGAAACACGGTCCGACCTCGAGTTGACGAACCTTTCCCAGAATTACTGATACGTTTAGTAAGTAGTTTGTTCTCATTTTCTCGTCCCTTCTGAGAGCAGGCAGTGAGGGAGGGGTCACACGGCCAAAGAGGTCGTCCTGTCACTACTGAAGTCTAGACCTCTTCATTATGAGAATATACGCCTGGGTCAAAGAGGAGCCAAATGCCACTCAGATCCACAGGAGTCTTCTATTAGGGGGGGTGTTAGGTGACTCACATCCTGCCCCTCAACAAACCCTCTGATCCGTCTGTCACCCCCCCCCCCCCCCTTTACCCCCCCTTCACCCCACACCTTGAGGCCTCAAATATGTGCCTCAGTCTCCCCTGAGTGAAGATGATTTGTGCCGACATGCTTTCTCCCAATGAAGGTGTGAGTGGTTCTCACATTAACAATACTACACACAACACACACAACACACACACAACACACACAACACACACAACACACACACAACACAAACAACACATGACACTTTTCTGTGCTCTCTGACCAGCAGAAAGAGAAGAACAGAGAAGTGGATCCATGATGAATTAGGAGACGCTCCCACATCTTGATAATGATGTACAGACGGAAGGAAAAAGATGAATCCATTAATCACAGGGCCGGCGGTTCCCGTTGCCGCGGTTACTCAGCAGCTGTTACATCTGTGTTTATTACACACTGAGATCCTCCACCTGAATCCCCCGAACAGACCCGACGTTCAGGTGCTGCTAACGGTCTGATTCCACCCCCCCCCCCCTCTTCCTCCTCCGTGGCGGATCAGATGGAGGCGGCTGTGTGTGTGGACCGGTGGTCGGGGGGGTTCCGCTGAGGGTTGTGACGGCGCTGAATGATGAGCTCGTTAGTTCGCTGGACGGACGAGACGTGAGAGCCGCAGCGCTGCATCCTGTTGGTGGAACGCACCGGGTTCCATGCGGGGGGGGGGGGGGGGGGGGTGTCAGGAGGGACGAGGCGGATGGGAAACGTGGTCCGGCCCAAACGGGCCCTGAAGAGAAGCTTTGATGTCACACAGAGCGACTCAAAGGAACATCTGTGTGGCTTTTATACTACTGACTGAAAAATGAATAAGGGGGAAAATAACATGCAAATATGTACTATGTTAGAATTATATTGTATTTACACAGTCTTAGGTATAAAAATATAGCCATTCTTTTTTTAAATAATCATTAAAAAGTCTTAATTAGTTAAAATCCTGCAGCATTTGCAGGAGCCCTTTGAAGGGGGGTCCTAACTTGTGGCTGGTGCTGCATCCCGAGTGAACGTTTGTGAACACAAGCAGATGCCATCGGGGTGATGGATGGATCCTCTGAAGCCGATGATTCCCCCGACAGGCCGATCAGCTCAGAGCAGACGAGAGAAACGCTGCAGTGGATTTAGATGATGGCGTCCTTTTAGCAGGAGAATAACACAATAGAAGAATACAGCAATGATGGGAGGGGAGAAGCTCGAACATCGTGTCATCCAGAGCTTCAGTGTTTGTGAGCATGTAGGAAAGCTGCGTGGACGTCATCTACATCTACTGTCGACTCGTCTCACCTTTACACCTTCAACAGAGAATAAACAACTTCATGTTATTATGCAAAGATCTTTGGAGAATTAAAAGTCAAAATCCTGAGAGCACAATGAGTTTTTACAGGATGAAAAGATGTTTACGGGAATAAAGTCAAAATTATTTCAAGATTAAATGTTAGCCTGAAAATAGATTTGTTCACAAGAAAAAAAAACAAAGTTTTACTTTTTAGTTAAGATCTTTATTATCCTAAAAGACATTTTGTGTAAATAAAGTCAGTCACTAATACGTGAGATAAACTTCTCTTTTGCTCAAACGACTGAAAAACCTTAATTAAACTGAACCAGGAATGCTGACACGTCACATTGTCCCCCCTTATTGGTCCCTGAAGTGCATTCTAATCCCCCCCCCCCGCGGGCTGTCTTCGCTGTGGCATTCGGAGCATGCGGGTCACGTGACTCTGCAGCGCGCTGCAACCAATCGGAGTCCTCTCTGGTTCAGCTGTGTGGTGATTACATCAAATGGATTATTGAAGGCGATGATGAAATATGAGCCCTAGAGGAGCTCCGTGTGTAGACACAATAGACGTCTCATGTTCCTCAAGACCAGGTGATCAGAAGTTCATACTCCATCCATGCTGATGTCAGAAAAGTCCTCAAAACTATGCAGCTGAAATCCCCAAACGATGAATCAGTTTAAGCGATTTAGGTGTCCGATGGAATGCTTCCTCCGACCTTTGGTACCATTAAATCACACCTTTTGTACATCATGGATCTGTAGTTGTGCTTTTGTCGATGTGACATTTCGAGGTGAGAAAGGTCCCCTTTGAGGATGAGAACAGATCACAGTGGATGCTGACGGGATGGAAGCAGGACGCCGCTCAGACGGCTTCAAAGAGAAGCTTCAGGACCCCCCCCAGAGCTGCGATTGTTCCAACGCATGATGCTCTCTATGCCCCCGTTAGGCTGGATAGTAATAAGATGAGTCTCATTGATTTCACACCTTTAACTTTCAGGTTCAAAAGGTGCATTTTAGTTACATAAATTTACTTTATGACTGACCGACCTTCCCAACAGTCAAACTCCATCAACTCCATCAACTCCATCAACTCCGGGGCGGCGATGATGGAGAAAGAGCTCGAGGTAAAAATACTGAAACGCTTCCCCCACCCCCCCCCTCCCTCGCCCCCGTGGCAGAGCCGTCCGAGGCGGGGAGACGCATGGCGGCAGTTTTCCTTTATGAGGCCACGAATAGTGGGCTTGCGGTATCATGTTTGCTATCAGCGATCATCGGATTCATAACAGCTGCTTCCAGGCATCAGGAATGTTACTCACCCACTTTCTCTCACACTGCCCCCCCCCCCCCCCCCTCGATATTTGGTTACGGCGTGGAAGTTAAAATAGCTGCGGCCGTTTTTCCTCATGGCGCCTGGCCTCAGCTGTCCGAGACCCCCCACGCCCCCCACGCCTGGAGAGTCTTTGCCACCAAAACAATCTGGGCTGGGGGCAGAGGTCAGTGGATCCATCACTACACAGAAGTAGAGTCATTTCCTCATAGACGTCTATGCGAGCAGAGGAGTCGCCCCCTGCTGGTCACTACACAGAAGTAGAGTCATTTCCTCATAGACGTCTATGGGAGCAGAGGAGTCGCCCCCTGCTGGTCACTACACAGAAGTAGAGTCATTTCCTCATAGACGTCTATGGGAGCAGAGGAGTCGCCCCCTGCTGGTCACTACACAGAAGTAGAGTCATTTCCTCATAGACGTCTATGGGAGCAGAGGAGTCGCCTCCTGCTGGTCACTACACAGAAGTAGAGTCATTTCCTCATAGACGTCTATGGGAGCAGAGGAGTGGCCCCTGCTAGTCACTACACAGAAGTAGAGTCATTTCCTCATAGACGTCTATGGGAGCAGAGGAGTCGCCCCCTGCTGGTCACTACACAGAAGTAGAGTCATTTCCTCATAGACGTCTATGGGAGCAGAGGAGTCGCCCCCTGCTGGTCACTACACAGAAGTAGAGTCATTTCCTCATAGACGTCTATGGGAGCAGAGGAGTCGCCCCCTGCTGGTCACTACACAGAAGTAGAGTCATTTCCTCATAGACGTCTATGGGAGCAGAGGAGTCGCCCCCTGCTGGTCACTACACAGAATGCAGCTTTAACACATGAAGCTTTGACTTCTTGAACCAGAGGTTACCGGCTGGGGTGAAATGAAAAAGGAAAAAATAGAATTCAAGATGGAGAACAGAAAAACCTCCAGGAGAAAACCTCTAAAACACAACAGGACCTCCTACAAACCTTCTTGTTCCTGGAGAAGATGGTTCTGCAGCTTGTTGCAGATGAAATGAGACAAGCTCAGACGAGAGGAGACGGGGAGATGATCCCATGACCCTCTATTGATCCCTGAGGGGAAGGCGGGTCAGGAACCGACTGAGACTCAATAAATGGATGCAAGCGACGCCAAAGAGGCGTTTTGTCAGCATTGTCTCACTCAGAAGCCTTTGTAGTGCACGAGAGCTTCTACTCTTCTGTACCTGGTATTCCGCCCCATTTCTATTTCAAAGCTTTAGATGAAGAAAATGAAAACACAAAATGTAGAGCAACAAATAAATGATGTATTACAACATTTAAAGTAAGTTAACTAATCCCCACCTTTACCATCTGCAGTATCAAAGTGAGACATCAATCACAATGTTCATTTATTATAATGATCTGGAATTGGCTTTTATGCACCAGTAGCATTTCTAATGCAGGGCTTTTGCCTTTTAGTCCTTTTAATGACATTCTGTTCATTAATTTGTGTGCAGGATTTACCAGTGTGCTCACACCAAATATGCAAATGAAGAGACAGTCATAATATTCTCCATTATTTAGCATTTAAAGCATAAAAGGGAAAGTCACAGAAGGAAGTGCTGCTCCTCAGTGATAACGTGCACTGAAGCATCGAGCTTTCTGCTCAACATACAGAATAATGGACTAAAATGTGTTTAAAACTGTAATCCTGCTACTAATCCCAGTTTTCACTGGAAGTTACAGTAATCTGATCCTCAACTGTGAAGGAATGCTCTGACTTTATCTTTGTAAAGGTGTTTCATGTGTGACCTGCAGGTAAATACTGGCCTTTAATGGGTGACTTAAGAATAATAATGACGTTTAATGTGTAACCTTAGAATCACCTTAAGGTATTACAGCCTTTCAAATCACTGCAAACTACACACACACACACACACACACACACACACACAAAGCAGTACTGTTAACACTGCTGCCCAGCTTGACGCTTATAACATCATGTCTAGTAGAAGTAGCTTGTCAGCAAGGGTGTGTGTGTGTGTGTGTGTGTGTGTGTGTGTTAAGACTTGAAATAAAAATGCAGAGGAAACCTCCCTGAGAGGAAGACCTCCACAAAGCAATTATAGAGGCAGGAGATCGGATTATACACAAATACACTCTCACAATACACACAGCACACGTCGATACATGCGCACTTTGAGCCAATTGGCTTCTTTGACAGCAGCCGTGCGGCACTTATCCCGAAAAGGAGTCACAGAGAGGAGGAATGTGCGTGTGTGTGTGTGTGTGTGTGTGTGTGTGTGTGTGTGTGATTGCAGTTTGCCACCTTCAGCTTAACTCTGCTCTAATTGTCTCCTCTGGTGTGCACACACTAAGTGGCATGTGGTATTTCTGTTGTGTAGCTCAGAGGGGTACGAGGTCCTGCTGCTAAACGAGTCACACACACACACACACACACACACACACAGCTCCTCACATCTACAGGGAAAGTGCTTCTTGTTTTCTGCGTCGGTTCCCCTTTGGCGGCTGAAGTTGTCGGAGAGAACCCCCCCACACACCCGTGTGTGTGTGTGTGTGTGTGAGTGTGTGTGAGTGTGTGTTTGTGTGTGTGTGTGTGAGTGTGAGTGACTCCATGAAGAGTGATGCCTTGCTCTGATATTAACAACTTTACCTTTGAGTTAATTAGTTTCTGAGTGTGAATTGTCATTCTTTACACCTTTATCGATATAATCTTTCACATGTTTGATGAATCGATTGCTTTCCTGGTCGTTAACAAAGTGGTGTGTTAGAATCTTTCTGCACCCCCTCCCCCCCCCCCCCCCCCGGTGCAGAAGAGAGACACTTTCTATCTTTCCTAAATTTGAAATGAAATGTGAGAACCCTCCCCCCCCCGGGACACGGAGTGGGAGGCGTTACGTCACACCTGGCCTCCTCAGAAACACCCCCCTTCCCCCGGTCCCTTTCATCCCGCTCTCAGGAAACATGAACAGGTGCCGAGTGCGTTTTTATTCCTGACCCCCCCTGAAGGGGTCTGGAACAATCGGAGCAGAACAGCAAGGTGATTCTGGTTTTGTTTCATCTTGCAGCAAAGAAAATCCCAATCAAAAATATCCCTTGAAATCTACTCACCTAGGGACTCTCAGAACAATAGATCTGCCCCCCTCCCCCGGTGGTAATCGCCTGTTTGTGGCCCGTCTCAGAACCTCATTACGAGCTCGGCGCCGGCGGGAGGCAGACAGCTGGAGTTTTGTGCATCAGTCGTCTGTCATGTCTCTCCAGCAGCTCCTCTGATTGGACCTGAGGCAGGTGGGGGGGGGGGAGGGGGGGGAATCAATGAGCTCAGCCTTTCCCCCGGGTGAATATGCGCACCATTAGCATAGCAATGCTAACCCCATGGCGTCAGGTGGTCATGTGACTCACCGGACGCCATCGAGCCGTAAATCAAGCCAATCAGATGTTTCCCAGCGAATGAATACAGTTCAGTGGAGTGTGTGTGTGTGTGTGTGTGTGTGTGTGTGTGTGTGCGTGTGTGTGTGTGTGTGTGTGTGTGTGTGTTTGTGTGTTTGTGTGTGTGTCTGTGTGTGTGTGTGTGTGGGGAGGGTTCAGCAATGCAGCTGTTGGATGGAGGAAGATGGAGAGCAGGTGGAGATAATGAGGAGTGAACTGGACTTTCTAAGTTCTAACTTCTAACTGCTTTGTCAGGTCAGCGCTGTGTGTGTGTGTGTGTGTGTGTGTGTGTGTTTCTCAAATGAGTTGCTCATGTTTTTCCCATCTTCTAAACATCAAACAGTTCACTTTCCTCCACCATTGTTCTGAGCTCGTGGTTTTGAAAACTTCCTCTGTGTTCAGTAAAGGATTTTAGACTTTTAGTAGAAAGTTACTGTGAGGAACTTCTGGTTCTGAATCATTCAGTGTGGTCCTGATCCTCCACGTGAACTCCATCAGAGGATCAGGACTACACTGAGCCTGGTTCACATAGAGGATCAGGTCTACACTGAGCCTGGTTCACATGGAGGATCAGGACTACACTGAGCCTGGTTCACATAGAGGATCAGGACTACACTGAGCCTGGTTCACATAGAGGATCAGGACTACACTGAGCCTGGTTCACATGGAGGATCAGGACTACACTGAGCCTGGTTCACATAGAGGATCAGGACTACACTGAGCCTGGTTCACATGGAGGATCAGGACTACACTGAGCCTGGTTCACATAGAGGATCAGGACTACACTGAGCCTGGTTCACATGGAGGATCAGGTCTACACAGGGGGATCAGATCAGCTGAATAGATGAAGCTGTGTAGATCTGCTGATGAAGCATCACGTCCTCGGATTGAATTTGCTCAGTAATGGCTTTAGTTTCTCTCCAATTCCAGCTCAATTACCTCGTGCCAGACCCCCCCGCCCCCCCCCCCCCCACACACAAAAACAGCACCGTGACTGTGTTCTGCTCCTGATTGGATTTTAATTGAATCTGCTACTTAAAGCGTCGTCGTGGCGACCGCTCCCCTATTCATCGGGAGGAGAGAGGCCTCCGGGATGCTGGAGGCTGCTTCTTCTCCGGTTAAGGTTGTAAACAAGTGGTGAGAGAAGGACTCTCAACAAACAGGTGACCTCATGAAACCCTGTCGATGCTGCATGACATTAAGACGATCCTTTGGAAATCTTTAGAAGCTGAGAGGCGCAGAATTAACCCCTTTATGTGTATTTTACATCCTTTTTTCTTTTTATTAAAGCAAAAGTTAATCATTGCCTCATTTCACCCTGAGAGGCGGAATGAAAACTAAATGTGCCACTGTTCAATCAGTGTAATTTAGATAATATTAATTGGTGATCGTGTTGGTTGCAGTCCTAAGTAAAGCAGTACTTAAAGGCCTTTGTTTCTGCTGCAGGGACTTTAAGCTGCACAGCTTCTTCCTGCTCATCACTTTCATGTCAAATTAATGAGGATCGGGGCCAGGAAGAAGTGTCGTTTTTTAATTTAATATGTTGTGTGCACTTTGACAATCCCCTAGAAAATATTTACTTCTCCTTTAATGTGAATTTAGATTGTCTTCCATCCACCTGATCCACCAACACTCAGAGTCCTCTCTTCTTCTGGGATGTTCTGAGAGGAAGTCTGGGATCTCATTTCCTTCTCTTTGACATTGGAGACGTGAAGCTAAGCTGCTTCTGCTCCTAAATCACATCTGAGGCAGAGATCTTTCTCCAGGAGGGGGGGGGGGGGATTAAATAAGCCCTCGACTCCTCGGACGTTTAATCAACAAATCCCAGGTATGCCCCCCCATGGGGGACGATCTGGCTAGGGGGGGGCTAGTAATCAGCTACACTGTTAGCTGCTGTGCTAATTTTACACAGCTTCATCACGACCACAGGTCCATAATGGGAGACTTATTTCTGAGGGCAGGCAGATTTATTATTAACCCCGATGACCTCTTTGCCCAATTTAAGTCAAAGCATTGCACGTCACACACGACGACTCTTCAACCTTTAAGGTAACTACATCCTGCCCTATTTCAACAAAATGTCACTCAAGAGACACTCAAAGGGCTACATCCTCAGACAAAAAGTACAGCCGCCAACACCAAAAGAAATGCAGTGATAAGGGGAGTGTGTACAGCTCTTATGAGAGAGGGGGGCTTTGCTTGTCTCATAATCCACCCGATCAGCTACTGCCACTCCTCAAAAGAGGCTTGTTTGAAAGCTCCGAGGCAGCTAGACATTTGTATGCTGCAACCTCCTATTAGATACCCCCCCCCCCCCCCCTGCTTTGGTCTTATTGTGTAAACATTACATTTCATTAAAATATGTATTGTATTGTACTTATCAGCACTAACACCTTCTAAAGTTCTTGAAAAGCTTTTTCATTTGCTTTCACTTTGATCGTTTTTTAATAAAGTTTTACCGTAGTTCTAATGTTTTGGTCCAGTCGGTATGATTTTCCGATTGCTTTTGAAATTCTTTTACCCTCCGAGGCGCAATCTGTTAGAACCCTATCTGATAAAGAAAAGATTGTCACTGCTCTGAAAAGAATTGACCTGCACAGTTGCGATTGGCTGGTTTTGCAGAATTACTGTCAAAATCCTGTGATCCTTTATCGGAGGACGAGGTTTGTGTCAGAAAAGTTCAGAAAAGAGCCGCTGGCGCATCACCTTTTGCAATTTCACAAATGCAACCAGAGGCCGAGGGACGCTGTGGTCAGAACACACGACCTGAGAGGCAGCTTCCCTGCTGCATCTCCAACAGCATGGTCAATAAATACATTTGCTCCATAAACGGTCCATTTAAAGTGGTAAATATATATATATATACTGTATATATATATGTTTGGTTGAATGTGCCTGTGAAGGTCGCTCCTCCTCTTCCTTCTCCTCCATTAGCGTGAACATTAATGTTGCACGCGGAGATTGTCCGTGACACGTCTGCCCTAGTACATAAAACTCATTACACATCTGGCCCCAGCTGTGCAGGGATGCACAAACACCAACACTTTGAACACGCGTGCACAGAAGTAGCTCAAACCACATTACCGAGGAATGCGGGGACTCTTCTCCCCAGGAGCCCCCCCCCCTCCCTCCCTCCCTCTCAGCCGGCTGCCCTCCCAAGTTAAATATTCATTCTCCTCTGTATCCTTCAACATGACCCTTAGCTACTCCTACATTTTACTGTGTGCGTCCTTGCCTCAGAGTTGTTGGGGAGTTGTTGTAAGAATTAGGTTTTGATTTCGGTTGTCGCTGAGTGTGTTTTTTTGGCAAACAATGAACAGAAGTGATCCATAACGAGTAGGAGTAACACTGCATACATATCTGGTTTACCACCGAGTGACTAAATTAAGAGAGAAGTCATTGTCTCATAGACGTCAATGGGAGCAGAGGAGTCGCCCCCTGCTGGTCACTACAGAGAAAGCTGCTTTCAGACTTCAGTTGTCACCGAGTCAATAATGACTTATGATTCCCAGTAACTGTAGAGGAAGGTCTGGAACTAACTTGAACATTCAAATGTCAAATGTTTCATTCTTGGGCATTGGGGACATAAAGGTGGAGGGTTTTGGCTCAAAGTCAGTGCTTTATGTTTGTTTCTGTTTTTTTGTCTTGACAGAACAACACTTCGTGGCGACCGGAGTCGTGTCAGGAGTGTACCTGCCACGGCGACGTGGCCATCTGCCGGCCCGGCATCTGCCGCAACCCGCTGTGTGACTTCCAGAGGGTGAGGCGCCATATCTTTCAAAGGAACACACTGGTTCCTCTCACCATGTTTACCTTTGTATACAAAGAGAAGAGTATAAAATACGTCCAGGAATAGTTGTGCCTTTTCCTTAGTCAGGGACTGTTTTTACTGCCAGATTGTTACCCATTCGGTGGGAATGAGTAGACTATTTTGGGCAACAAGGAGTTTGTGTTAACTTAAAAGACTTTAACTTTAAGACAACTATAAGATTAGGCAATTCAAAGATTCAAATGGATTTTTTAACCTGGTTTAAGCTAGTACAATCTAACGTTACAAGCTAACGTTACAATCTAACGTTACAAGCTAACGTTACAATCTAACTTTACACTCTAACGTTACAAGCTAACGTTACAAGTTTGAGCAGTTTTACACTGTATTTATTTAGTTAGTATAAGAACATTAGATGGTGACGTTTAGAAATTTAAATGTTTAGCTAACTAGCTACAGCTAGTTTAATATTTTACTCAAATGCTAGAGCAGAGAGGAAACTAGCTAACGTTAACCAGTGCTGTTAGAGTAGCATCTCCTTGAGCCATTTATAGTCAAAGCCGCACAAACAAACTTAAAACCTTGCATGATTTACAGCGCTTTGTAAAACATTCAAGTTTAATTATAAAAAACAGCAATTTTCCTCCCAAAGCAGTTCAGTTTTGAGAAGTAGTTCTTAAAGTAATTGGAATTGAACAAAAAACAATGGGAAAAAGTTGACACAAACACAGACCCACCACAATCGACTTTTAGGAAGTATTGAAGTATGTTAGTTAGCTACAGAATGTAAAATATCTTCCATTAGCTATCTGACAGCATCTGGACTCCCAACGCTGAGTGAAATAAATGAAAAGCTTTAAGAATGCAAGATCCTTATTTTGTGATTTTAACCACCTCATTAGCAGATCGACTTCCAAAGCCCTTTGAATTACTTGTCTTCGTGAATTTCCCTCACAATAACGATCCATTAAATGAGGGACTATTGTGCATCAAAGTCTGCAGATTGCACCTTGTTTTTAATTAGCCACAACTGTTCTGTTTGTGGACAGCTGGTATCTTTTGCCTTTTGGATTTGGATTCACAGGGACACGTTTTCAAAGCTCTTTTTTTAATTTCCATCTATCCGGCTCTTCCTCCTTGTGCTTCTTGTTAAATGGGATTCGGCCTGCGCGATGGCATCAAATCCGATCGCAAGCCTGAGCTAAGGGAACAATCAATCTCTGATGGACTCCACTCTGCTGGCCTGCAATTCAATGTGTACTAAAAAGGAGTCATCCTGCCCCCCAAGCACATCTAAAAATCTCTTAAAATGTGACCCTCGCTCACCAACGTTGTCTAAAACTTAGATTTCCTCATTAACTTTTGAGTAAGCCACCCAAAGAATTCTTAATATTTCTGTGGTGTTCTATACTCGGCGTTAATCATCAACCACAGATTGTTGAATAGACCAGTTGATTGAATAATGGAGTAATGATTGCAGCTTGAACTCATATACCAGATTCATTTTATCATTTTGTTGCATAAATCAAAATGCAAATGCCTCTGCATGTTTCCTATTGATTAATACAATAATTAATACTGAGTTATGCATTTTCACTTCTCGGTTTCAATTTCACGGTTTCGTTTTGCTACGTAATTAGAAATGTATGACATTTACTTAAATCGGCCCGTTAATGGTGTTAAATAACAAGCTAAACAGGATCATAGGATCATAGATAATAAATTAATTGCTTGTTCAATATCGGAAATGGCACCAACAGGAATGATGTTCTGTCACATAGTAAGATGTCAGAAAATGGAAAATGATGGAGATACTCTATTTAATCATCAAATATTATAAATAACTTTATTAATAACGTTCTATGTCACATTGGTTTGTTATAATACCAATGATATGTGAAAATACATCCACTCTACTGTCCATTAGGTTTGGGTTTACATAATTTTTATAATGAGATAGGAAACGACCTTAATAAATCTCATATTATTCACTTGCATGATTGTTTATTTCTCTGCAAAAAGGAACTGCATGAATTGAAAACCTTAAGCGTTACGAATGCAGCAGCCTTGTGATCAATAAATCTTTTCTCCCTTAGCATGAAGCATCTCTCTTCATTTGCAGAAATGCAATCTGAAATTAGATCAAATTCTTGTGCTACAGTATTTTGGTAATTAAATCTGAGGCAGAAGCCTGAAAAAGACAAAAGGCCAGAGGTTCTGCAAGATGGAAAGTTCAGGGAGAAACACCCAATATCTCAAATGTAGAAAAGCATTTAGAAGTTGTCGTGTTTTATTTATTAGCACAAAGTGCTGATGACTTCTCCGTTTTCCTCTCTAGTTCAACCTGCTGCACAGCTCACTCCCCACAGATGTTATTTATGCACTCAGTCTCACATCACTTGCACCTCTGTTGGGTTTTATTCTGTTTTTCCCATTGAATGGCATTCTCTGAAGCTTTGGGGGGGGGGGGGGGGGTTATCCTCTATCTTATAGAAATTGCCCGCCTCCCGCCTCCTTATTCCATTCTATATCACCTGTATTCACATCGAAATGACAGCTCAACCATTCCGCTGCTCTGCACCTGCCGGATAAAGTGCCGCGTGCTGAATCTGTATTGTGGAGTGTTTTGTTACACCTCGCCATTCTACACCCGAACGAGCCCCCGCTTCTTCAATTGTGTCACATGACTGGTTCGTTCCCACAGAAATGGAGCGGCAAGTTTTGTATCCTCCCGTGTTCCATTTAGTCTTTTCTCTGGGGATTTGTGTGTATTCTTATTCATGTGTGTCTCTTCTAAAGGGCGAGCGTCTGAGGATCCCTGCCAACAAGTGCTGTCCGGAGTGCGTCTCCTCGTCCGAGGCTTCCTGCCAGTACGAAGGACTTGTTTATGGAGTAAGTCACGTTGACTCTTCTTATGTTTCCATGATGATCCGTTCTACAAAACACAAAGATGCAGCTTGTATTTATCTATTTGGTTCCAATCAGGCGGCACCATTAAAGCTGCATTCTGTGTAGTGACCAGCAGGGGGCGACTCCTCTGCTCCCATAGACGTCTATGAGGAAATGACTCTACTTCTGTGTAGTGACCAGCAGGGGGCGACTCCTCTGCTCCCATAGACGTCTATGAGGAAATGACTCTACTTCTGTGTAGTGACCAGCAGGGGGCGACTCCTCTGCTCCCATAGACGTCTATGAGGAAATGACTCTACTTCTGTGTAGTGACCAGCAGGGGGCGACTCCTCTGCTCCCATAGACGTCTATGAGGAAATGACTCTACTTCTGTGTAGTGACCAGCAGGGGGCGACTCCTCTGCTCCCATAGACGTCTATGAGGAAATGACTCTACTTCTGTGTAGTGACCAGCAGGGGGCGACTCCTCTGCTCCCATAGACGTCTATGAGGAAATGACTCTACTTCTGTGTAGTGACCAGCAGGGGGCGACTCCTCTGCTCCCATAGACGTCTATGAGGAAATGACTCTACTTCTGTGTAGTGACCAGCAGGGGGCGACTCCTCTGCTCCCATAGACGACTATGAGGAAATGACTCTACTTCTGTGTAGTGACCAGCAGGGGGCGACTCCTCTGCTCCCATAGACGTCTATGAGGAAATGACTCTACTTCTCTCTTGATTTATTCCCTCAGTAAACATTGTAAACATGAGTTTATGGTTTCAGTCTCTAGTTTTAAGTTTTCTTCAATGCGTGAATTATGGTCCATTTAGAGTCAAACAGAGCATAAAGCAGGGGATGCGTTGGTGTGACAGGTCTCTTATTTATGGTTCAAATGCAGGGAAATGAAGCAGTTTATGTTCAAACTTGTGTAAATGACCCCGAGCTCAAAAGCCAGGTCTCTTAAGAAATGGTTTTCCTTGTTTGGTGAGGAGGAGCTTGACTGGTCTGTAGTGAGTCCTGACCCCAGACCAGTCCTTAAGGAGTCCTTAAGTAGCCAGACATGGGTGAGTAACCTCACTAATGATCACATGTCTGAGGAGGGATGAAATCCTTTCATTCAGAGTACACGACTGGAACCTAAACACTGGAGGCCCTCACAGCAGAAGATTAATACCTCTGCTTTCTGAATGATTCAATTACCACACGTGTACGTATCATAAATTCCAAATATCACATCCAGGGAGATTCCACTTTTAAATCCCAATTCGTCATCGTTTTTTTGTCATAGCTGAATAATTCCCGCCCCCTCGCTCCTCGCCTCCCTTTCACCACAGAAACAATCACCGCGTTGTTCGTCTTCGATCAGCTGGCTTAACGAGCTGGACTTTTGGCTGCCACGAAAGACCGTACGTGTCCCTCCGAATGGGGACGAGGACAAAGGGCGTTCCTTCCCCCCCGGTGAAGTGGAGTTAGGCGGATCTGAAAATTGTGGCCTTTCGAGATTTTTTATACCATTGCTGCTTTTTAACAGGAAGAAAATACCCTTTTTTTTAAATCATTTAGCGGGACACAAAGGGAGAGAATTTCTATGATGGTGGATGCCTCTATAGCAGGTTCAATGTGCCAGGAGCCAATGCGCTGACTTTTTAATATCACACTATTGTCACTGCTAAAGATCCAGAATCAGCACCCTGGACAGCAGCCGTGACCCAAACTTTTAAATGAGCATTTAGCTGTTTCTTTAAGGAATAATTTAGCATATTGTCTGTGAGCTGAAACCACAACTGCTTTTTACTTCTTCTCAGACTCTTTACAGGGTGAAAAGGCGTCTAAAACATTTAAACTCATACTAATGAACGAATGATTTATTTTACGCTGGCTGAAGAAGGTTTTTATAGCACACAAACGAGTCGAGACGGATTCCTCACCTCTATCTCTGTGACTGCAGGCGACCAGACTGAACCCACCGATGGATGGACTATAATTACTCCTCTAATGAACGGATTCTTCAATCCGCTGCTGTCAATCACACATTTAAAACACCCTCATTTGTTGGACGGACACATGTCGGCCTGAGGCCTTTCTATCAGCACATAGTTTATATGTTGGAAGGAGAAGAAAAGAGATAATCACGTGTAAATAGAAGGTACCATCCCTACGTTTACAGCCTCCAAATAGCCCTGTTTTTGCTGAAAAAGAGAATATTCCTAATAAGCAGTTTGTATGGTAACGGCGTGTTATTCCCTTCATAAACATAACCCCCCCCCCGCAGCCTCCTCCCCGGGGGCCCAATCCCTCACTGCTTTCAGGTCTTAACTCGTCCTTTATCAAGTGAAAATGTGGGAAAGTGGAACATCTTTTTAATAAGTTTAGGACCGTGTGCCCCCCCCCCTCTTTCACCTTTGTTTTAATGAGATTAACGGTCTGCTCCCCCCGCAGCACGACAGCCAATGGAGTCCCTCTCCCTGCTTGCGCTGCGTCTGCTCCGGGGGGGTCGTCTCCTGCAGCGCTCGGCCCTGCCCCCCCCTCAGCTGTCCCGGGGACCAGAGCCTGTTTGTCCCGGCTGGAGAGTGCTGCCCCAAGTGTGGCCGCGATGGAGGTATGTCGCCCCCCCCCCCCCCTCCCCCTCACCGCATGCACGTTTCAGACGCTGAACCGACTCCCCCGGAGCGGCACGCGGGTCGCGGCGCCGGCGTTGATTGTAGAAAATGTGGTTAAAATGTGTGCTGTTTTTGGATGGAAACCATAAAGTATGTGATTGCTTTGTGCTGATCGGAGCCGCTGAAGGTAGAAAGTAGTAATTTACAGCAAGAAAGATTCCCTGATTAAGAAATGAGTGAGAAAACAAATTCTGATTAAAGGCTGTCACATCGTCAAGAAACATTCAATTCAGTCTTTTCTTTTTCATTTTTCCTGCTTCTAGAGGTGTGATGAGCACCATGATGTCATCATGCAGTGTGCATTGTAGAGTATGAGGCTGGACTCATTGTGTGTGTGTGTGTGTGTGTCAGCGTCCTGCTCCTGGCAGGGGGCGCCTTACAGAGACGGCGAGGAATGGGCACCGAGCCTCTGCTCCAGGTGTGCGTGTGGCGGGGGGGAGGTCCGGTGCTCCGTGGCAGAGTGCCGGCCGGTGGCCTGCAAACCGGTGAGCTGACGTCCAATTCTACCCCCACAAAGACCTCATGGAGAAGGAGGCTTTATTGTTGTTGCCCCCCCCCCCCCCCCTCACACACACCTGCTCTGACTGCTTTGTTTTCTCCTCTCCTCCAGCATGAGAACTTGGTGATCCAACCGGGCCGCTGCTGTCCGGAGTGTGTGTCCAACCCCTGTCTGTCTGCTGGTACACAGCACCAGGTAGGTCCCCCCACCTGTACCTGTGTGTGTGTGTTTTGTGAGATGGAAGCCATCCAAGCCTTTTCCCTCCTCTCTTCTCATCTTGTCTCCTTTGTCCTTCCTCATCATGTCAATTAATTTTTAACCGTATTTGAGAGGATGAATTCTGTCACCTTGTTTCTGGTCATGCCCACGCAGCCGACTCTAAAGTACCCACAAAGTACACACAAAGTACACACAGAGTACACACAGAGTACACTCCTCCTCCTGCGTAACCTCGACTCCCGAGACAGAATCCAAAAGAACGTAATCAGAGGAGTTAAAAAAGTACCGAGGAGAAGAACTTAAGGAGCAGCTTCAGTACACAGGGGGGCGTTATGGATGTTATGGATGTGATGGATGTTATGGATGTGATGGATGTTATGGATGTTATGGATGTGATGGATGTTATGGATGTTATGGATGTGATGGATGTTATGGATGTTATGGATGTTATGGATGTGATAAATGTTATGGATGTGATGGATGTTATGGATGTGATGGATGTGATGAATGTTATGAATGTTATGGATGTGATGAATGTTATGGATGTGATGAATGTTATGGATGTTATGGATGTGATGGATGTTATGGATGTGATGAATGTTATGAATGTTATGGATGTGATGAATGTTATGGATGTTATGGATGTGATCAATGTTATGGATGTGATGAATGTTATGAATGTTATGGATGTGATGGATGTGATGAATGTTATGGATGTGATGAATGTTATGGATGTGATGGATGTTATGGATGTGATGGATGTGATGAATGTTATGGATGTTATGGATGTGATGAATGTTATGGATGTTATGGATGTGATGGATGTTATGGATGTGATGAATGTTATGAATGTTATGGATGTGATGAATGTTATGGATGTTATGGATGTGATGGATGTTATGGATGTGATGAATGTTATGAATGTTATGGATGTGATGAATGTTATGGGTGTTATGGATGTGATGGATGTTATGGATGTTATGGATGTTATGGATGTTATGGATGTGATGGATGTTATGGATGTGATGAATGTTATGAATGTTATGGATGTGATGAATGTTATGGATGTTATGGATGTGATGTATGTTATGGATGTTATTGATGTTATGGATGTGATGGATGTGACAGCAGGGAAAAACCTCCTCTTTCTTGTGACATAATGAATTCAAATGTGTCTTCAGCACTTCAGTCAATATTTAATGGACCCGAGCAGGAAGGATTTAATGTGACGGCTGCAGCAAGTTGACCCCAAATTGAAAGAGCTTAAATATTAAAGGGCCTGATGTCAGAGACAGACTGAGTTTAAGTTACAGTGTCACCAGCCGTCTCTTCACCATCTGCAGATCACAAGAATGTCAGACATCAAGTTACATTAGAGAACGACTACGTTTAATTATTCATCCCAGCAGCATGTCACATGCTTTATCTATCTATCTATCTATCTATCTATCTATCTATCTATCTATCTATCTATCTATCTATCTATCTATCTATCTATCTATATAGATCAATGACTGGTTATTATACAATAAACAATAAAGAAGACTTTTCTTCATCAGTCTGTGAGACATGCACATGTCTGCATAATGGCGGGCGAGTGTGTAGCGTTGGTGGTTTAAGGGATTCAAGTGACTTGTTGGTGTGTGTGTGTTTGGAGGCGTCTAAATGTGTGTCTCTCTGCAGCACGGCGAGCAGTGGCAGAAGAACGCCTGCACCACCTGTGTGTGTGACAGGGGTCAGTCCAAATGCCACACACACACCTGTGAGCCCGTCACCTGCGACAAGGTGGGTAGCACCGTGCACACGCACACACACACACACACACACAGACACGTAATGCAACACTCACTCTCTGCCCCCCCCCGCAGGGTCAGACCAAAGTGAGACGGGCCGGTCAGTGCTGCGACGGATGCGCCGCTGTCGAGGGGAGCTGCCCGTACGAGGGCGTGGTGCGTTACCACGGAGACATGTGGAACGCCACGGGCTGCGAGTTCTGCGCCTGCGTCCGGGGTCAGGTGGTCTGCCAGAGGGCCGAGTGCGGCCGCGTGGAATGCCCACAGGTAAAGGTGACTTTACTGTCAACTAAGGAGCAAATGGGCCCCTTTTACTAAAGAGCTTTAGTGGCCAATCAGACGCAGCAGATGTCCACTATGAACTTCAGTTTACATGTGTTTATAAAAAGCAGCTGATTGATCTAAATGCCTAATATGGCGTGTCATATCTATGGACTCGGGGTTGTTTCCTTGCAGCCCCCACCCGCTCTAACCTGTCCTAACAGGTTCTCCGGCCCCCAAAATGCTACATGTCACCTCCTAGAAATCCCATTTCCTTCCCTTCAAAGGCCACTGAAGCGGTAATGGAAGACGTCACAGTTACTTTGCTCCCCGTCTTCCTCCAGTCAGTTCAATTTGCCGCAGTGAAATGCATCAGTTCACTAGCGATCTTCATTGGTACCGAGGAGATGGTGCTTGAGTGGAGGAAGAGGTGATCGCTTGAGGTCACAGGGTCATCTCAGGTAATCCCGTCCACTTGAAGTGTCCTGAATTGAAAGACAAATTGAGCTGGTGATGATCTTTGTGGAAGCTGATGAACACTGCAGCAAAAAGTCAGAATCCGTCTGCAGACACTAAACCTGGAGGAACCCAAGATGCAAGGAGGGGTGGGGCTACTGTCGCGCCCTCCGTTGCCAAGCAACCACAACCTGCACCCCACAAAGGACCATGTTGTGATGCCTCCGTGACTCAACTAAACAACAGAAGTGTCCCTCCATTTCCCTCCATGTCCCTCAATGTCCCTCCATGTCCCTCCATTTCCCTCCATGTCCCTCAATGTCCCTCCATCGACCTCCATGTTCCTCCATGTACCTCAATGTCCCTCCATCGACCTCCATGTTCCTCCATGTACCTCAATGTCCCTCAATGTCCCTCCATCGACCTCCATGTTCCTCAATGTCCCTCCATCGACCTCCATGTTCCTCCATGTACCTCAATGTCCCTCAATGTCCCTCCATCGACCTCCATGTTCCTCCATGTACCTCAATGTCCCTCCATGTCCCTCAATGTCCCTCCATCAACCTCCATGTTCCTCCATGTCCCTCCATGTCCCCCCATGTTCCTCCATGTCCCTCAATGTCCCTCCATGTTCCTCCATGTCCCCCCATTTCCCTCCATGTCCCTCAAAGTCCCTCCATGATCCTCCATGTCCCCCCATGTTCCTCCATGTCCCTCAATATCCCTCCATGTTCCTCCATCTCCCCCCATTTCCCTCCATGTCCCTCAATGTCCCTCCATTTCTCCACATGTCCCTCCATGTCCCCCCATTTCCCTCCATGTCCCTCAATGTCCCTCCATTTCTCCACATGTCCCTCCATGTCCCCCCATTTCCCTCCATGTCCCTCAATGTCCCTCCATGTCCCTCCATGCGTGCCGTCTTCCACGTTTTGGAAGTTTTTTTTTACTCAAGTCTGAACAGAAGACGTAACAAAGCACTGGCCTTCGTTCCCATGGTTACCGTTGTCCTCTAAAATGACCCTCTTTTGTTCGGCGGCACAGAGCAGCAGGAGTAAGACGGGTAAGCAAAGTCCCTCCGGTTCAGAGTGGGGGGGTTATGATTCCTGAAAAAAAGCTTTCTGAATCCTAGTCATGTCACGGTTGCCATGGTGATGCACAGAGCTGATTATACGATGTTCTCACGTTTTACTTCATATACTTCATAAAGGATGTAAAATGAAGAAAAAAAACATATAAAACATGGGACGCTGTGTAAAAGAGCAGCGATGCAACAGGCCACGTGGAGCTGATTGTTATGATCAATAATAATAATAATCAATCAGTATCTCTAAACTCATCTTCTCATATTGAACCATGTCAACTTTCTTCTAAAGAAAATATAAAAAGGTTTATTGTTACTAGTTAAACTTCTGAAACTATCAGGAATCACTAACTCCTCCCACTTCTCCTTAATCAGCTTAATGAGCGCTCCCTCTCCATCGACCAATCACGGTGCTGCTTCACTGCTTTTGAGATTAATAATGAGTTCATTTCCTGCAGGAAACACAGTATGAACACAGCGTGTGCTGAGGGCTTTCACACTGAAATAAACCATTGTTTATTCTTTCAGGGATCGGAGCTGGTCGACCTGCCGGGGAGGTGCTGCCCCCACTGTTCCTCCCAGAAGCCTTCCTGTTTGCACAAGGGGGGGTCCTACAAGGTACTTTACTTTGTTTGCACTAAGTGATAGAAATAAACACAGCGTCTGTGAGGCGACCGCGTGGGTGAGACTCTTTAAGTAAAACAAAGAAAGTAAAGGGGCATGAAGTGCATCTGCAGAGGAGGCTGCTGCTGCACAAATGCGTCAGTATTACACACCGGGGGGGCGGGGGGGGGGGTCTTTGCAACGAGAAGCTGTGATTATTCTGCTGTCAGCTTCATTATTTATAGGAAGGTCCTGGAAACCCAGAATGCAACAGTTCTTCAACTCTGACATTTCCAGCAGAAGGGGGAGAGGCTCGTTGAATGAAATGCTCCCTGGGGGGTTCACCCAGTAGTAAACAAAGATGTGTGTGTGTGTGCTGGTGGTGCTGCCCTCCGCGGGGGGGGGGGGGGGGCAGGTCTGTGACCCCCTGATGATCTGGCTGAGGGACGATCTTTATTCATCAATGCAGTCATGACGTGTCTCACTCAGCTCGGGTGTGATGTGAAGATGTGACTAAAGGTTCCTCTGGTCCCACCAGGTCTGACTATTTTATCTCCCCTCCCCCCCTGTGGACCCCCCCCCCCCTCCGTCTCTCAGGACCTGGCTCGCTGGATGGACGGCGGATGCCGGGAGTGCGAATGCCGCGGCGGCCGGGAGACTTGCTACCTGCGCTCCTGCCCCACCTGCCCCCCCGGCACCCTGCTGGTCAGCCGGGAGGGCGAGTGCTGCCCCGAGTGCCACCCAGGTACGTCACTCACGCAAAGGATGCTGGGAGAACGCATTACCTAACTTTGCCACACAGGGCGTTGTTGTTTAAAGTGGAAGAATGGTTTTAAAACCCTCTGAACTGTCCGTCTCCTCGCTGGGGGGCCACGTGGTGGGGGTCGAATGAGAGGTTCCTCCCTCCACGCTCTGCTCTCCAAGCTTTCTACTGTTTACAGCTTTTATACAGCACGTTAAGATGTAAAATTAAACACGGTATAATACATATAATATATATGTGTATATATATATATATAATGCAGTCTAATTAGTCCCAGGACCCAACAAGGAGAACACAAATCTCAGAGACTTCACTTGGATGTAAATGAAAGAATTTGATGGTAAAGGAAGTGGTGGGAAGCTACTAAGTTGCTTTACTGAAGATAAAATACTCACTTGAAGTACAGTTTGAGGTATTGTACTTGTACTACATTTTATTTGTGCTCTCTAAGTAGTCTTTCTTTTTTTGTGTTTTTATGTTTTGTTTGCTTTACATGAAATAAGTGATGATGGTTTGAACTTGACAAATATTTACCACAATAAAAGCTTCTGGTCACGTTTCAGATGTCTGAGTCGTTATCGGCTCGGAGAGAGACGTTTCCTCTCTTTATTTCAGTTAACTATCCGATGTTCAAAGATGACTTTACGAGTATGTAGCGACGTGCGTTCACTCGTTTTACATCTGGATCCTCAGTCTGAAGAGAGAAACATTTGCTCTTCTTCTTCTATTGGCTCTCAGCAGCCTCTCCTCCCATTGGACGCTCCAATGCACACATGGTTCATTCGATGGGGAGCTATTGCTGTTCAATGTTAATATCTGAACCAGTAGAAGGGGGCTTGTGTTACTGGTTAACATATTCTTATGTTGATGCATATTTGGGGCCTGAGGATTAAGCATTAAATCCACTTCCCTCACCCTGGAAGCCTCTCCAGAGCAGCCCCATCCGTCATGGTGTCGGAGGAGGGATGTTCAGGGAACTCTTTGACAGGAGTGAAGGATTTCCTTCCACCTCCCCAAACACTCACACCGAATGTCGTCCGCCGACGGGGAATAACACCGATTATTTCTGCTCTGGCAGCGATGCATCAAATTTAACTCTTCAGCACCTCGGATGATGTGCAGAAATGTGCTTTTCCCCCAACAGTGACAACTTGAAGCTGCTCATTTCATGTGACACAAACAGCTGATTAGATGCTGTAATTTGTGGACACAGGGTAGTGGTCTCTGGTTGGGGTAGTGGTCTCTGGTTGGGGGTAGTGGTGTCTGGTTGGGTAGTGGTCTCTGGTTGGGGTATTGGTCTCTGGTTGGGGGTAGTGGTGTCTGGTTGGGTAGTGGTCTCTGGTTGGGGTAGTGGTCTCTGGTTGGGGGTAGTGGTCTCTGGTTGGGGTAGTGGTCTCTGGTTGGGTAGTGGTCTCTGGTTGGGGGTAGTGGTCTCTGGTTGGGTAGTGGTCTCTGGTTGGGGGTAGTGGTCTCTGGTTGGGGTAGTGGTCTCTGGTTGGGGTAGTGGTCTCTGGTTGGGTAGTGGTCTCTGGTTGGGTAGTGGTCTCTGGTTGGGGGTAGTGGTCTCTGGTTGGGTAGTGGTCTCTGGTTGGGTAGTGGTCTCTGGTTGGGGGTAGTGGTCTCTGGTTGGGTAGTGGTCTCTGGTTGGGGTAGTGGTCTCTGGTTGGGGGTAGTGGTCTCTGGTTGGGGGTAGTGGTCTCTGGTTGGGGTAGTGGTCTCTGGTTGGGGTAGTGGTCTCTGGTTGGGGGTATTGGTCTCTGGTTGGGGGTAGTGGTCTCTGGTTGGGGTAGTGGTCTCTGGTTGGGTAGTGGTCTCTGGTTGGGTAGTGGTCTCTGGTTGGGGGTAGTGGTCTCTGGTTGGGGGTAGTGGTCTCTGGTTGGGGTAGTGGTCTCTGGTTGGGGGTATTGGTCTCTGGTTGGGGGTAGTGGTCTCTGGTTGGGGTAGTGGTCTCTGGTTGGGGTAGTGGTCTCTGGTTGGGTAGTGGTCTCTGGTTGGGGGTAGTGGTCTCTGGTTGGGGTAGTGGTCTCTGGTTGGGGTAGTGGTCTCTGGTTGGGTAGTGGTCTCTGGTTGGGGGTAGTGGTCTCTGGTTGGGGGTAGTGGTCTCTGGTTGGGGTAGTGGTCTCTGGTTGGGGTAGTGGTCTCTGGTTGGGTAGTGGTCTCTGGTTGGGGGTAGTGGTCTCTGGTTGGGGGTAGTGGTCTCTGGTTGGGGTAGTGGTCTCTGGTTGGGGTAGTGGTCTCTGGTTGGGTAGTGGTCTCTGGTTGGGGGTAGTGGTCTCTGGTTGGGGGTAGTGGTCTCTGGTTGGGGTAGTGGTCTCTGGTTGGGGTAGTGGTCTCTGGTTGGGTAGTGGTCTCTGGTTGGGGGTAGTGGTCTCTGGTTGGGGGTAGTGGTCTCTGGTTGGGGGGTTCAGAAAGGAGACAGAAAGGTGCTTTTAATCCTCCAGGAGCAGAAATGATAATAATCCCATTAACGTCTGAGCTGTCAGAGAGAAACGATGTTGTTACTATTCACATGTACTGTATATACAGTATATACCTATATATATATACATATATTTGATGTATATGCATATACATGTATACAATATGTGTAAGTATGAATAATACATGTATATAATAATATGTAGATATCATATACATATATACATATATTTTTCCACACATCTCAGAGATGGGGGGGGGAGATGGTGGAGATACTTGGAACAGTGTGTTCTTCCCTAACCCCCCCCCCCCCCCCCCCCGCCCCCCCCAGTCTTCTCCTTTTCTCCTGCTGTTCTATTTGTGTCCGTTTTTGAAATGAGATTTTTAGAAGAGAAACGAGGACATTTCAGCCTTTGACGTTTTCTCTTTTAATCAAAAAATTAACTTCAAAAACCCCGCGAGCAGCGACTAGAGAAGAATCATCCTATTTATTTGTTGGTGTTAAACATACGTTTTACTTACAGTACTAAAGACCTGAGACCTGCAGCTGAACTTATGTTTCCACTCCGTTCATTAACTGTCTTGGAAGGTTTTTTTATTCTCGTCCTTGTTACTATGTATAGAATACATTTAATGAATTAATAAATAATAATTATATTATTAGGCATTATGCTACTCGTCTATTAAAAGTCTTATTAAACTGATTATGATCAATAATATAATATGCCTTATTCGGCAATGGGCCATTTGTTTAATGACTACTTCTACTTCAGCAGTATATTAAATGAACAGCTGTTGTATTTTTACTCACGTTTTATAAAGCAGTCAATTCAGATTATAGAGATATAGACATCCAGCACATTTGGTGCTGGATATGAATGAATTAATAAAGATGATACGATGACTTAAGTGAGTAAAGGGAACAACGACATAACGGAACAGTTTGATAACTTGAATCCTGTATCGATCCTTTCTTGTCCTTCCAGTCCGGTGCCACGCAGACTGCTCGTCCTGCTCGGGGTCTCCTGACCACTGCGACAGCTGCAGGGACCCGAAGGCCGTCCTCCACCTCGGCCGCTGCCTGTCCGTCTGTCCGGCCGGTTACTACGGCGACGGACAAGCCTGCGCAGGTAGGACCGTCGTTTGAAGGCTTGTACGTGGAGGAATGAGAGGGAGTTTTATTTTGAAAAGACTGCCTGCCATTTGAGGCTTTTGTAGGAAAACACGAGAAACATTCTTCGACCCCTCTCCTCCTCCCCCACCTCCACCTCCTCCTTCCCCTCTTCCTCCTCCTCCTCCTCCCATGTGAGCGAGGGTCTGGGAGAGGTTTCTCATTTTAAGAACATTCTCTGGTTTATTATATTCATGAGGTGTCTGTGAGTAGATTAACTTTCAGTGGTAAGAGGTTTGTGTCCTGGGAAACAAAGCCGCCCCCCCCCCCCCCCCCCCCTCATGTGATGTTGGTTAGCTCATCTGGGATATTACTTCCTCAACTAAATCCAATCTGTACGCTGCTTTTTTCATAAATATACCAGAGGTAAGGTTTCTCTCCTTTGTGAAATAATTCAATAAACACTTTTTGTGTTTTGTTGCTAAAAAGCACTTTGGGCCACGAGGTAAACAAGTTAAAATCCAATATTAAATAGCGTTGTTTCTCTTTTGCTGCAGTAAGAAGAATGAACTTTCTTCTTCTTCTCTGAGGACACGCTGACTTTCATAGTTACAGAGGAGATACATTTGCATCGTTGCAGTAAATAATCCTTCTTCTCTTCATTAAATACCTTTTATTTTCTCTACAGAACTTCTTCACCGAGCCCCCACTGCTCCACCAAAGCAGCTCGGATGAGAAGTGGGAAATTCATACTTTTTTTTCTCTGCCCCCCCGCAGCCTGCAAGCCGTCCTGCGCCTCCTGCTCCACCGGGTGGGACTGCCGGTCCTGCGCCCCCCCGCTGCCCCTGCTGGGGGCCGATGGCGTCGAGTGCCTGGCCTCCTGTCCTCCCGGGTCCTATCGCCACGACGACCAGCACTGTCGCAGTGAGTATGGCACCGGGTCGGGGGGGTCGGCGGGGCCCTCGGGGTGCTCGGGAGATGTTCCTTTGGCTTGGATGTTTCCATGGAGTTCCTTCCCTGTGGCCTCGGCCTGGGGGAGCACCAGAAGGGATGCTACATGCTACATGCTAACAGAAGCCATGTGCTGATGCACTCTGAGTAGAGCTCGAGATTCAGTCTCTTCATTTGGAATCGAATAGAAAGCAGATTTCTGTCTTCATTTCCTACTGAGGACGTCTTAAAGGGAGCCGCTAATGAGACGGGGGGAGAAGCTCCGCGTGGTAAACCTCCACGTGTGCAATTAACCCTCCTACGTATAACTATATATAGATATATGTATATTTATATACCACGTGTTACACATCTCTGTGAACTTAGCTGCCAAACACTATTTCATCCATGAAGTCTCTTACTTTGTGAGAGACTGTACGAAGGCGACCTTCTCCACACCCTCACCTGAGGAGAAACGTCTTGAGGGGAGCCTCTCAGCATCGACGCTCTCACAGCGGATGGAATCAATAGCTGATTTTAGTTTGGCTGTGAGCGTGTGAACGTGTCCTTTAAGAGAGGACCTGACTCACTGAGACCTTCTGACGAGAGGAAACATCAAACAGGACACAAGCCGCTTTCTCGCTGCTCCCTTTAATTGCCAAAATCTCTTTTCCCATCTTGTTTTATCACTCAGAGTTGGGAGGGGAGTGGGGGGGGGGGGAGATTACCCGCTGCACCGTGTGACTGTGCATCCCCCCCCACCCCCCCCCGGCCTGCTGGGATTACACTCGCTGATAACTTCATGCTTTGGGCTGCACTGAGAAATAAATTGCTTTCCTGCAAGGGGGGGGGGAGCAAGGTAAAGGACGTGTAATCCCCTTGTTGGACATGTGGAGAATGTGTATATGTGTGTGTCTGTGGGTTAGTGCTGTCAACGAATATTCTATATTCATATATATACTCGAATAGTTGTTAAAAACAGGTATTTAAATGTGAAAATGATGTGTGTGTGTGTGTGTGTGTGTGTGTGTGTGTGCTTCCCCACTCAGCTCTTTGGTTCTTTTGTTGGAATAAGAAAGGAAACACATTCAGATACATCTCTTTATTAATTTAGGATATAAACAGATCTTTAAAGTATGTTCTCCTCTAATCAATGATGTTCATTGATTGATCTGAGCTTCAAGGGGCAACCCCACCCTCTCTGGATCTTCAGCACACTGTGAAGGAGAAGAAGAAGAAGTCAACCACAAAGAGAAGCATTGGACAACAGATGAATAAAATAACTTGGGAGAAACAGAGAGAAGGAGAGATGAGAAGAAATGCACAGTGAGACTGGAGAACGGCCAGAGGGCTGGGACAGAGAAAAGAGAGCATCTCGGGGGGGGGGGGGGGGGGGGCGATAAAATGGGAAGGAGCTGAGAAGGATGAGAAAGTGAAAGTGGGGCAGGGAACTATTGCACCTGTCATTGGGCCTGTCCCCGGGGGGGGGCTGCTGGGAGCTTTGGATGGTCCACTGATTGATTCTTGTGTCCATGTTGGAGCGTCCTTACACGGCTTTACGTGCTTCACGAGGAGCAACATGTCGTGCAGATGTTGTACTAATCACAGCCACGGGCCAATCAGCATCCCGTGAGGCGGACAGAGGCGGAGCTTAAGGACTGAACAGTGTTTAAGATGCACGGGTTTGACGTGGAGACGGCGCCTGCAGCTGGGTTAGCGGCAGCGACCTGTCAATCGCAGTAAGTCCCACCCCTAAAGCAAAGTCTGCCTCATGGCTGCATCCCTTAGAAATGGAGTATTTCTTTATTGAAAGAAGAGCAAACACAGGACTTTCACCTTGGATAGCTGCTTCCCTTTGAAAGCCAGAGGGGACGTTGACCTTGTGGAGAAGGTCTTCTTATGGATTTATGGTCGTTATGTGGCCACGTTTTTAAAGTCTATGACTGATGCATCACGTTATTGTTCAAACTCAAACCCTGATCTTTTTGCTGTGTTTTTCTTGCCCAAACTTAACCGACGTTCCACAACGCATCCTGTTATCGCGTAGTTTGCAGAGACGTACAATAGGAACACATCTTCTGAGTTGTGGCCCCACCCTGCAGACTCTGGCGTTAAAACATGGAGATGGTTGTGAGTTCTTTAGTGAGATGCAGAACTTAGGGAGCGATGTGTGTGGAATGGTGTTCAGCAGCCGACTCTCTGGTTGTCTCTCTGTGTTGAAGCGAATCGATGTGAGAAGCGACGGAAACAGAGACGGTAACATTTGCACCTGATGGGCTGAAACATGCAGAAGCACCGGCACAGTTCTCTGAATCACCTCCTGTCACACATTTAAATCCCATGCTGATGGAACAGAGCGATTTATACAGCCGCGGTAAAAAGGAAAAATGTGAAGAAGTCAATCCGGTTGGTGGGTTGGCGGTAATTCTTCACCCTGAATGGGA
Source organism: Pungitius pungitius (assembly GCF_949316345.1). Lineage (NCBI taxonomy): Eukaryota > Metazoa > Chordata > Actinopteri > Perciformes > Gasterosteidae > Pungitius > Pungitius pungitius. Next base: position 22,815,323 of record NC_084904.1, on the reverse strand, counting down.
CGAGGGAAGAAAGGGAAGAAGGGAAGATGAGACGGAGTGAAAAGGGACACTTTGATTCTTCACTTTAAGGTTGCACACTTTCTAACTAATGTCCCACAAACCCGACAGTAACGAACGCTGTGTCAGGCATGCACAAAGCTCCTCGGGGGGCTGCAATTATAATACAAATCACCATATTTCCTTTGAGTCAGCCCAAACGTGAAGCTGTGCCGAACCCGGCTGGAAGCGCATGAACACGTGATGCAGGGAATGCTGCAAGAGGAGTGTGTGTGTTTGTGTAATGGTAGTGTGTGATGAGAAAGAGAAGCATGCACAGAGGGGGAGAGAAGACGAGAACATTATTATTTAACTTCTGCATTGATCCTTTAAATAAGGGAGATTTCCATCAGCATTTCTTGAATGGTGCTGATTAAATGAATTACTCTCTCCTCGGGTAGACTCGTCTATCTCCTCGTCCCTACTAAAACAACTTTCTAATGAATTCCCCCCACTTCCCCTCCTCCTCATTTGTCCTTTATTTTCTGTCTCTTTCCCTTGAGCTCTTACATTTTACCTCATTCCTTCTTCCTATTTCCAGCTTTCTGCTTCTAACTACAGGACTATTCTAGCTCTCCAAACAGAATGCAGAGATCCAAAGAGAACCAATAAGAATGTCAAAGTTTTCCCTTCAAGGCTCCATACAGCTCCACCACAAAGTGGTTCTATGTTTACGGCACATTTATATATAGGGAATTTGGTGGGCGCTTTGTGGAGGAAGTGCCAGTGTTCGCAAACCCTTTGGAGCTCCTCATGGAACCTTCCTGGGCTCTCCTGAGATTGAGTTTCTAACGAGCCAATGAAGTGTAGAGCTCTTTTTTCTACTTAATGCTCCCCGGGGTTCAAACAAGTTTAAGCACAGACATCCATCATAAAAAGTTGTGATATTATAATATATTATACTGACTCTACAAACTAATACCAACTCATCCCCAATCAAATACCCTGAGATTAACAAACAAGAAATAAATTGGGTAGAAAGCAGATTTGTGCTGGATGTAACCACTTTAGACCTGATACTGATAGAATAGTGCAGAGGAAAGGTGTCAGCAGAAATCCAATTCAATGTCACATTATAAAAATGATACGGTGAAACATGATGGGGAATAGTTATGCTCCACAATCATCAAAAGAATTCTTCCACAAACGCTTACACCATTACAACAACAAAATACTAAAGGAGTAAAAATACAATGTGTACAGTGTTAGAAGAGCGTCTGATGGACCTGTGAGCTGTGATAATACATATTATCAGCATATAATAATCTGAATGGATAAATGTATATATGTATATATATATAGGCAGACCCTCTGAATGGTTTCATTAAAACAGCAGCTTGCGAATGTGTGCGTCAGAAATTCGTTGTGAAGTCATTGACAAGCAGGGTGGTTGGTGCCAAAGTGTGTGTGTGTGTGTGTGTGTGGGGGGGGGGGCAACGTTGTCACGGCAATCCTGTCTTTCCTTCACAGATTATTTCTGGGAGGACTGTCAGGGGGTTGTCCCATCAGTTTGTGTTTAGTCTTGTATTTGTTCAGAGAAAGAGACACACACAGCAGACACTGTTAAAGTTGTGCGCGGACTCCCCACACTCCTGTTCACACAGTGTTCAGTGTTGTTAAAGCCGCTCATGAAACACCCCTGTTAACGGTAACCATAGAGACAGCTCCAAGGCTGTGATTTAGTTCCAGTTTGATTGCAGGTCATTGATGGTGTGGTTTATTGCCGTTGTAAAAGCAGATGATTTGTTGTCATTGTTAACACGCTGAAGCGAAACCACCGACTTCCTGGAAAGGGAAAAAAACTGAAAACAGGTTTTAAAATGTTATAGATCAAAAAATGTTTTGAACAAATCAAATATATATTAATCAAAAAATGTCAGGTCAAAAAATATTTTGAAGAAAAATTAGGCAGAAAAATGTTTCGGAAAAAAAGTATGTAAAAATAACATGGAAAACAGTGAAAAGATTATTTTAAAAAAAAGTGAAGAATTATTAGGTCAAAAAATATCTTGAAAAAAAATTGGGTCAAAAAATATTTTGAAAAAAAAGTATGTCAAAAAAAACATGGAAAACAGTGAAAAGATTATTTTGAAAAAATTGAAGAATTATTCGGTTAAAAAATATTTTAAAAAAAAATTAGGTCAAAAAATATTTTGAAGAAAAATTAGGCAGAAAAATGTTTTGGAAAAAAAGTGTAAAAAAAACCCTGAAAAACAAAGAAAAGATTATTTTGAAAAAAGTGAAGAATTATTAGGTCAAAAAATATTTTTTTTAAAAATTAGGTCAAAAAATATTTTGAAGAAAAATTAGGCAGAAAAATGTTTTGGAAAAAAAGTGTAAAAAAAATATGGAAAACAAAGAAAAGATTATTTTGAAAAAAAGTGAATTATTAGGTTAAAAAAAATTAAAAAAAAAAATTAGGTCAAAAAATGTCAGGTCAAAAAATATTTTGAAGAAAAATTAGGCAGAATTTTTTTTTGGAAAAAAAGTGTAAAAAAAACATGGAAAACAGTGAAAAGATTATTTTGAAAAAAGTGTAGATTTATTAGGTTAAAAAATATTTTGAAAAAAAATTGGGTCAAAAAATGTCAGGTCAAAAAATATTTTGAAGAAAAATTAGGCAGAAAAATGTTTTGGAAAAAAAGTGTAAAAAAAACATGAAAAACAAAGAAAAGATTATTTTGAAAAAAGTGAAGAATTATTAGGTCAAAAAATATTTTTTTTAAAAATTAGGTCAAAAAATATTTTGAAGAAAAATTAGGCAGAAAAATGTTTTGGAAAAAAAGTGTAAAAAAAATATGGAAAACAAAGAAAAGATTATTTTGAAAAAAGTGTAGATTTATTAGGTTAAAAAATATTTTGAAAAAAAATTGGGTCAAAAAATGTCAGGTCAAAAAATATTTTGAAGAAAAATTAGGCAGAAAAATGTTTTGGAAAAAAAGTGTAAAAAAAAACATGGAAAACAAAGAAAAGATTATTTTGAAAAAAGTGAAGAATTATTAGGTCAAAAAATATTTTGAAAAAAAATTGGGTCAAAAAATGTCCGGTCAAAAAATATTTTCAAAAAAAAAGTATGTCAAAAAAAACATGGAAAACAGTGAAAAGATTATTTTGAACAAAGTGAAGAATTATTAGGTTAAAAAATGTTTTGAAGAAAAATTAGACAGAAAAATATTTTGGAAAAAAGAGTAAAATATTAGACCAAAAAAAGATATAGTCCCAAAAATGTTATGGGAAAAAATGAGAACATGTAAGGTCAAGAAATGTCCGGCCAAAGAATGTAAAAAGAATGAAAAAAGCTGGAAATTCCTGTATTTCCAGAATCATAAACAAGCTTTCTCTCTGCTCCCCCCACCAGGCTGTCACTTGTCGTGCTCAGAATGCCGCGGGCCGACCCGCCAGGAGTGTGCCTCGTGTTCGGACCCGGCTGCCTTGCTCAAAGACGGGGAATGCGTTGCCGACTGCGGCTCCGGCTTCTACAGCCGTGGAGGCGTGTGCCACGGTAATGTCGACTCACCTCCACACTGCGCTGCTGCAGGGGGGTTGGTGATGTTATTTCTCTTTTGATTGTGACCGCCTTTAATCGTGATGTTTGGCTTTATTCATCACATAAAGATGGAAATAAAGGAGAATAATGGCACATATGTTCAGCGGGTTACCGGTATAAGGAGAGAAAAGCAGTACATAAACGCTCGCCTTATCACGAGGGGAAGTCAACATTCAAACGGAGGGGCGGAGCCTCGCAGAATGTTCTGGGGTCCTACACAGACACCGGAGACACCGAGCGGTTCGGTGCTTGGGGTCAAATGGAGGTGAATGTTTGTTCGGGCTTGTGTTGCTTTTTCTTATTCTTTTTGCCTCCCTGTGGAGCTTCTCGCCAGCGTCGACTTCACGCGAAACAAAACAACACAAAGTCAGCAGAACTCTTAGTTAGAAAACAAACAATAAAATAAATAAACAACACAGGCGGCTAATTAGCCTCTCTCTCGCTCTAACGAGCATTCAGAAGCTCTTAAGGAGATGCTCTATGAATATGGATGGGTTCTATTCCTGAGCTGTGAGGTGGAGGATTAAGCTCCTTCGGGGGGTTTGGGGGGCGGAGCTCCTCCTTCTGGGAAGAACACACCTGATGGGGGTCAACGAGGGAGACTCTTCACCTCCTCCGTCCCACGTGGCTCCCGGCGTTTTTAGAAAATGTAAAAAAGAACCCGTGGGGGAAAAAAGGCCACATCCATTAGAACTTTGCACTTTGTGCTTTTAGGATTAAAATGAGAGCGCTGAAGGGCTTTCAGCTTCTCAGATTTCCCCCTCAGGGCTTCCCGGGTTTGATTTGATGGCTTTGCTGCATGTCCCCCCCCCCCCGGCTTGCCGTAGGAATATCTGTTTGAGTATGTTTTAATGACAGAGGGTTATGTCAATGTTTTTGTAGATTTAGAGGAAAGTGTCCTGAGGGACGAAGGGGAACTACGACCCCCCCTGACCTCCAAGAGGGACTTTGCTCTTTAACATTTGCTTCCGTTTCACAGCCTGCGACTCGTCCTGTGCCTCCTGTTTCCCTGACAACCCCGCATGCATGAGCTGTCTGCCGGGCACCGCCTTGCATCATGGGAAGTGTATTTCCCAGTGTCCGGCCCGGCATTACCAGGACGGCCACAGCCGGTGCAGAGGTAGGACCGCTCTCAAATCTGTGGTGGGGAAGGAGAGAGAGAGAGCCTTAATGTTCTGACCCCCGCCCCACCCCCCCCCCCCCCTCTCCCTCCTCAGCCTGCCACAACTCCTGCGCCTCCTGTTGGGGGTCCTCGGCATCGCAGTGCGAGGCGTGTCCCAGCGGGCTCCTTCTCCACCAGGGCCAGTGCGTGGAGGCCTGCGGGGAGGGGCTCTACTCCCAGGACGGCACCTGCCACAGTAAGCGCTTCCACCCCAGCTAAGTATTAGCTTAGTATAGCTAAGATGATGCAAACCATAACACAACGACCCCCCTTCTCCCCCCTCTCCCCCCTTCCAGACTGTCATCCCTCGTGCCGCTCCTGCGTGGGACCACTGGCCTCGGACTGCGTCCGCTGCGTGAAACCGGAGGAGGCCCTGCTGCCGCAGTCCGCCCCCCCGCCGCCGCAGTCCGCCCCCCTGCCGCCGCAGTCCGCCCCCCCGCCGCCGCACGGCGTCTGCGCCTCCGGGTGTCCCGCGCGCAGCTTCCTGGATCACGTGCACACGTGCAGAGGTGAGCGCGGAAAGTTTGAGAAGAACATCTGGAGGAAAGAGAGCAGGATTTTAAATATAGATTTCCTGGTTTTAACTACTACTGGTTGATGCTCTGTGCGTAGAATGACGTCTCAGCAGCATCTCGACATGAGATATTAGATTTCTGCTTTCGTCCCGCTTTGGAAAATAAATCTTCATGTTTGTCGAAAGGGAAAAAAAAGGAGAGAAATCAGGATGATAGCGAGATAAACTACGGCTCATTAGAGCTCAGTGGGATGGGGGGGGGGGGGGGGGGGGCTGTGATGGGAACATCGGAGGCTGCTGTATGTGTGTGTGTGTGTGAGTCTGACACACTCTCGGAACGGCTCAGCTGTGGATGTCCTGGAGCGAGGGAGGACGGCGCCACGCGCACACACAAAGACACACACACTGGGGGTCTGAGCCCCCCCCCCCCCTCCCCCAGGTGCAGACAGAGATAGTCGCCGTGTAGGAGGTTCGATGCCTCTCTCGTGCAGGAAGTGTAAACACAGACCTGAGTCGTGCCTGAGGACATCTCAAGTGTTGAGGGCCTCCGAGCCTTCTCCGCTGCTCCGCTGTTTGTTTAGTTTGGGGGGAGGGGGGCCGGGTGGGGGGGGGGCAGAGTAAGGTGGAACGTAGGTATTTTGTATTCACAGTCGGACCGAGTCAAAGGATAGACGGGCTGATGTGAGGTTTATTCTGAGTGTAGGTCTGCTTCAGGGAGTCATGCTGAGCATCTTCATCAGCCTGGTGCTGCCTCTCCTCCTCTCTGCATCCCCCCCAAATCTGCTCAATCATGTTGGGCCTGGGAGCAGTTTGGTTCGATGTTTCAGACTCGAAGGAAAACGCCTCCTACTCCTCCTCGTTTACTACCATGAGTAACCATGAGAATATCACTCTACTTATTTATTCCCTCAGTAAACGTCAGTTTCAAGTCTTCTTCAGTACAGCCAAACAGGCCATGAAGCGCGGGATGCTTTAGGGCGGAGCTTACTGTGATTGACGGGTCTCCACCTCGCGGCTCCTTTCTCCGATGATGATCCCATTTTTTCATTGGTTGTATGACCCATGTCCCTAAGGGGAGGGTGTGGGAGAGGTCCCATCCCCAAACTAAATCACAACCTAAGACCCCCCCTCCCCCAGGACTCAATGTGTTTGCCTATGTGAGATAACCGAGCTGAGAGGAGGTAGCTGGCTCCTCCTCTCCTCTTCCTCCTCGTCCTCTTGGAGTCTGACACCAAGCCTCTGAGTGTTTGTGTGTTTTCACTGATGACATTAAAGTGTGTGCCTACGATGGCGCTTTCCATGGACGTGCACTGGTTGCCGTGGTAACACAGAAGACCGTCTTGTCCTCTCAGCCATCAGGTCATGGGGATTGTGGGTAGCGGGCAGGTGAAGCAGGTGGGCGATGATCGGCTGACACTGTTGTGACTTCTCAAAGTCCTCGCTCCGACACCGGGGTGTTTGCACGGGGTAAATGTTTTCTGTATAGTTCACACACACACACACACACACACACACACACACACACACACTGCAGTGTTGGCTCAGGTAGAGCAGCAGTCTGCCAGTGGCTGTCATGCAGAATGTACACAAGACCTGGAAAGGGCTGTGTGAAAGAACCCAGGGAGGAGGGACCATAAACACACACACACACACACACGCACACACACACACACACACACACACACGCACACACACAGGTAAATAATTGGGGGCAGAGATGCAAAATACAACACAACAAGCAGAGGAGCGTTTGATCAGCCAGATTAGATCTGGTTCAAAGTGCAGCTGACAGTTACAAGTGGAATCTGTAGCTTCCTGCTGATGTTAAAAACTCAATGTGACATGAATCATTTCTGCTCGTTTTGAGATTGATGATTTTTTTCCAAACAGTAAAATGATAAATCAGTGAGATAGAAAATGAAACAAATAAATATCAAGTACCGATATATCCATACACCTAAATATTGACATATAACCACAACCATAACTCTCAATGTCAGCTGTGAGGCTTTGAGATGAGCTGAGGAGCTCACAAGACCCTCAGAAGAACCTCAGAGGACCCTCAGAGGATCATCAGAGGACCTCAGAAGACCCTGAGACGAACCTGCTCGAGGAAGAGCTTCAAAACACAAATTCTTGCTCCAAAAACCTGAATCCCTCCGATAGAATAAACCACGTGGACGTTTTATATTCCACCGTCTGAACTTTAAAGGTCTTCCGGCTCCGCCTGAAGGGTAAATGCGTTGCTCCTGAGCTGGAGCGTTGCTTCTAACATCTAAGCTTGAACTTCTGATTATGTTTCCTCTCTCTATACACACTGTATGTATATATAAGTGAACATATATTCATCGGGGGGGTCTCTGTGCGTCCTCCTCCAGAGTGTCACCCCTCCTGCTGGCACTGCATCGGGCCGTCTGCAGACGACTGCACCGCCTGTCCGGCCCTGTCCAGCCTGCACGGGGGCCGCTGTGTCCCCTCCGCCCCCCAGGGCTTCTTCATCCAGCACAACGTGTGCCACGGTGAGAGCGCGCGCACACACACACACACACACACACACAGGAGGATCAGGACTAAACTCTCCCCTCCTACTTTCCTTCACCATTGTGTCTCATCACTTTTTGTCCCCCCCCCCCCTGCAGCTTGCCACCCGTCTTGCCTGACCTGCTCCGGCCCCTCCCAGGCTGACTGCACCTCCTGCCCCCCGATAGCCTCCCTGCAGAGCGGCTACTGCAGGACCAGCTGCCTGGAGGGGACGTTCCTCCACGCCGTCTCTGGAGAGTGTCTCGGTAGGTCACCCTCTGTGCGTGTGTGTGTGTGTGTGTGTGAGAGAGTACTTGTATTTAAAGTCTCGAGTGCCCCCCAGGGGGAATTGTACCAGCAACTCTGGGCTGAGCTTAGGAGCTCGCTCTGCCCACTCAGCTCATCTTCATCATGCACACAGAAAAATGACCAAGAACCCTCCATGAGCCCCCACAGAAGACGTCCTCCATTAGAACTATGGCCCCCCTATGTCCTCCATAGGAACCACACACACACACACACACACACAAGCAGTTAGTTTGCAAACTCACACACAGCCTTAATCTCAAATGGGTCAAGCTCAGCCAAACTCTGGTTAATAGAAGATGCCTTCAGGCACTTTGGGGGCACAGAAATACTTGGGACATCATTTCTGCATGACACACACAGGGACACACAAAGGCCCGCACACACACACACACACACACACATTTGTACAATATTATCATCATAGACATATTTTTGATCCCTCATTTATTTTCTTATTCTTCCTTTCTTTCTTCATTTCTCATGTAAACACACCTTTTTGGTCTCGCTCACACACACACACACACACACACACACACACACAGGTCCAGTTTACTTGATGGAAATCAGATGAAATTATAAGTTTAATAACTTGAGACGTCTTTTTCTGGTCGCTGGCTTCCTGTGTCCCTCAGTGTTAGATTAGTTAAATGATACTGACAAGTGTGAGTCTCACATCAGGAGCAGACAGTTTGCCCCCCACCCCCCCCCTCCCTCCCTCTCCTCTCGTGGCCTGATGTGCGTCTGGAGAGACAGCGAGAGGCATTTGGTTTATTTCTCCTCAAAGTTGCGCCAGAGTGAACATCCAGCAGCATATGAGGCTGAAAATAGAGCTGCTTTGCTGGATGATACCAACGCGTCACCATAGAAACAGAGACATCTCTTTCCACCGCGAACGTGTCGCTCCTGCAGAGCGGCGTGGAGGTGTCCCTCCGCTGGAGCTCTCTTCTTCACGTCTTTGTCTTGTTGCCGCTCCGCTCCGAGATGAAGAGATCAGAGCTTCTGGCAAGTCGGGCCCTCAGCGGGCCGAGGCCTCGCGTCATGTTCATGCCGTGAAAGACAGGATGCGTTCGTGCTTCATCTGCTCCTCATGGAGGCCTCTCCCACGCTCTGTTATGTCTTCACACACACGCTGTGATACAGGAGAATGGTCCTCCTTATTGTCACTAATCGTGAGCAGAGTATTTGTACAATAGGACAGTCTGAATAAAAGCCTCACATACCTGTTCCCCTTAAGGCGGCCCCTTTGTGTGAGTGACAGGGCGGAGCTCCTGATACTGACATTTTAAGCATGAGTGGACCTGTCCTCCATCGGGCGAGACAGGCGTCAGAGGACCACCCAGCGCCTGTCTCTCTCCTCTTCTTCACACGCCTCAACACACCACGTCCCTTTTTTTTTCCCTCGCCAACTTTTTCTTTGATTCTATGACATCACATGGTCACATGGGGGGCGGTGAGATGCAGCTGGTCTTCACTCCGGCTTTTTTGCTTAATCTCAAACCGCAAATATCACTTATCAAACAGTTGGATAAAACACAAAATACAGACTCTACATGTGACATCCTGTTAACTTTGAATGACCAGTTGTTCCCTGTTTGATGACCAGGACTCAAGAAGTCTTCTGGACATGAAGGTGTTCATTCTGCACTTGAGACTGAACGTAGAAGCTCACGAAGCTTCATTTCTCCTCCATGGAAACAGTTAACATGCAGATGATAAACACCACTCCTACTGCGTTAGTTTATGTCTTTTGTTCATCCCACGGTTGCTTGGTTACCGCCTCACGCTGCTCACATTGGATCCATGTACCACACACAGGGTCCTGGGGGTCCATCTCAGAGGGCTGATTGTATTTATTGCAGAGGAGTCGTCGTTGTAGGGAGGTTTCTTCTGTGCTCACTTGTTGCTTCTCGAGGAGAAACCTTCAGGCGCCGCATTTGAAAAGTAAAGAGATGTTAGAAGAAGTAAGTGTAAAGCCAAAGGTTTTTCTGGATAAATGCATGAAGATGCATCCGCCCCCTGCCTTCTTCTCTGTGAGGAAGATGAAGGCAGTTGGAGTATTTTTATTGTGGCCTTAGTGTGGATGAGGACACATGATCTGCAGAGGCAGATAAGGTCCTGAAGCTTGATGAAGCTCAGTCTCATGTTTACTGTTATAAAGGAAGACTGTTGGGATAACAGAGGACCACCATCACTGCTGGAGGAATAGAAACCAATACGTCCACCTTAGATGTTTCACTTTAACACCCCTTAATCAGAGGAAGTTATTTTTATAATCAAGTTTCAGAATATCTGTCAAACTAAAACAAAATAAACCAACCTTCATGAGCGCTTTATGGGCACCTGTGGTTTTTATGTGTGTTAAACACCCTCATTTCCATGTGTACGTGTGTGTGTGTGTGTGTGTGTGTGCGTGTGTGTGTGTGTGTGTGCGTGTCTCTGTCCCGCAGCGTGCAGTCCCGACTGTCAGCGCTGTGCCGCTGACCTCCTGACGGGCGTCGGCAGCGTCTGCCTGTGGTGCCGGGCGGCGAGGTCCTGGTTGCTAGGCGACCACTGCGTCTCCAGCTGCCCCCGGGGCCACTACGGGCGCCACGGGGCCTGCATCGGTAAGGAGCTTCATTCACACGTGGCGGGGTCAGAGGTCAGCTGGTACACCTGTAAGAGGGTGTTTTATTCATCACCTGTGGAATGGGGGTCAGAGGAGTTTTCTTTTTGTAACATGAGAAAAGATGAATTTAAGGGAGAAAAAAAGCCTCTCTGCTGTATGAATAAGTCCGAGGTCCATTCTTTGTATTTTATAGAGGAATGACTCAGAGTGACAGTCAGAGGCACTCACGTCCCCCCCAATGCTCCCCTGGCCACATGTTTGCATCTGAGACAACCTGCATTATTGATTCAACAGTTACAAAGGGAAAACATCCTAAAGTAGGGTTTGGGATGATGTCATCACCCTCATTGGGGTCATTCCAGTCATCTTCGTCCTTTACCTTCAACGCCAAGTTCAACGAGTTCAAACCATCAAACTGTCAACAACCGGTGACTCTATTAAACCAGAATACCACCTGGTAGATGATATTCAAAACATCTTCATGATCACGTCCACCTCTCGGAGCCATTAAACTGTGAGTCTGTGACCGCCACCTTCATCGTCATCATCAGTTCACCTCCCCCCCCCTCGCCTCCAGCCTCTTTAATGCCTTGCTCATTTACTGCACGACCTCGGCCTCGTGCCGCTCTTCATCCTCCTCCCCCTCGTCATCACCCTCATAATCATCTTCCTCATCGAGCCGCCACACTTGAGCTGCTGTAAAAAGAAACCTGCGCAACAGGAAGCTCTGAGCGACCCAAAACCTCTGGGGTCTCATTTAGCAGAGACACACACACACACACACAGACACACACATGGAGCCACTGGGATGATGATAGCATTTCTATATACAGGAAACATCTCGCTCCCGCTGATGATTCGGGCCGGAGGATGAATTTTGCCACTTCAGAGTGAGATTTAATGTTTCCATCTTCTTGTGGTGGTGATGATTATTATTCCAGGCTGGATATGAGCTCCATGTGTGTGTGGAGGGGGGGGGGGCAAAGCAATCTGAGAATGATTAGACCCGTGATAGTGATTAGAAGAGACTCATGAATGTGTAGTTTTGTGATATTTCTGCAGCTTTTAGTGATCCTACTCGAGTTTCCAGTTTCTCACAGTGAGAATTTAAACGTTGTGTATTTGATGCAGAGGAGGAGGAGGAAGACCTCCATGTGGTAACGCTGCATTATTCTAACGTGCACTCGGAGCGGGATGCGTTGATAACGTTATTTTGTTTGATCTCACTCGTCTTCGTCGTAGTCCTTGCACCATTATGCTGTTTCCATGACCTCATTTCTCAACATGGGCTTTCTTAAAGGGGACATACCACGAAAGACTTGAGCTGGAAGACGTGGGCGATAAAAAGCGGCGTTTTTTAGATGTCAATCTGTAGATATGTCATGAAATCACACAGTCATGAGCCAGGAAGCATCGGACGTTCACCCAGGAGACCTCTGTCAGAGCTGCGCATGAAGCGACAAGTCTGTCGACTTCCACAGACACTTTAACGCCAACCACGATGTTTATTTGTTAATAAACTTTGTTAATACTTTGTGTTACGTGACGAGCCAAAAACATGAAGGAAAATGAAGTACCTTTTCAAAAGAACTGTATGAGATTATATGTCAAAAGCTGCATTATCATTCTATGTAGTGACCAGCAGGGGGCGACTCCTCTGCTCCCATAGACGTCTATGAGGAAATGACTCTACTTCTGTGTAGTGACCAGCAGGGGGCGACTCCTCTGGTCCCATAGACGTCTATGAGGAAATGACTCTACTTCTCTCTTGATTTATTCCCTCAGTAAACATTGTAAACATGAGTTTATGGTCTCAGTCTCTAGTTTCAAGTCTTCTTCAATGCAGCATGATGTTCATTTAGTGAATTATGGTCCATTTAGAGTCCAACAGTGCAGTATTAACGACTAACAATAATACTGAATGGAAATAATCTTTATTTGGTTTTATCCATCTCAGGATGCCATCCGTCATGTGAGACCTGCAGTGGGTCGGGACCCCTCCTCTGCACCTCCTGCCCCGGCGGCAGCCTCCTGCTGCCCTCGGGTATCTGCGGCCCCCAATGTACCCCCGGTTACTATGACAACGGTCAGGGCATCTGTCAGGGTACGTTTTGCAGCAGCAACTCACCCACCCATGGTAACTCACGGTCACTTGTCCTCATACCTCACCTCACCCTGTACCTCACCTGTCCCCACCCCTTACCTGACCCTGTAACTCACCTGTCCCCACCCGTCACCTGACCCTGTACCTCACCTGTCCCCACCCCTTACCCGACCCTGTAACTCACCTGTCCCCACCCCTTACCCGACCCTGTACCTCACCTGTCCCCACCCCTTACCCGACCCTGTACCTCACCTGTCCCCACCCCTTACCCGACCCTGTACCTCACCTGTCCCCACCCCTTACCCGACCCTGTACCTCACCTGTCCCCACCCCTTACCCGACCCTGTACCTCACCTGACGCTGTATCTCACCTGACCCGCGTGTCGCCCCCCCCTGTCCCTCAGCCTGTGACCTGCAGTGCCTGACGTGCGACCTGCCCGGCGTCTGCACGTCCTGCCGTGACCCGGCCAAGGTGCTTCTGTTCGGAGAGTGCCAGTACGACGGCTGCGCCCATCAGTACTACCTCAACAGCACGACCCGGGCCTGCAGAGGTACACACACTCACTCACACACACACACACTCACTCACACACACACACACACACACACACTCACACACACACAGAACGTCCGAAAACAACGTGAACTCTTTTTATTACATCTGGACGTTGATGAACGAGCCTCCAGGGTTCAATGACTCGTCCCGTTTCTTTCTCTCCTCCTGCCTGTTGTGGCTCCTTTTTAATTGGACTTAAATCCGTTGTTATCGCCGACTCAAGGCCTCCCCTTGGGGGGGGGGGGGGGCAACCTACATTGTCTGGTTTGGATTCATCAGTCATCTTCCTCCAGGGAAGAATCCCAGAATTGACCCTTTAGCTCCCCTTACAGAAGCTTCCATTTTTATTTATTATTTATTATAAGATTTTCCATTCTTGCAGATGTGTTAAAAGTTATTTCCTCTCATTTGACCATGAAAAAAATAACTGCTCACAAAAAGACCATTTGTCATTTTATTAATTATTGACTCATCATTTATTCAGTATAATGAAATATCATATAATATAACATAAAGACCCATTGGATTCCCATCTTTGCAAAATCCTTTTATCTTTTTAACCTAAACCCAAAAGCTCACACAGTTGATTTAGTCATAATTGAGTTTAATTCCCTCGTCAGTATTAAGGGAGCCAAACCCCAGATGTGATGAGTGAGAAAATAAAATAACACAAGAGGCTTTAGAATAAATCCGCTAATGAAATATGTCTCTCTCTTCTGACCCCCCCCCCCCCCCCCCCTGCAGAGTGTGACTGGAGCTGCAACTCGTGTCGCGGCCCCCTGCGGACCGACTGCCTGCAGTGCATGGAGGGCTACGTGCTGCAGGAGGGTGTCTGCACCCAGAGGTGCTCCTCGGGCTCCTACCAGGACGGAGACGAATGCCTCGGTCAGTCCACCACAGAAGAAGAACACGCGCAGCTCCTCCCTCTCTCCTTTATCGCTGTGCACTAGTGACCACTTGGAGTTCTTATTAAGGCTGATTATCGTCAGCAGCTTCTTTGAGACCCCTTAAGATTCCACATCTCTGGTTATATTAGGAGCAATAATGCAACAATCAATCAATAGAACACGGGCTGATATTCTACTAAACGTGGATCAGACTTCACTAACAGGAACTCTGAATGGAGCAAATAGGCTTTGGGTTTCTTCAGTGCCTCTGTGCCCTTTGGTTTGTAATGCTCTCAGTGTGTGTGTGTGTGTGTGTGTGTGTGTGTGTGTGCCAGGCTGTGACGATCACTGTGAGGAGTGTCGGGGTCCAGCTCAGTGCCAGCGGTGCGCCCCCCCCTACGCCGCCCTGCGGGGTCAGTGCGTGTTGGACTGTGGCCTGAACCACTTCCTGGACGAAGCCTCTCACACCTGCACAGGTAAGAATAAATCACAATGAACGAATGAATCTGCTTCATGAGTCTGAGACGTGGGAATGAGCCTCCTCCTCTTCCTCCTCTTCTTCCTCTCCAGCTTGCTCCTCGGACTGCGTGCGCTGCGACGGCGTCGGGCGCTGCGCCGCTTGTCGAGAGAAAACCTTCCTCATGGAGGGCTACTGCACCCCCGACTGCGGGCGAGGCTTCTACGGCGACCGGAAGACCCGGCGCTGCCATGGTAAAAAAAGCTTTAGGGCGGGGCTACACGCTGATTGACAGGTCTCTGTCTCGGCGCTAATCGCTCCTCCTGGACGCCAGTGAAAAGAGCGGCGTGTGCAGAGGCAGCAGTTAGAGGAGTCCTGAGCTTCATTTTTTGGGTCCTTCATGTTGGACCGGCGCATGAGGACCTGTGGGCCGAGACGTCGAGGCCTTTGGCTCCAGAGATGACTTTGACAGTGAATAACTGTAATGGATAAATATATCATCACGACCCTCTTTGTGCAAAAAATCTTCTTCCCATTGAATAATGAATTGCTTTTTCAGCCTCAAGGCTTCAAATAATCCATTAGTTCATCTAATGAAAAAGCCCGGAAACAAATGACTTTTTGTTGTTGTTTGTTTTTTCTAATTCAATTTTTTTGCCAGCGCCCCCAAAAAAGAAGTTAAGTAACTTTGTGTCCTTTTAAATTATGGACTCATTCTCTTTGGTGAGATTAATTGCCTGGCTGAAAGGTTTTGGGGATTCCGAGTGCCTTTAGGCGTCGTTAGAGGAGATAAAATAAGATTACAAACGCAGCCTCTCAGAAGAGCTGATCTTTAAAAAGTTCCCAACAAAGTCGCTTCCAATTAAAGCCGACTTCTCAAATGCCACGAAGGAGACGCCTCGCTGCTGTTTCACCAGCCAGCGCACGCACACACACACACACGTCTATACACACACAGGCACACACACACGTCTATACACACACAGGCACACACACACGTCTATACACACACAGGCACACACACACGTCTATACACACACAGGCACACACACACGTCTATACACACACAGGCACACACACACGTCTATACACACACACGCACACACACACGTCTATACACAAACAGGCACACACACACGTCTATACACACACACGCACACACACACGTCTATACACACACACACACGTCTATACACACACACACACACACACACGCACACACACACACGCACACACACACACACACACGCGTCTATACACACACACGCGCACACACACACACACACACGCACACACACACACGCACACACACACACACACGTCTATACACACACACACACACACGCACACACACACGCACACACACACACACACACGCACACACACACACACACACGTCTATACACACACACGCACACACACACACGTCTATACACACACACGCACACACACACGCGCACACACGCACACACACGCACACACACACACACACACGCGTCTATACACAAACAGGCACACACACACGTCTATACACAAACAGGCACACACACACGCACACGCACACACACACACACACGTCCATACACAAACAGACACACACCGTTTCTCATGAGCTCGTCCCTGAGATCCAGCTGCAGTTTGAATCGGATGAATTGAAGGCTTTAAAATGCCTTTTAATGTATTCATTTGGAAGAAGGACGTCTTTACTTTAATGAATTCACTTACAGTTTTTTTGGATCGCTTACACACTAAAATTAAAAGTATTACACTATTAGCAAAACACTGCACTCAAGATGCAAAACATCAGCCCATATTTGCACAACTATAAGCACATTGTCAACCTCACACCTGTTGCAAAACTCTACACACAGTGATTTGCAAAACACTAAACACACATAACATACGTTACACACAAAAATCTATCATGAAGTCATGTCCTTGCAATACCAAAGCACTGACTGTCAAATGAGCACACCGTCCAACCAATTGCTTCAACACAGTCATCAGGTGTGCAAACACCTGTTTGCTTAATTGTAGACACACCAATCAGGTGTATAAGCACTATAAAAAGCAGCAGGTGAGTTCATCGGTCTTCAAGCACAATGGAAAGAGTAAGACAAAGACGAGGACGAGGACGAGGACGAGGACGAGGACGAGGACGAGGACGAGGACGAGAAGAAGGACCAGGACCAGGACCAGGACCAGGACGAGGACGAGGACCAGGACCAGGACGAGGACGAGGACGAGGACGAGGACCAGGACCAGGACCAGGACCAGGACGAGGACGAGGACGAGGACGAGAAGAACGACCAGGAAGAGGAAGACAAGCATGTGCTCAAAGAGGACCGAATCTGACAAATGAGATCCGCGCAACACTGGTTGACCACGTTGTCAACCACGGCCTGACGCTGAGGGAGGCTGGACTGCGAGTTCAGCCAAATCTAAGCCGATATACAGTGGCAAGTGTGATAAGAACATTTCGACTGGAAAATAGGTATTGTAAAAATATCCTATCAAAGAGGGAGATAGTAAATCTGGTTTTGGCCAACAATGCTATAACACTCAAGCAGCTCCAAGCTAACATTGTCAATGACCACGCCATTTTCAACAATATCCATCAGGTCTCAACATCAACACTGGCACGCATCCTAAAAAAAACCCATATTCAAATGAAGCAAATTTATAGAGTGCCTTTCGAGCGCAATTCCGAAAGAGTGAAACGAGCGCGGCATGATTATGCAGAGGTATGTATTCACTTTAGCAGTGTGATCTTGCATACTGTCTCATCATCTTTTACTGTAACATGTCTACTAGATCTACACTGAACTACACCATTTTGCCTGACACTGTTTTTCAGAGAGTTTTACAAATGGATGGAGAGGAGATCCAGCATGAGTTCATTTATGTAGATGAGGCTGGGTTCAACCTGACGAAAACACGAAGGAGGGGAAGAAACATCATTGGCCACAGGGCTATAGTCAATGTCCCAGGGCAACGTGGGGGTAATATAACACTCTGTGCAGCCATTACACAGAATGGGGTCCTCCACCGCCATGCCCATATGGGCCCTTACAACACAGCACTCATTCTTGCATTCTTGGACCAATTGCACAACATAACTGCATTAAATCAAATCGATCGTATGCAATACATTGTTGTCTGGGACAATGTGTCTTTCCACCGCTCTGCTCTGGTTCAGAACTGGTTTCAGCAACATCCACAGTTCACAGTCCTATACCTTCCACCATACTCTCCATTCCTCAACCCTATAGAAGAGTTTTTCTCTGCTTGGCGGTGGAAGGTATATGATCTCCGTCTCCAGGCTGAGGTCCCCCTCATCCAAGCCATGGAGGACGCCTGTGACCAGATGGAGGTTGCAGCAATGCAAGGATGGATTCGTCATTCAAGACGTTTCTTTCCAAGGTGTCTTGCTAATGACAACATTGCTTGCGATGTTGATGAAATTCTCTGGCCAGATCCAGCTAGGCGAAGAGACAATATCTAGTTTTTTAATGTAATGTTTTTTTTTTTCATTTACAATACGTAAAGTGACGCTTGGTTACAGTATTATGGATCTCCATGTCAACATTTTGGGCGTGTTGAGAAATAAATGAGTATCTTCAATCAGCAACATTGGTCTTGTGTAGTGTTTGGTGAATTTACATTATATTTGTACTTTGTTGATGCAGTAGCCTACTCTAATCATAAGAAAGTAGAAGTGCTAAAAGTGTTTTAAGTTTATCACAGTAGAGTGTAACTCGTGCAAACAGAGTATAGTAATGTGAAACGTGTGTGCTTCATATGGTAACAAAGTGTGTTTTTTAAAAAGAAGTGTATAGTTTTAACAAGTGTGTTTAATTTTGCAAAGGATCTTTAGTGTTTTGCTAATTGGGTGTGTGGTTGTGCTAATTGTGTGTAGTGTTTTGAAAACACGGGCCCTGTTTTGAAAATTGTGCTTTAGCAATCCAAAAAAACTGTAATGATTTTTTTTCTTGTAGCAGGACACGATTGTAGAGCTTTTATTGCCAGTAATGATTTCTCATCTCATTTTCACCACATATCAAGGATAATTTGACATCTTATTATTAGTGTATATACTGGAGTGTGACGTCTTGATCCCCCCCCCCTCACAGTGAACACCCGGGCCCCGGTCCTGCGGGTCAACGGAACCCTGCTGGTCCCCCTTGGGGGTTCGGCCCCGCTGGCCCCCGACCTGCTGCAGGCCGAGGACCCCGACGGGCCCCCCGAGCAGCTCGTCTTCCGGGTGGTCCGGGCCCCCGCCAACGGCCGGCTGGTCCTGTTCGGAGGGGAGGGGGGCGGAGAGGAGGGCCGAGACCTGGCCGGCAACGACACCTTCACCTGGGCGGAGCTGAGATCCGCCCGGGTCCGGTTCAGACACCAACGAGACGCAGCCAGGTGGGTGTTTAGGACGACGGGGGGGGGGGGGGATGATGAGGCTCTTTGTGTAGAAGTTTCCTTTCCTTCTCCATTGATGCCTGAATAGGAAGCTTTTTCAGCGTCAGCGGGTTGCAGAAGCAATAAAATGGTGCTTTTATCCGCATACTGGCGAGGTGTTGGTGCAGCTCTGCCTCCGAGGAGGTCTGCTGATGGAGTACAAAGAGCAACACAAGTCTTAAATATTCCATGAAACCATTTCGTAGGTTGTGCACGTAATCGTGAAGGAGGATGCAAGGCTGCCAGGGGGTCGGGGGGGCAAAAACTTTTGCTCTTTACCCGTGAAACAGAAAATCCACGTTGATTTATTAAAAGTCATTTGCATCCTTCATCCTTTTCATTTTATTATAAAATGAACCATTGTTTGAAGGTTGATTAGTCGAGCAAACAGCAGACCACTGTGTACTACACAAAGGTCACCGTGGATTTAAAGTAGTTTGGCTGCGATTCTCTCTCATGAGTCAGCAACATTCCAAACGACACCTCCGTGTTCACATAGAAGCACTTCATATTCCTCAAAAGACAATGAGCCTCTACCTCGTCTCCACCTTAGTTCCACCTTGTCTCCAAAGTCTCCATCCTGACATTTCACCTTTTTTTTTGCAGCTGCTTTTATTTTGCCATGTGTGCGTTTGATTTATGCAGCTTCCCTGGTTTAAGTTCATTTCCTCCCTACACCTCCCTCAATTAATGTTGCTCAAATTAGCATTTGTTCTGCATTTCTGTTCCACGTGATGAGTTGAGTTGAAGTGAGGCTGTAGAGAGGCTGTTGTGAGGCTGCAGCTGCTTCATTATGAGTCCAATCTCAGCCAATCGGATTCAACGTGTCACAGATAATTCGGCCCTGACTCAGCAGCTCGGGCCAAGCCAGTGAATTAGTCAAATGGGTCCACTGCCCGGATTTGAGCCATTAGATTAGTGGAGATGATAAAACACAAAGCCCCAAATAGGATTTTATCTGCATATTATGGCCATATTTGTCAGATTATGTGGAGTGGGGGATAACGGCTGCAGAAACAAAGGTTTGATTCCCTTTAGAGAAAATATTGGAATCAATATTGGAATGTTGAGAATAGAGTTAAACCGAAAATAATGAAAGTTATTTGAGAAAAGGTCGTAATAAGGAGAATTAGGTCAAACTTTCAGTATTTGTTCTGAGTATGATATATACACCTCAACATATTGTTTTATATTATATTTTATAGTAGATTCATACTGTAGATGTATATTTATTCATAATGCATTAGATATTGTATATACTGTATATCTATATTGAAGTTGACATTTTGAGGGTAAAGTTTGGAATAAATGAAACTTGGAATCATCCTGATTTCTTTCCCTTTTGCCCGGCTCCAATTATGCAGAGAAAAAAGAAAGCGAAGACTTTTCGCTTGTCAAACGAATGTATTTTCAACCATTACCGTCTCTGCAGATGTCAAGTGTCGAGTGGAACACTTCACACACGTGTGTAAGCACACAGATCAAAAGCTGCTCCATTTCCATCTTAAAGCTGCATCAAAAAGAAAATCCCCGTCTCATCGTATATGAACCCAGCGAGTATAAAGTATAAAAGGATATATGCTGCTATTAAACGCTGCTCAGTCCATCCTCAATCAGCCAATCACATCACATCACCATCACAACGTAAGACGGCGTGATTGAGCCGTACAGAGGAGCTTCTTCACCAAGACACCACCAGGAAACTACTACATGTTAACAATTAAAGATGTTTAACAATATCTCTTTTGTTCTTTCTCCTTTCTTTTCATTTTCATTTCTGTCTGTCTGTCTTTTTCTTCTTTCACTCCCTTCAATTTTTCTCTTTCTTTCTCACTTTGTATCTTTTTTGCTTTACTTCTATCCTTACTTCTTTCTTTCTGTCTGTCTTTCATTCTTTCTTCTCCCCCCCCCCTCTGCAGGTCTGGGGAGTTCTCCCTGCTCGTCTCTGACTCTCAGCTCTTCTCCAAAGCCAAAGCCGTTCCTGTTCAGGCCGTGTCCGTGCAGGTAAGTCCAGCAGAAGGTGACGACTGATGATTTATGTTTACGGCGCTTCTCTGGGGACACCTCTGATTAAGAGCCTGGAGAGGAAGGAAGCGCCCTCACACATAACTGCCACAGACTGTGAGTGATTCGAATCATCAGAAGTCTGGAGATGTTTGCTGGTCCCTTCAGGAGCATTAACCGTAACGGAGGAACATTTGTTTCCAAGCTTAGTTTGCTGTGAGACGATAAACCATCTCCACTCGTCCTCGGGTCCAAATGACAGATCCACACTTTCTGTCTCTCTGAGGAGAGAAAAGTCAAGTTTGACTTTCTCGAATCCTTGTTGTGCGTCGTGGCTCGATTCCTCATTGACTTTAAACCTCCCCAATGTTTACTATTATAATTATTAGATGAATATTTTGGATCTCACGAAGCTCTTCTTCTTCTTTTGCTATTTTAATCTTTATGCTTTTAATAAGAATAGAATAGTAATAAAGATCCTGTAGTTCACATAAAGCATCTTGAGCTCCCTGGCTGGCCCGCTGCCTTAAGTGCATAAAGAAATCCCCCCCCCCCCCCCCCCCAGCCCCCCCATGCACAGAACGGAGACACCAGGTCAGCTGAGAGGTTCCTCTGTGCTTTAAGCACCAGAGTGAATAGAAACATGGAAACTGAGGCTTTGCAGCTCATCTGCATTCCTTCCTGTTGTTCGGCTGCGTCCCCGCGGACCCAAGCCGGGCCCTGATTGGTCGAGGTCGGCCTCGACAGCGGGGCCTCCATCGGTGCTGAGCCGACCTCCGATTTTAGCCCAAATATGGAAAATAATGAGGAAGAAAGGGAGCTCTGCTCTGTGTGTGTGTGTGTGTGTGTGTGTGTGTGTGTGTGTGTGTGTGTGTGTGTGTGTGTGTGTGCACTACACACACCAGGGAGGAAGAAGCAAATCAAAGCGATGACGCAATCACCTGAGTGGAAAATAGTTATCAGGAACAAGAAAGAACCCTGCGGCTGCGTCTGTGATCGACGCGCTGATGTCATGGCGTCTCTGTGTCCAGGTTGCTCGACTTTCTCTGCGTTATTAGCAGTGCCGGCTGATCCATGGGGGGGAGGGTCCAGGTTTTATTAAATGGAGTCATGGACATCAAGCTACACCAGCGTTACAAAGACATGTGGAATCATCTCCATCTTGTCCCACAATTCGAGATACTTAGTTTTTTCGTGTGGTGTAATTTATATTTCTCATCACTGGAGGCGAGATCAATCGTCGCGTTTATTTACGCACATTGTGACGTTCAAAGGCTCTCGTTCGCCTCTCCGCTCTTTGAAACATCCCCCCCCCCCAGATGGCACATGGGTAATTTACAGACATTTCCGACAACAACCACTCTGCGCTGTCTCCCCGTCTTTGAACTGGAGTCAGAAGGACCGACACCAGTCTGGTGTGTTTGCTGCTTTGCACCACGGAGCCACACAAGCACTGATGCAGCTCCAGGCCGCTTCCTGTCTTCCTGTCCTCCTGTCCTCCTGTCTGTGGGACAACTCGTCTTTGGACACCCGGTGGGACGCTGGTCTCCTGGAGAGGAAAGGGTTACACGCATCTACGACAACAGACCAAAGACAAACGGCCTCACGAAGGACGAGACGGAAGACGAGAGGAGGACGTCTGCTTCATGTGACCCGGAGGAGTCGCCCCCTGGAGGTCATTGAGGAGAACGCAGCTCACTTCCGTAACTCACCCCCCCCCCCCCCCCCCCCCCGTAGACGAGAGGACTTGAGAGGACTAAATCTCTACAAGGGAACACGCTGCCACTGTTTTCCCCCAGAATGCACAGGGAATCGAAGAAGAGGTCGACTTTGAGACGGTTGGCGATGTGCGGCTCGAAGGGGAAGAAGAGGAATAGTTGATTCAAATCCTGTCAGATCTGCAGCCAGCGGGCTCCTCAGAATGTAATAGCCTCAGGAATGAGAGATCTGAGCAGCCGATACCCCCCCCCAGCCCCCCCACCCTGGCTTTCTGAGAGGAGTCGCTGCTTCTTTTGAACAAAAAAAGAAAAAAAGTCCTCCAAGAGTCCGGTGGTCGCACACATCTTCATCTCAAAGAGGGAACCTTTGTGTTTCTGACCTTTAGGATGATCAGCTGTCAATCATTACCACTTGATACATATATAACATTCCACGTGTTCTTTTGCTTGATTAAGGGCTGTTTTATGCATATATACATATATATTAAAAATATATTTGAAAGGAAGTGAATGGAAGTCTTCATATTATGAACTGATATTATTATGAGTTGCAGTACATGTCTCTGGTAGAGACCTGTCAATCACAGTAAGCCCCGCCTTGAAGCATGCCCTGCTTTATGGTCTGTGTGACTCTACATGGACACAAGACTTGAAACTAGACATAGAGACTATAAACCTACTCCCGTGGGCCGATGGCCCCATAAAACACCTCCGCCCCCCCCCCGTCTGAACTCAATCCGCCCTCATCAAACAACAAACAGAGAAACAGTGAGAACATCTTCCTTCCCAAACACCCCCCTCACCCCCCTCGCCTGAGTGGGCCTTGTTTGTTTTTTGGCCGCCTCCGGGGTGGGGGGGCTGGTGGTTGCCTTGAGTCAGCGGGCATGTCTTAGCAGGCCCCCCCCCACCAACCGGCAACACATCTGAAAGCCTTTTGTTTTCCTGAAGAGACACACAGGATTAAGGTGGAGGCCCCGGGGGCCCGTCGCCTGTCTCCTGGAGATAAATATGACACCAAACCAGCCCCCCAAGACAGAACGAAGACCAACAACCCCCCCATACACCCCCCCAACACACACACTTTGGTTCAACGAGGGAGTGTGTGTGTGTGTGTGTGTGCGTGTGAGTCTCTTCCCACATTTTTTCTTTCTGGCGCCAGCTTGTTTCATAACCCCCCCCCCCCCCCCCAGCTTAGCCTGCTGCAAAAAAAGAGCTGGAGTTCTGCCAGCAGCCGCTGAGTGCAACAAATTGGACCCGAGCCTCGGAGCCCCCCCCCCCCCCCAACTTACGCCCCCGACGCTGCCGAGTTGCAAACCCAGAAGACGAGAAGTCGTTGCGTCCTCATTAGGACGTGACTCCAATGAGTCACCCATGACCCCTGACCTCCTGGGTGCTCTGTACCTGCTCCAGGTGCCAACGATAATCTGATATTCACTTGTCTTTTGTCTCTTCTTTGGTCTCTGGGACATCCGTCTCTGTCCTTTGGGGTCCTCATCAGGGTCTTCAATCACTGGTTGATGGGAGCTAACGCTACGAGCTAAGAGGCTGAAAGCTGATTCAAGTTTCAATTAGCTCATCAGAAACGGCCTGATCTCCTGCTGTAACCCTCAGGAGTCACACCCTCACACCCTCCCGCTCTGTAATCCACTCTGGGTGGGGGGGGGTGGGGGGGGGAGAATTTGTCCTCTTGCTGTCTTCCCTTCTCACTGACTCCCCTTTGTTCTCTTTTCCTTGTATATTTTGTCGCACAGACTCTGAACCTTTTCTCCTCCGACCCCTTTTCAGCCCCCGAGGGTCGCGGTTCTCGCTCCGCTCCTCGTGGACGGCCGCGGCGCCGCGGCGCCCGTCACCAAGTCGGTCCTGCGGGTCGACGACCCCGACAACGCGGCCGACGTCCTGGTCATGGTCCTCGAGCCGCCCCGGCACGGCCGGCTGACCCGTCTCCACGGCGACCGGGCCCTCAGCCGCTTCAAGCTGGAGGAGCTGACGCGGGAGCAGATCCGCTACGTCCACGACGGCGCCGAGGACGCCGAGGACGCGGCGGTGCTGCAGGTCAACGACGGCCACAGCTACAGGAACGTCCTGCTCCAAGTCCGCATCGGACAGAAGGTACGGGGGGGGCGGGGGGGATGCCTTCTCATGACGTCACTGGCTTGTTATGACGTCACTGGCTCGTTAGCCATGCTTTCCATTTTTAATCTTCTCAACCAATGGATGAAGGGATGAATGAATGAAACGTTATGCTCAATATTAAGGACAAGGCTGTTTTCGGGGCTCTCTGGGGTTTCATCTGCATCGTGCTGCTCGCCTCGAACATCTCTGCAGACACAAGTCTTCCATCAATAATGGAGGACGTTACGCTTTTGAGCCGAATCAGTGTGTTGCAGCTCGCGCCTGTGACTCTAAAGTCGATGAATTATTTGTGTTGTTCAAAGGATCTTCTTGGTGGTTTCAGGTTCAAATGTGAGAGGAAAGCGAGAAACATCTGCTCCGTGCTGCACATCTGCATTCGTTACATTGCACACTTGTATTTAAAGAGTCTAGAAGATGTTTAACGAAGAAGAAGTCGTTCATCAGCTGCAAAGTAATTCTCCTGTTTTAAGAAGTTCATCATTACTAGTCGGTGCTGATTGACAGCTGACCACTGAGCTCCTTTAAACTCCTTCAATCGTTCCAGAGCATCTCATTAATCACGCTGATTACTCCCAGCGAGCCCCAGACAAACGTCACACACACACACACACACACACACACACAGACACACACACACACACACACACGATATTGAAGAGGTGTAAACAGTTTATTTATAGATTGCATTCTGCAAAAGAAAATGACATTTAAAAAAAGAACTTTGACTATTTGAGTGTGTTTGAGAGGAAACCTTCAGCCTGTGACTCACGGCTGGTTCTCTATTTTCAGTGAGATGTTTTGGAGGCCGGCCTCTGTTTGTCTGGCTGCTTACAGATGGGGAGCTTCAGGCTCTCCTCCTCTGCTTCTTCTCTTCTGTAAATCAATGACATCCCACACACACACACACACAGCCTCGTATCTACTGCATGTCCTGATGCTGGAGGATGACAGGATGAACAGCGTGATGGAGGGCTGAGACACTGCACTTGATTAATATCAGAATCTTTCTGCAGCGTATTTCTGTCTCTGCACAGACATCAGTGAGGACATTTGGGGGGGAGGGGGGGCACCAGTAACCGCGGGGAGGGGGGGGGGGGGCACCAGTAACCGCGGGGATGTAGACTTCTCCCAGCAGAGAGAGCGGCTTCCTGTTATCTGCGAACGCGGGCGGCCGCACGTGCACGCGCACACGTGCACTCTGGGTGTCACACACACCTGTGCACACACAGGTAGTCTGTTATCACCCACAGAGTGTGTGCTGCAGGAGTCTGTGTGTTCCAGTGAAAAACATCCCACCTTCTCTAATACCCCCCAGCGACACTCACCCCCCCCCCCTCCTACATCCCCCCCCGACGGGTCGCTCTACCTCAGATCAATGCGTCACATTCCTGAGTTCTGCTGACAGCTGAGCAGGGATTGATGCGCGGCCTCTGATTGGTGGAGGGGGCTGCAGGGTGGGGGGGGGTCAGGTGACGGCCATGCTGATTGACAGCTCCCGACCCTGAGGTGTGGAATAAAACAAGCTGAGCAAACGTCAGGCTGCACCCCTGACGTCACGTGTTCTTCTCACACGCCGTATTCCTCAGTGGGACGAAAGTCATGTGATTGAAATGAACTCGTGATTAGGCCCCCTGTGAGTAATCTGACATGAAAGCGTTCATATCATGTGATTCAGGCCCCGCCCTCGCCCGTCACCTGGGTGAAGGAAGGAGGAATGGTGCGACTGGGCAGAAGATACCTGAAGGCGGCCCGCAAGGGAGTCAGCAGCGACGGCGTGGTCTACACCATCGTCGCAGCGGGCGGGAAACCCAAACACGGTACCGAGTCACGTGACATCGTCATGTGATCTTCTCACCTGGGATAAACCACGTGTTCATTTCACCTCTGTGTGGTTCATCACATCCTTTATTAACTGTGTGCATCTGATACGTCATCCACGTATTTCACGTATAGCGAGTGTGTTTCTATTGTAACATGTCATTATAACCCCGCCCCCCCAGGTGAGGTGGTGCTGGTCCCCATGCCGGCCGACGGCCCCGCAGACGGGTGGCGCCCCCCGCTGACCGACGACCGTGGCTTCACGGCCACGACCTCCTTCACCCAGCAGGACGTGGACGACGGCGCCGTCTGGTACCGCCACTTTGGGGGCGGCGGCTCCGACGGCGACTCGTTCCGGTTCCAGGTCGGTTCTCCTTCTTCAGGTCGCAACTTCAGGCACACGGCTGGTCCCGTCCCGCGTTATGCAAGCCACACGCCTCTTACAGCCAATCTTACCCACAATCCTTTGCACAGCCTATTCGTGAGACAAATAGGGTCAAAGTTCAAGGTGGCGTGTGGTGATGCTGCAGCAGGACGCGTCTCCGTGTCTCAGGAGAAGGAAGCGAATTACATAAAGACATATTATACTACGGGTGGACCTATAAATACATTCAGAAAGGTAATAAAATAAAATAGATCCTCTCTGAGACGAGGAGGCCTCGGGGGAGGAGGGGGGAGGAGGAGGAGGGCAGGGGGGGGGCGACAGAGACGAATGTAATCGTTCCTGTTGGTTCTTTGTCTTCCTCTGAAGGCTTCTTTGAAGTTCTCTCTCACTCCCATGTGATTACTTCTTCCCTTTTGCTTCATCCCTCCCTCCTCCTCCTCCTCCCCCCCCACCCCCCCTCCTCCTCCCCCTCACGAATCTCTTTCACATCCTTCTTTCCCTTAGTTTTTTTCTCTTTCATAACGATGCCATTGTTTGTACAAGACGGTTTGTAAAACAGGTCCTTCATGATTTCATGATATAAGTTACACACACACACACACACACACACACACACGCACGCACCCACACACACACACACAGCGTCTTTGGCTGCATCCATCACAGCACTACGTTTCAATTACACGGCTCCAAATTGAAGTCCCGCTACGCTGTGGTTTATATTAAAGAGTGTAAATGAAGTTCTGTGTTATTTTAAACATTCGTTCATGTCCAATATCTATGTAAACATAGATCTGCTTCATTGGTATTCTTGCCGTTTCCATGGTGATTTGTTGGTTCACTCTCCATCACATCTTTGCATCTCACTTCCAGAGATCCTGCCTCTAAACACAATATTCATATATTTAATACACAAGCTGATAGAAACACTGTTTATTGAGACAATGTGCTGCAGATAAAGACTTCAAACTTAAGAGAAGATTGGAGTGTATCGTCTTAAAGATATATTATAAAGAGAGAGTGTGTGTGTGTGTGTGTGTGCAGGTCTCCACAGAGGCTGCTGCGGTCCAGCAGAGCAGCATCCAGACCTTCACCATCGGAGTCCTGCCTCAGATCCCCGGGTTCCCTCAGCTGGCCCCCGACTGCAACCTGCAGGTCACGGTAAGGCCTCCAAGAAGCAACTCAGCAGAGACTGTTAAAGATGTGAAAAATGCATGTTGATGTGTGTGTGTGTGTGTGTGTGTGTGTGTGCAGGCTCTGGAGGACCAGCTGACAGTGATAACACCTTCAGCTCTGTCCTTCGTCGACTCTGAGACTCCCAGCGAGAAGCTCATCTACAACATCACCAAACCGCTACCGCAGGGACAAGGTCAGCAACGCAGACACACACACACACACACACACACACACACACAGGGAGCTCTATAATGCAGAGAAGATTAAAAGGATCAGAAGTTGTGTCAGGAGCTTTAGAATTAGATCCTCTGAGCTCGTGTTTGGGTTTAAAGGCACTTTGCTCCCTGTTGCCCACGAGCAAGGCACCCCCCCCCCCCTGTGGGGCGGCGGTTTGATTCCCTCTGTCCCGTCCTCAGGGGCCTTGGAACACGTGGACCGGCCCTACGGCGCCGTGCAGCTCTTCACGCAGGCCGAGGTCAACCAGGGGAAGCTGGTCTACAGGCCGCCGCGGGCCCCCTCCCACCTGCAGGAGCTGTACCAGTACTCCTTCATCGGTGAGACACACACAGGCTGCGCTAGTCAATCAATAAGGAAGATACAAAAAGTGAATGTGAGGCCATTTCAGAAATAAACTTCACAGAAAAACAACTTTGACTTCGGCAGCATTTACATTTCATTAACTTTAAATGTTCTTCTGGTTTGAGTTTCACTCTGTACCTCCAAGCTAACGTTAGCTAGCATGCTATAGACAGATACGCAAGCCCCGTAAAGCTCGGCTCCAGTTCTCTCAGGAGGTCTTCAGCGCTCCTTGTGGAGGAGCACGAGGAGCACGAGGAGAACATCCTGTTGAGGTTCTTGTGTCTCGGTTGGATCCACTTCTTTCACCTCACAGCCTCCTTTTCCACCCTAACAGGCCTGCCGGAGTCGCTGAGCGTCTATTTCACAGGTGAATACGCCATCTTTCTCCGTCCAGAGAGGAGGAGGAAGAGGAGGAGGCATTCGTTACCTCGCTCCTCTTTTTTATTTTAACCTCGTCTCTTCCATTCCACACTAAATCTTCTTCATCCTCAGTCTTCTGCTCCCTCCAACCACCAATCAACTGCCTGTCCCCCCCCCACCCCCCCCTCCCTCGCCCTTTAATCTCTCATATTGTGTTTTCATCTCTCCTCTTGTGACATTCTTCTCCTCCTCCTCGCTCTTCTTTTCTGACCTCAATTTCTCCTCTCTCTCTCTCTCCTCCTGCACCCTTCATCTCTCCTCCTCCTCCTCATCCCCAGTCTGAATTTCCTTTCTCCCCCTCTTCCTCTTTCCTGTTGTTTACTTTACTGTAGTCCTTGAGGCACACACACACACACACACACACACACGTATACACACACACACACTCCATCCTGCTACTTTAAAGGGAAGTAAACAAACAAAGCAACAAGTTATCACTGGTCCCTTCGAGCTACTCGTACTTATCTTGAATATATAAGATATTTAAAGACATCTATATGTTGTTGAATTGATTCGTTGTTCAAGCATCGTTAGAATTCTTCATCAAAGTCGTTTCCTCACACAGACCTGTCAATCATTCTCCAGCTCAGCTTCATCGCGCATCATTTGTTGCCTCTCTGTTTTCTTTAGTCTTTAGTTTGGCTTTTTGTTTCCTCCCATTGGACACAAAGAGGTGTTCCTGTGCCCGCTCTCTGATGGTTGTGTTGTTGTTGTTGTTGTTGTTGTTGTTGTTGCCCTCAGTGTCGGACGGAGAACACACAACCCCCGAGCTGGACTTCTCCATCCTGCTGCTGTCCAACCACCAGCAGCCGCCGCTCTTCCAGGTCCTGGACCCGCTGCTGGAGGTCGGGCTGGGAGGACAGGCCGCCATAGGTGAGACGCACACACACACACACACACACACACGCACACACACGCGCACACACACGTGGTGACGCAGGCGTCTCTCTAAGGTAGAGAGAGAAAGAGCCTGCTTCATCTCCCTCAACACTCCTTCCTCTTCTTCTTTCTCGTCTTCTTCTTCATGTGTGTGTGTGTGTGCGTGTGTGTGTGTGTGTGTGTGCGTGTGTGTGCGTGCGTGTGTGTGTGTGTGTGTGTGCACGTGTGAGCAGGCGGGCAGCAGCTGGCCGTGAGCGACGCCGACACGGCTCCAGACGACCTGGAGTTCGAGCTGGTCGAGGCTCCCGTCCACGGCGAGCTGGTGAAGAGCGACGGCAGCGCACAGCGGCGCCTGGTCAACGGTGAGAGTCGGGGGACGCACACACACACACACACACACACACACACACACACACACACACACACACGCACACACACACACGCTCACACCTCTCCGTCCCCCCCAGGCGACGTCTTCACTTTCAGCGACGTCACCCGCCACGTTCTGCTCTACCGGCACGCCGGCCTCACCGACCAGGAGGACGCCATCACCTTCTCCGTCAGCGACGGCATCTCCATGGCGACCACCACGGTGCAGGTGGCGGTGCTGGGCGCCGGGGGCGACGGGCCCCAGCGGGACTCGGCGGCCACGCTGTCGCTGGAGGTGGCCGAGAAGAGCAGCAGCGTGATCCGCCGCTCGCACCTGGCCTACACGGTGAGGTCACCGCAGGTCACCGCAGGGAGGGTTGACTTTTGT
Organism: Pungitius pungitius; assembly: GCF_949316345.1. Taxonomy (NCBI): domain Eukaryota; kingdom Metazoa; phylum Chordata; class Actinopteri; order Perciformes; family Gasterosteidae; genus Pungitius; species Pungitius pungitius. Next base: position 22,784,302 of record NC_084904.1, on the reverse strand, counting down.
CTCGGGCCAAGGAGACGACCCGTCTGTCTTTGCGTCTCTCGTTAGGACGACACGTCCTCAGACGAGCAGATCCAGATCCAGCTGGTGTCGGTGCCGATGTACGGCCTGCTGACCCGCAGCGAGTCTCAGCAGCAGCACCGGGAGCTGAAGGAGTACTCGTCCTTCAGCATGCGGGACGTGGACGAGCACCGGATCAGGTAGGAGCCTGGGGGGGGGCGGAGTGGGCGGGGCTTCTGTCGGCCTGCTGAGACGTTTAGCTTCTCTCTTTTATCTCCTCACGAGACGCTCAGGGAACGTCAACGTTAGCGGAACAAATTACCTGGATATCATTTAGTACCCCCCCCCCCCCCCCTCCCCCCTCACACACACACACACACATTACGCTCAGTTACTCAGCCTGATGGCAATTAGCATCGCTCTGCTATCACCTGCTAGAGGTACCGAGGCTGCATAAGCAATAAATACTCACACTATAACTGTCTTTTCCTCCGAGGGAGGGGGGCAGGGGGGGATCTGCAAATCGCCTGCATTGCTTTGGTCTCCGTGGCGTTTCGTACAAACATGAGAAGTAGTTTAATGGGAGTAGTTTTATGGGATTAGCGGAGGGGGGGGGTTATTAGTCCTCATCAGAGGACATTCCTTGGAAGACACGTGTCTCCGCCCACAGGTACGTCACCTCGCTGGAGACGGGCAGCCAGCCGGTCACCGACGTCTTCCACTTCGTGGTGTACGACGTCGACAACAATCGCCTCGACAACCAGATGTGCAGCATCAGCATCACCGCGGCGCCCAGGCCGCCGCCCGCCGTCACCGTCCGCAGCGCCATCGAGGTACACGCGCCGTCCTGAGGGAGGGGTGGCTATGTGGGGGGCACATAACTCACTTCAGTGCTCCTCAAGGTCCAGGAGGGGGGCCGCGTGCAGCTGTCCACCAATCACATCGCGGTGTCGGACCTGGACACGCCCAGGAAGGAGCTGCTGGTTTGGCTGGTCCGCCCCCCCGAGCACGGCTTCATCGAGAACACCAACAGAGGTGAGAGCGCCCGAGGGGGGGGGGGGGGGGGGATCCTGGGGGGGTTCAGTGAGTTCCAGCTGATTGGCCCAATTAGCATTGAACATTCTAAGATTATTTAAGCTGCTAAAAGAAGTTAAATGGTGAATGAATCCAATCCGTGTGACAGGAAGCCTCATTGATTTCATACCTTCATGCTGTTTACTGCATTTATCTCCACGAGGTAAAACAAGTGTGAAGAATGGCCGAGACGTGTTGAGTGTTTGTAACACTGTAAAGTGACGCCTCACATTCACTCACTGCTTTATGACCCAAAAAGAGAAGGAGAAGGAGACAAAGGGTGAATGTGTATGTAGATTTATGAGACCTTCAATAAGCCTGAATCGTGGGATCCAGAGGACTGTGACCTCTGGAAAGCTTTATTCCAGTGCTGAAGCTGCTGAAAGGTTGATTCTGCCCTCTGCGCTTCCTTCATTACGCTAACTCATCGCACTGACAAGGATCCCTCACAGGAATTATCTGATGGAAAAAATAGGAAAATGCAAGCAAGAGGAGTTGAGAAAAGAGCTGCATGATGGGAAATGCTCGACCTTCGCTTGCGACCACGAGGCCACGACTTTACCCGTTTATAAATGACCGCAGCGCTGCAATAACGACACGTTAAAAACTAGTCAGACTGTTACCTCCAGAGGAGTCGCCCCCTGCAGGTCACCCCCCCCCCCCTGACAGCGTGTTGATTTGTGAGGAACAGATGTGGAGCCATATTAATGCAGACAAGTCGACATGCAGAGAGAAGTCTGCAGAGGCGTGAAAGACAGATGTTGTGTATATCAATATTTATATATAATATATCAATATATTTTTAATATATTTATTTATATACATATGTTCCTGTGTTTATATTCATGCCGCAGTAGACCAGCAGCTGGCTGCAGCTTCCTGTCTCCGTGTCCTTGGAGACGGACAGTCGTTGGTATTCAGAGGGGCGGCGGGGTGTGTGTGTGTGTGGATATGCAAATGAGCTCTCTGGGGAAGCATGATTTGTATTAGCACATAAACTTAGACGAAGGTTGAGGCTGTTATACATTTTAATAATAACAGTGTTCATCCATTTATTTATTCCATGTTATAATTAACACATTATGCAGTCACACCTTTAGACGTTTTATTACATTTTGCTGCAAATGTAAAAAGTTTTAGGAGAGCGATGAACTAGCAGACTTAAATTATTTATTATTATATTATTACTGCTTTAAGAAATGTTTGATGAGTTTATAAAACTTGAATCGTCCTCCACTACAACAATTTAAATGTAACTTTCTTGGACTTATTTAGTAATTTCTCCTTTATTATTACTCATCACGTCCCTGAACACAACTCACTTCCTGCAGTGACCCCCCCGAGGGTCAGATAAGAGAGCTCGCCTCATAGCCAGAGACGATGGACACACACACGATGTGTTCAAGGACCATCAGACATCTGGGCACAAGTGTTTTAGCGAGTGGCTCAGATTACTGATTGTTTATATGTAAAATATGCTTTTCCACTGTTGGGGGGGGGGGGGGGGAGTTGGTGGCTCGGGGGGGTCCAGACTGATGACTGTCCCTCGGTTGTCTCGTGCAGGCAGCTCGCAGGTCGTCACCCCCGACGTGCCGTTCTCCGTGGACGACCTGGCGTCCGACCGCGTCTTCTACGTCCAGGAGGCTCCGGCCCGACGCGACGTCTTCAGCTTCTACGTCAGCGACGGGCAAAGCCAGACGGAGGCCTTCCACCTCCAGATCCACATCCAGGTAGGCGGTTGCTACGGAAACCAGGAGAAAGAAACATAGTTTCCTTTTTTATATTGATTGTTTTTTTCAGGTGAAAAAAAATGATTTTCTTTATTTTTCCAATTTCTGGGGTGAAAATATACAGTAATGAAAAAATATTACCAAGTATTTGCTTTTTTTTTTTTTTTATTTGGAATTGATGATGCTGTCAGTTAGTATCTGTGTGTGTGTGTGTGTGTGTGTGTGTGTGTGTGTGTGTGTGTGCTGAGTGGAGAAATCAATAAAAGAAACAAGCTCAGCTGCATCTTGTCAGCTCTCGTCTCTGCTTCTATTTTGAAGACGTTCAGCAACCATCTTCATCTTCATCATCTGCTCATTGTTTTTTACCTTGTCCCTCAGAAATTAGGACAGTTTGTCCCTGTGGTTGTAGTTGGCTCATGATGTCCTCTCTTGTCCTCAGCAGAGTGGAGAGGACAGGTTGTCCCTGTGGTTGTAGTTGGCTCATGATGTCCTCTCTTGTCCTCAGCAGAGTGGAGAGGACAGGTTGTCCCTGTGGTTGTACTTGGCTCATGATGTCCTCTCTTGTCCTCAGCAGAGTGGAGAGGACAGGTTGTCCCTGTGGTTGTAGTTGGCTCATGATGTCCTCTCTTGTCCTCAGCAGAGTGGAGAGGACAGGTTGTCCCTGTGGTTGTACTTGGCTCATGATGTCCTCTCTTGTCCTCAGCAGAGTGGAGAGGACAGGTTGTCCCTGTGGTTGTAGTTGGCGCATGATGTCCTCTCTTGTCCTCAGCAGAGTGGAGAGGACAGACAGCCCGTGGTGGCGGTCAGCAGCATCCATGTGGAGGAAAACTCGGGAGTGGTCATCACCAACTCGTCCCTCAGCGTCCTGGACCAGGACACGCCGGAGAACGAGATCCTCTTCACCATCATCAGGAAGCCCTCCTACGGTGAGGACAGAGGACATGTGTCCCCCCCCACACACACACACAGCCATTCTTCACTGACCTCCCAGCGCTCCGATTCCCCGACGCCTCCTAAACCTCCCAAATTCAGACCTAAATAAATAAAGATATCTATAACGATACACATGAGACCCCCTCCCCTCCCACACATACACGCCCCCCCCCAGCGTGGACGGCTGATGGGACACACATACACACACACACACAGTTATTTGTCAAACTGTAATAAATGAATCGCTAGATTCATTGAACCAAATGAGCCGAAGGTCCTGAAAGATGCTAAGAGACCGTTCACGGTTCATTTATATGTTTATATATATTTGTAGATCATTTGAGGATATTTTGATGATAATTTGAACAGTTGATGTTTCCGGGTTTTTTAAATAAACAAACATTTTCTTTCTTGTATTTACGATATAATTCTATGATTCTAATCTCCGCACTTATTTATTTATTTACCTTTAACGAGCAATCCCCTGAAACGCAGTTAATATGATTCACCACCAGCCTCGTGAATACAAAGGCCAATGGAATATTTGTTGTGTGTATTTGTGTGTATAGTTGTATGTATATTGTTGTATCCATATACTCAGTAGTCTCCTCTCTCTCCTCAGGAAAACTCCGCAGGCGTCAGTTCTACTCCGAGCCGCTGGAGAAGGGGCGTGTCCTCACGCAGGGCTCCACCTTCACCTACCAGGACGTCGTGGACCAGCTGCTGGTCTACACGCCCGAGACCGTCAGCGGGGGCGCCGACGAGATGGGCTTCACCCTCACCGACGGCGTGTCCACGCACACGGGCCGCCTGGAGTTCACCATGGACGTCAGGAGGAGCGAGGGCCCCCGCATGACCGTCAACAGGGGCCTGCAGCTGGCGGCGGGTGAGGGGAGGGGGGGGGGCAGAGGCAGAGGCAGGGGGCGGGGGGGAGGCCTCGCTGGAGACAAAGACATCCAGCGCTGTTTTCTGCCTGTTTTTTGCAGGTTCTTCTGCTAAGATCACGGAGCAGAACCTGAAGGCGTCGGACTTGGACTCGGACAACCTGAAGCTCCGCTACGTCCTCACCAGAGACCCCCCCTTCGGCCGCCTCCGCCTGGGCCTGGAGAAGGTCACCGTGAAGGGGCCGGTCCAGAGCTTCACCCAGGACCACGTCAACAGAGGTTCTTCTTCTGTCCCTTTAGTCCCACCGTTCAGAAGGTCTTAGAACTTCTGCAGAAACCCAAAAGGACCCTAAAGTATATTTCTATGAACATACTTACTCAGTGAGCTGAGGAGACCAAGGTCTCCTGGGTCCTGCGTGGAGGAAGTCTCCTAAACTCACTGATGAGTTTTAAGCCTTGTGGCTCTTTGCTGCATAAATCAGACACATTTTAAGCCACATTTCCCATGATGCACTTCTGGTCATGTTTTCTTGCCGATTTCCCTCCAAATGCAACCGTGTGAGCCACAAAGTCAAAGCGCAGTCCTTGTGGGCTCCTCTGCAGGTCTGCTGCAGTACGCCCACCACAAAGGGGAGAAGGGAGGCAGCCTGTCCTTCAAGTTCAACCTGGTGGATCCAGAGGGGAACCAGCTGATCGACCAGTCCTTCTTCATCAGCGTGCTCGGTGGGTTCATCTGAACAACCAGTTTGGTCCCCCCCCCCCTCCCCCCTCCCAATCAGCAACTGCCTCAATGTGCTTTCGTGTTCCCTCCCCAGAGGACCGCCTCCCTCCGTCCGTGGCGGTGAACAAAGGCCTGGTGCTGGACGAGAACTCGGCCAAGAAGCTGACCACGCTGCAGCTGTCTGCCAGCGACCAGGACAGCGAGCCGGGCGAGCTGCTCTACCGCCTCACCAAGCAGCCGGGCCTGGGTCACCTGGAGCACGCCGCCGGCCCAGGTAGCACGCGCAAAACACCCATGGAGACACAGAGGAGAAGAAGAAGAAGAAGAAGAAGCTGAAAGACATTCAGAGTGAGAAATGGAATGAATCGTGTTTCCTCTCTGCAGGCAGCAGAATCAGCAGCTTCACTCAGGCCGATCTGGTGTCGCGCAGCATCCAGTACGTCCACACCAGCGAAGAAGAGAAGCACGCCGACCAGTTCTCCTTCTCGGTGTCGGACGGGACCAACGAGGTGAACGAGGGGTTCAGGGACCTGGGGGGGGGGGCTGCAGATTAAACCTCTGCGAGAGGTCGTTGGTTCTACCAACAGCCCGAGAGGTTAAATGTCCACGGAATGTCCCCCCATCACATGATCAGTAGTTCAGGGTATGACGAGGCAGGCGGTCACAGTCGTGCTGGAGCCTCCGTTACCAATCAGGGAGCCGCTTGGCGCGTTTCGGGTCCCTCGGTTCCCATGATTATAAATTAGAGTCGCCGGTGTTTGTCCAACACACAAAAGCTCCTTCAGACGGCTTTGTTGTCGGGTCCCTGGTTTGGAGGCCGAGCCTCTCGGGCTGAAGCAGTAACAAACGATCAGGGAAAGACTTCTGACCCGTAGCCCGGTAATTACATTTCAGTCCAGAATATCACATGTGATGCATAAATCTGCCTTTCTAATACACACTAAAGACTAATGAGGCCCTCAGGAAACACGTGAAAAGGTCCTCTGCCTTCACGCCCGGCTGGCTGCTGTGTGGAGGCCTTTGTTGTCGTTGATGTGCTGATTTGGGAAGTGGTGCTTTTACTTTTGTCCTCTCTCTCCAGTGGGGTGCCCCCCCCCCCCCCCCTCGGCTTTCTGATGGGAACGCACTGCTTTAGTTTTTTGTTTTAGTTATAGTGAATATTTGGTTCAGATGATCCAAAAGGCTCAAATATGCACATTGAAGGAGTCCCTGACGTCACTCTGTGAATGAGAGGCTTCAGCAGTGTGAATGCAGAGCGAGTGGTGATCCAACGTGTGCATACACACATACGCATGCATCTACATCCCTATGGTCATGTTGCCTTAGAATCGAGGTCAGCTGTAAGTGATGACTGACGTCTGCATCTTCTCTGGGCCGGGATGCTGCAGGTGGCCCAGACCTTCTACGTCACCATCCGACCGGTGGACGACTCCCTGCCTCTGCTCCGGGTCCCTGGAATGAGGGTCCAGGAAGGAGTGAGGAAGACCATCACCGAGTTTGAGCTGAAAGCCACCGATGCAGACACAGAGGTAGAACCCGTCTTGAGAAACATATAAATATACAAAACCCACAATGATTCCCCTTTGGACCATCAATCACACGACTACAACACTGCTACTATTTCACTACTCTCTTGTACGTACTGTGCCCTCACGGCCCACTTTCTTCCAGGCGGAGTCCATCGTCTTCACCGTGGTGCAGGCTCCACGCCACGGCACCATCGAGCGCACGGGCAACGGGCAGCACCACCGGCAGACGGGCAGCTTCACCATGGACGACGTCTACCAGAACCGCATCAGCTACAACCACGACGGCTCCAACTCGCTGAAGGACCGCTTCACCTTCGGCGTGACCGACGGCACCAACCTGCTCTTCGTGGTGGAGGAGGACGGCAAGGAGGTGACGCACTAGTGTGTGTGTGTGTGTGTGTGTGGACGGTGTGGAGTGTGTGTGTCTTTTTGAAGTGAGAAGTCGTTAGAAGTCTTAAAATATTAGGTAAAAAAAATGTTACACCGAAAACGTGGGAAAAAAAGTGAAAAACAGGTGAAATGTTGAAGCTGCAAGCAGCGAGCACGTCAGTGGTCGTTCTCAACAGCCTCTCAAAATACCAGTCATGAGCCAATTTCCTTCCAAATCTATCACCAGACTGCATTTGGTCATTTTCAGATTGGGTTTAAAAGGAAACAATCAATACCTTCATGACAATTCCACTTCAGGTTGATGGTACACATCCCCAGAGGTAGTTAACTAACCCACATCAAGGGCACATTGAACCAATAATGATCCACCAAACATTTGGTGACAATCAAACTCAGCGTTTAGGAGGAGAACATGAAGACTTCACCCAGAACGTTTTTACATTTTACAAGACCTAAATCGCTTTCTATTTTAATAGCAGTGGCTTCTGTTTTTAATTTCATCTGTTTAATTCCTTTGAATACCTAATGACTCACTCACGCGTTCTAATTGCCGCGCTGACTGAAAACATGGACGGACGAGCCGGAAAAACACCGACACTCCGCTGCATTAGAGAAAGCCCCTTTTTTTTAAACTTTTTTTTTTTTTCGTGCAATGGCCCTAGTGGGTCGGGACCCACCAGTTGAGAAACACTGCTCTAAAGAACCATTTTCTGTGTTGGATTGTGTTTTTTTTGGAAAATACAGATGTTTGAATGTTTTTTTGAATCGCTCTTAGTCTGGACTCTTCCCCTGAGACCTGTTGTTGTTCTCGGTCCACAGAGACAACAGATCACATGATCACTGAGCCACGCAAACTCCTCCACCGCGTTAAGGTGCCGATTCACAGAGAAGACTTTTTTTTTTTTTTATGTGGGAAACCCATAAAGGAGGGAAAAAACCCACAGTGGAACCCCCAGATGGTGGAACCCCCAGATGGTGGGATCCCCTGATGGTGGGGACCCCCTGATGGTGGGATCCCCTGATGGTGGGGACCCCTTGATGGTGGGACCCCCCTGATGGTGGGATCCCCTGATGGTGGGGACCCCTTGATGGTGGGATCCCCTGATGGTGGGGACCCCTTGATGGTGGGATCCCCTGATGGTGGGATCCCCTGATGGTGGGACCCCCCTGATGGTGGGATCCCCTGATGGTGGGGACCCCTTGATGGTGGGACACCCCTGATGGTGGGACCCCTTGATGGTGGGATCCCCTGATGGTGGGGACCCCTTGATGGTGGGATCCCCTGATGGTGGGGACCCCTTGATGGTGGGATCCCCTTGATGGTGGGATCCCCTGATGGTGGGATCCCCTGATGGTGGGGACCCCTTGATGGTGGGATCCCCTGATGGTGGGGATCCCCTGATGGTGGGGACCCCTTGATGGTGGGATCCCCTTGATGGTGGGATCCCCTGATGGTGGGGACCCCTTGATGGTGGGATCCCCTGATGGTGGGGACCCATTGATGGTGGGATCCCCTTGATGGTGGGATCCCCTGATGGTGGGGACCCCTTGATGGTGGGATCCCCTGATGGTGGGGACCCCTTGATGGTGGGAGCCGAATTGATGCCAGGTCCAGGCATATAAAATCTTTGCTTTTGAGGACCCGCTTTCTCATTCATTGATTACTATCACACAAAGGGAAAACCTTTCTTCCCTGTGCTCCGGTAAGTGTTCTCTCCAACTTCATTACCTGCAAAGTAGCTCAGCCCAGCGTCTGAGGAATGTACCCCATTGCATTCATTTCCTTCTCTGGCGAAATGCGAGACCGCAGATGAATAAGAGGGTATTTTTTCGTATTTGCGAATGTACCTTGAAACCGGCAATGTGGCCGATGCTCGGACAACCTCCCAAAGCCGGTTCAACAAATCAACAGTAACAACATGTGAACGTAGTCCGACCGTCTCACTAAGCCATCACTGGAAAGTGGGCTCTCAGTTTAATTTTCCAAGTCATACAACATGCAAGGTAGACTCACATGTCCTCCTCTATTAGCCCTAAATTATGCTATTTGATATTAGTCCTATATTATCTTACATATTAGTCCTATATTATGCTATATGATATTAGTCCTATATTATCTTACATATTAGTCCTATATTATGCTATATGATATTAGTCCTATATTATGTTATATGATATTATTAAATGTCATTTAGCTGATATGATATGATTACATGTCATTTAGCTGATATTAGTCCTATATTATGCTATTTGATATTAGTCCTATATTATCTTACATATTAGTCCTATATTATGCTATATGATATTAGTCCTATATTATGTTATATGCTATTATTACATGTCATTTAGCTGATATGATATGATTACATGTCATTTAGCTGATATTAGTCCTATATTATGCTATTTGATATTAGTCCTATATTATCTTACATATTAGTCCTATATTATGCTATATGATATTAGTCCTATATTATGTTATATTATATTATTACATGTCATTTAGCTGATATGATATGATTACATGTCATTTAGCTGATATTAGTCCTATATTATGCTATTTGATATTAGCCCTATATTATGTTATATGTTATTATTACATGTCATTTAGCTGATATGATATTATTACATGTCATTTAGCTGATATTAGTCCTATATTATGTTATATGATATTACATGTCATTTAGCTGATATGATATTATTACATGTCATTTAGCTGATATTAGTCCTATATTATGTTATATGATATTATTACATGTCATTTAGCTGATATTAGTCCTATATTATGCTATTTGATATTAGTCCTATATTATGTTATATGATATTATTACATGTCATTTAGCTGATATGATATGATTACATGTCATTTAGCTGATATTAGTCCTATATTATGCTATTTGATATTAGTCCTATATTATGTTATATGATATGATTACATGTAATTTAGCTGATATTAGTCCTATATTATGCTATTTGATATTAGTCCTATATTATGTTATATGATATTATTACATGTCATTTAGCTGATATGATATGATTACATGTCATTTAGCTGATATTAGTCCTATATTATGCTATTTTATATTAGTCCTATATCATGTTATATGATATTATTACATGTTATTTAGCTGATATGATATGATTACATGTCATTTAGCTGATATTAGTCCTATATTATGCTATTTGATATTAGTCCTATATCATGTTATATGATATTATTACATGTTATTTAGCTGATAATAGTCCTATATTATGTTATATGATATTACATGTCATTTAGCTGATATTAGTCCTATATTATGTTATATGATATTATTAGATGTCATTTAGCTGATATGATATTATTACATGTCATTTAGCTGATATTAGTCCTATATTATGTTATATATTATTACATGTCATTTAGCTGATATTAGTCCTATATTATGCTATATGATATTAGTCCTATATTATGTTATATGATTAGTCCTATATTATGCTATATTGTATTAGCCCTATATTATGTTATATATTAGTCCTATATTATGTTATACATTGGTTCTATATTATGCTATATGATTGTATCTCTATGTGGAAATGCACTTATTGTACGCTTTGGATAAAAGCGTCAGCTAAATGTAATGTAATGTAATATTAGCCCTATATTACCTTCTATAATATTAGTCCTATATTATCGTCTATGATATTAGAAATGTTATGTATGATAATATGTTTATAATATTGGCATGGCATAACTGAAAGTATAGAAGGGGACATATGTGTCTAACTCACCTGCTGTATAACTTAAAAGATTAAACCGAGAACCTTTTTTCCAATGACGGCTGAATGAAACTATCAGACTACGTTCTCACGTTGCTACCCTTGACTCGTCAAACCAGCCGTGGTAGTTCATCCAAACACCGGCCAGATGACCGGGTCCAGGGTACACGCGCAAATACAGAAATTCCCTCGTCTTCATCTGCGGCCTCGCATTAACCAAAGAGGGAAATGGATGAAAAAGGATACATTCCTCAGACGCTGTGCTGAACTACTTTTCGGGTAATAAAGTTGGAAAAAACACTTACCGAAACACGTGGAATCAAAGTTTTCCCTTGGCATGATATTTACCAATGAATGATGAGGCGGGTCCCTGCCTGGACCAGGAGCAGGGGGGGGGTGTCTTTAGTGCTGTCAACCCCAGGTGTTATTGGGGTTGAAGCAGGGAAGGGGGGTCTTTAGTGCTGTCAACCCCAGGTGTTATTGGGGTTGAAGCAGGGAAGGGGGGTCTTTAGTGCTGTCAACCCCAGGTGTTATTGGGGTTGAAGCAGGGAAGGGGGGTCTTTAGTGCTGTCAACCCCAGGTGTTATTGGGGTTGAAGCGGTGGGGGGCGCTGTCAACCCCAGGTATTATTGGGGTTGAAGCAGGGGGGGCGCTGTCAACCCCAGGTGTTATTGGGGTTGAAGCGTGGCTGGACGGGGACCGGGGTAGATGGATGAGGGGATGGAGTGGGAGATGAAGGAGGATGATCTTGGATGGTCTTTTCTCTCTATTTTTTGGACTCTTGCATCTTGCGCCTCATTTTGTCCAGCTCCGTCTGCCGGTCCTGCATCCGCCGGCCAAAAATGCCTCTCTTCTTTTTTTTTAAGTCGAGGCAGATGTTCTCAAGGACTGTTTTGTCGTCCTCTAGATCTTGGATCCTGGTGACAAGGATCTGATGTTCTTTGGTGATGTTATCCTCCATCTGTCGGATCTTTCCGACGAGGCAAGACTCAGTGATCTCACTGGTGGAGACCCTGTCTTTGTAGGTCTCCTCTTGGCTTTTTTGTAACGCAGCCAGAGCCTCTGTTTCATTCTTCAGGTGTTTGTGTTCTTCTGCCAACTGGTGGTTTTTGGCCCGCTGTTCTTGCAGGGCCTCTTGGAGAGAACTGTTGGTGGAGAGTAAGCATGTTACGTCAGACTCCATGGACTGTTGTTTGTTTTTCAGTTCGTTGGATGTCTTCTCCTCCAGATCGTTATACTTCTGCTGCCAGGTCTCATTGTTGACCGTGAGTTCAGCACTTTTGACCGAGAGTTGTTCTGTGGTCTCGGCGATCTTCAGGGATAAACCCTCATTTTCCTTGATAGTCTTGTACAGGGCCTCTGTTTTGATCTTCAGGTGTTTGTGTTCTTCTGCCAACTGGTGGTTTTTGGTCCGCTGCTCTTGCAGGGCCTCTTGGAGAGAACCGTTGGTGGAGAGTAAGCCTGTTACGTCAGACTCCATGGACTGTTGTTTGTTTTTCAGTTCGTTGGATGTCTTCTCCTCCAGATCGTTATACTTCTGCTGCCAGGTCTCATTGTTGACCGTGAGTTCAGCACTTTTGACCGAGAGTTGTTCTGTGGTCTCGGCGATCTTCAGGGATAAACCCTCATTTTCCTTGATAGTCTTGTACAGGGCCTCTGTTTTGATCTTCAGGTGTTTGTGTTCTTCTGCCAACTGGTGGTTTTTGGTCCGCTGCTCTTGCAGGGCCTCTTGGAGAGAACCGTTGGTGGAGAGTAAGCATGTTACGTCAGACTCCATGGACTGTTGTTTGTTTTTCAGTTCGTTGGATGTCTTCTCCTCCAGATCGTTATACTTCTGCTGCCAGGTCTCATTGTTGACCGTGAGTTCAGCACTTTTGACCGAGAGTTGTTCTGTGGTCTCGGCGATCTTCAGGGATAAAACCTCGTTTTCCTTGATAGTCTTGTCCAGAGCCTGTGTTTTGATCTTCAGCTCTTTGTGTTCTTCTGCCAACTGGTGGTTTTTGGCGAACTGTTCTTGCAGGGCCTCTTGGAGAGAACCGTTGGCGGAGAGTAACCCTGTTACTGCAGACTCCATGGACTGTTTTTTGTTTTTCAGTTCGTCGGATGTCTTCTCCTCCAGATCGTTATACTTCTGCTGCCAGGTTGTGTTGTTGACTGTGAGCTCAGCACTTTTGACCGAGAGTTGTTCTGTGGTCTCGCTGAGCTTCAGGGATAAACCCTCATTTTCCCTGATAGTCTTGTCCAGAACTTCTGTTTTGATCTTCAGTTGTTCTGTGGTCTCTGTGACCTTCACAGATAAACCCTTGTTTTCCCTGGTGAGGTCTGAAAGCTTTGTTTTGTGCTCGCAGACCAGCCGATCATGGGCCTCATCTTTGACCTTTAACATGTCGACCAAATAAGCCTTCACAGATTCTGTGTTGGCATTAAGGCTGTTGACTTGCCTTTTCAGGTACTCCACTTCATTCCTGGCACGAGAGAGTTCACTATTCACGCTGGGTGCAGTCGGAGGACCTCCGACGAGTGAGGGGATAGCTCCCCGTCTCGGGTTCTTTCCACGGGACATTGTGAATAGTGCTTGTTTAAAAAAAAAGTGAGGGTATCTTTAAAAATACGCCTTGAAAAGAGCTAAATGCCCTAACGTTGTCGTAAACCACTCAATGTAGTCTCTGAAAAATGCTGATGAATCTTTCAAAAGTCTACTTAAGTAAGTAAAGGACGCCTTGAAAATGGCGAAATGCTCTAAAAAAGGCTTGGTTTGCTCTAAACCACTCGATGTAGTCTCTGAAAAATGGTGATGAATCTTTCAAAAGTCTACTTAAGTAAGTAAAGGACAGCCTTTAAAAAGGCTTTTTTTGTCGTAAACCACTTGATGTAGTCTCTGAAAAATGGTGATGAATCTTTCAAAAGTCTACTTAAGTAAGTAAAGGACAGCCTTTAAAAAGGCTTTTGTTTGTCGTAAACCGCTCGATTTAGTCTCTGAAAAATGGTGATAAATCTTTCAAAAGTCTAATTAAGTACGTAAAGGACGAAGGATAATCTCTCAAGAATAAATCCAGCTGCTCAGTTCTGTATACAGAAAGGCAATGGTCAAATATCACTCTGAAGTTCTATATGAGTGACACATCACTTGATGATGTCATCGCATTCCGTTGCTACGGAATCCTCCCCCCCCCAGTGGTGATGATCACTCTGAAGTTCTATGTGAGTGACACATCACTTGATGATGTCATCGCATTCCGTTGCTACGGAATCCTCCCCCCCTGGTGTTGATGCATTCCCTGATTGCAGTAGCACACAACAACACCCACTATATAATCACACATATATATATATATATATATTAGGGCCGGGACTTTAGCGCGTTAATTAAGATTAATTAATTTCAATGTGAATTAAGATTAATTAATTACACAAAAAATAACACATTAAAAACATTTTACGCATTTTTACACTTATTTTTTGCACCGCGGAACGTTTCTCACTGGATGAGTTTCGGAGGACCGATTATACTGGAGCACCAACTAGCGTCCATGACTTCAGACAACAACAAACCACAGTGAACATGAACGAAGAAGCTGACGAGACCGTGTCGGGTGGCCCCGTGAATGGGACATTTTATTATAATAAACACACGGATGGAAGCGTCGATAAGAGCGTGGTTGTGTGCAAGCTGTGCAACAAGGAATTCACATCGAGCCTCAAGTATCACCTCAACGCAACACAATTAGCAGCTAGCGTGGACGTACAAGGACCCACACCCAACCCACACGGCACCAGGTCAAATATTTGTATGTATAATACATGCGATTAATTTCGAATAATTAATTACAAAGCCTCTAATTAATTAGATTAATATATTTAATCGAGTCCCGGCCCTAATATATATATATATTCTAAAATTACTTTAAAGAGAGCAAAAAATCTACTTTTGACCCTGATAAAAATCCAGTCTTTTTTTTACCTTGCTCACTATGTTAATATTGGATGTCAGCGTACCAAAATACAAAGACAGTGAAATTGCCAAAAATGTGTTTTTCACTCAATTCAAAATGGTGGAAAATCTAGTTGACTTTTTTGTAAAGCATGTCGAAGAGGACCTGTGTGCCAACTTTCAAGTTGATCGGACATCGGGGGTTGAAACTGGCCTAGTGTGGTCTTTTTTAAATTTCTAGAGGGCGCTATAGAGACATTTCTTTACACCCAAACGTGAGACCCAAAAATTATAAAAATTTCATGCCAATTTCATGCCAAAAAATCATGCCAAATTGAACAACTTTTTTGAATGTGATAAAGGCGTGTGAGGATAATAACAATAATAATAATTAAAGCTGCAAGCAGTGATGAATGGGCCTTCGCCTCTCCTTGCATGTCGGGGAGGCAGCGGTCAGCTGGACACGCGGGTCAAAAAGAGACTAAAGAGACTAAATAAATCACTCTTGGGGGGGCTGGAATTCAAACCTGAGTCTGTGGTTTCATGAACGGAATCCACCAACACTAGGCTATTGCCGAGCTGCAAAAGACCTGCAAAAAGTTGACTACACTCGCTGCTTTTGGCTCTGATATGTATTGCCCACAGATTGTGTTGCTTCAGTGAGCAGAGCAGAGACAGTTTATGGAGATCGCAGAGTAAACGTGTTCGCATCTCCACCAGCATGTGGCAGAATACGTGTATTTAAACCATAGATGTAATTATATTAAAGTGTCCGTGTTAGCTGCCCCGCCACCACAAGCGCCCCCCGTCAGCTGTTCGCACGGACATTGCACTTTAGAATATATATTCATTAACTCAGCATGTACCGAACCATATTCTCATGTAAAAAAAACAAAATATGTAAAACATGACAAATTAAATCACTGCCCCTGCATACTGAACAAATATTACATTCTGGATTCATTAAACACATTTTAAGTCGTTCTGTTACTTTGAACAGAAATACATGAAGTTAAAGCTTTAACAGGGGCACACCGGTCCTACTCAATGGGGAGTTATTCTAACTCATTAACCAGAACACAACAGACAAATCCCCCCTAACAACATACATGCATTCCAATGTGTGTGACAGCCATTAGCAACATAGAGCCATAGATGCGGTAAACGACAGGCCAAGCTTAACACTGTTGGTCTTAACTGAATGCAGGAAAACATGTAATCACATCATTCAAGACTACCCATAACGAAGAAGTCCTTGTATACAATAAAGTTCAATGTTATTCACACGGCTTCCTCAGTATTATGTCCACTCGCAGTTCACAATTCTACCTGTTCAGTTAAAAAAAAAGAGCTACGATCCGCTGGCCACGTTGCTGTTCGTGGAGGTGGAGTCACTTGTGGCAGGCTAATACTCACAAACCTTTGTTAGAGGTTAGAGCGGAGATCGCAGAGTAAACGTATTCGCATCTCCACCCGTATGTTGCAGAATACGTGTAGTTAAACCATAGATTATATGATAACCATAGATTCCATTATATTGAACTACGTACCGCCAGGGCCCCCCCCTCTCCCTCCCCTGGTCAGCTTTTCGCCTTAATCGTATGTAAGCTGGACACCCCTGCTGTGTAAAAATTTAAGTCAATAACCTCAACAAGGAGATTAATCTGGACCCATTTGTTTGTTGTATCAGCCGGACACGTGTCTAAATAGGATTCGTCACTCTCCTGCTAAAAAACGGAATATTCACAAAATAAAAGTTATAACTGACTTCCTGTTTGATTTAGAGCATAGTCCTCAGAGACTTTTTTAAGTCTCCCTGTAATACATTTGTTAAAAAATCACCATTCTTGTAGGTCAAACAGGGTGCCGGCGCTGCTTCGTCGAAAAGGTTTATATTTCATTTTTATGAAGTACATATTATTACGTGTTATACAAGACTTCACCCTGTTTCTGTGACCAGATGTTGCTGCTGATGTTTCTCCACTAATTCACCTCCTGTCTATTGAAGCATTAATCCGAACCACTTAAATTCCCAGAAGGCACCGGGAGCGATTGACATTGAGACGGATTGTTAAGTCCGGGAATAAAAGGTGTTCTGTGACCATTCATTTCTTCAAACATCTTCTTTGTGCCCCCCCCCCCCCCCCCCCAGATCGTGACGGCCGCCCCGCAGAAGTTTAAGATCGATATCCTGCCCGTCGACGATGGCACGCCGCGCATCGTCACCAACCTGGGGCTGCAGTGGCTGGAGTACATGGACAACAAGGTGGGGGTGTGAGGACGTCCCCCGGAAACAAAAACATTACAGATAAACAACAACGAGACACAAACACAGAATGCTACACAACTCGAGACACAAAGACGCCGCCGAGGGGACACAAGCGGGGGGGGGGGGGGGGGGGTCTTATGACACCACGAACACGTCACATGTTCATTCCGTCTGATGTCTCTCAGCGAGGAGAAGACGATGGACATCAGACTCTAACCCATAAAATGAAAGAGACAAACAGCAGTGAGAAGTGAAGCTGTAACTTTAACGCGTCTATGGGCGCCTCCCTAAAGTCCCTTTGACGTCCCTCAGGCCTCCAACCTGATCACCAGGAAGGAGCTTCTGACCGTGGACCCCGACACCGACGACGGTCAGCTGGTCTACGAGATCACCGCCGGGCCCGAGCTGGGCTTCCTGGAGAACAAGATGAGCCCCGGCGACGCCGTCACCTCCTTCACTCAAGGTACTTTACACCGGTCACCACGGGGACGTCGTGCTGAGAAGACGGGGAACTAGAGGCTGAGACCATGAACTCACGTTTACAACGTTTACAAAGCATTAGAGAAGTAGTCATTTTCTCACGGACGTCTACGGGACCAGAGGAGTCGCCCCCTGGTGGCTGGTAGAGAGAAAGCAGCTTGTTAATGTTCTAACTTCTACTTCATCAGACCTCACGGTGAGGAGGACACAGACCAACTGATCCTATTCTTCTGTTCATCAACACTTCCTGAAGCTCGGAGACTCTCGTCCTTCTTTGGTCTCTCGGCCCTCGATTACAAACTAATTGCTTTTCTCCGACCTCGTCTGGAAGCTTTAAAAGAGACTGTTTTTTATTCCAGTCACAGGAACAAAAGCAAGAGGCTGCAGATGGTTTCAGGTCGTTATTACCCAGCGACCTCATTAAGAGCCTTAGAATCACTACCAAGTATATTTATCAATAATCCTCGAGCTGCGTAAAGACGCTGTGGGAACGCCTCTGCGCGACCGCGTCATGAAGCACGTGTGAAATTTAACCAATGGCGAGCTTGAGGGGGCTAGCTGTGCAGATTGTGAGCACCTGTCGTGGCAATCTCTAACTAGGTAACGCCGGAGGCAGTGCGTGAGCTGAGGCACACGGCTGACCTCGCGTTGAGAGCCACGAAGGTTACATACGTCACCGAGAGACGTTCCCTGAGAGGGAACGTCTCTCGGTGACGTATGTAACCTTCGTTCCCTGAAGGGAACGAGACGCTGCGTGCCGATGCCATACTCCCGGCCTGCCCGTGGCACTCGATTCGGCCTTTCAGAGATGAATGGTCCTGCCCTTCGGGTCCCTTTGTAGCGCCCTGGTCCCGGCGTCCCCGCCTATGACGTACCAGCTCGCCATTGGTTAGGTTTCACACGTGCTTCATGACGCGGTCACGCAGGGGCGTTCCCACAGCGTCTTTACGCAGCGTCTCGTTCCCTTCAGGGAACGAAGGTTACATACGTAACAGAGAGACGTCTCATGTGGTATATCTGCATCGATTAGTTACTTAAACGGGAGATTCATTAAAAGAAAATTATATATATGTAACTAATTAGATTTTTTGTTATTTTTTAAAATCCAAACTAGCTTCTTTTTTGCAGGTTCTCACATTTAATACGACAGTCAGATATGGAAAAAATATTTGGAAATGTGAATTGTTTCACTATTTTTTAGACATAACCTGAGTTCAAGGCGTTATTTGGATGTGTGGAATTCGTCTCACTGAGTGACACAGAGCTGATGACCTTTACCGGATCAATGACTGTGATCTGCTGCAGCGGATGTCAACGTGGGTCTGATCCGCTACGTGCTGCGTCAGGAGGACGAGCGCACCGCCGACCACTTCAAGTTCCTGGTCCGAGACAGCAAGCCCAACGCGGTCCACGACAACGTCTTCCACATCCAGTGGTCCCTCATCAGCTTCCAGCACAGCAGGTCCGCAAGCCCCCAAACCCCCCCCCCCCCTCCCCCGCCAGTAACCAATACCCGGATCAATAACCCAGAACCCTCTGTGACGCGTCCACAGCTACAACGTGAGCGAGGAGGCCGGCGTGGTGGAGGTCACGGTGAAGCGGAGCGGGAACCTCAACCAGTACGCCATCGTGCTCTGCCGCACCGAGCAGGGCGGAGCCACCTCCTCCTCTTCCTCCTCCTCCTCCTCCTCCTCCTCTGGGGCGCGGGCGGGGCAGCAGGACTACGTGGAGTACGCCGGCCAGGTGACCAGAGGTTCTTGGTCTGAGACCAATGTGTTGAAGAAATACGATAATAACAATAAAGAATGGTCAACGAATATTTCTCGCCCACAGGTGCAGTTTGACGAGCGCGAGGACACCAAGGTGTGC
Organism: Pungitius pungitius; assembly: GCF_949316345.1. Classification (NCBI taxonomy): domain Eukaryota; kingdom Metazoa; phylum Chordata; class Actinopteri; order Perciformes; family Gasterosteidae; genus Pungitius; species Pungitius pungitius. Next base: position 22,764,739 of record NC_084904.1, on the reverse strand, counting down.
ACGGTGGTCGTCAACGACGACGAGGTGTTCGAGGGCGGCGAGAGCTTCCACGTGGAGCTGAGCATGCCGGCGTACGCGCTGCTGGGCGCCAGGCGGCGCGCGGCGGTCCACATCAACGACACGGAGGACGAGCCCACGCTGCAGTTCGAGCGCAAGGCGCTCCACGTCAACGAGAGCGCCGGCTTCCTCCACGCCGCCATCCAGAGGACCGGTGAGGGCGGGGCCCGCTGGCGCCTGCTGCTACTGCCCATCGATCCCTCTTTATTTACGGACTTCTCTCTCTGCCCCCCCCCCCAGGCGACCCCTCCAGCACCGTCTCCGCCCTGTGCCACACCGTGTCCCGCTCCGCTCAGGGCAGCAGCCTCCACGCGCTGGAGTCCGGCTCCGACTACAAGAGCCGCGGCGCCTCGGAGGAGAGCCGCGTGGTCCTGGGGCCCGGCGTTACCATGGCGACCTGCGACGTCAAGCTCATCGACGACAGCGAGTACGAGCTGTCGGAGGAGTTCGAGCTGGTGCTGTCGGGCGCCTCGGAGAACGCCCGCGTCGGGGGCGGGGCCTCGGCCAAGGTCGTCATCGACGGGCCCAACGACGCCTCCACCGTCACCCTCGGCAACGCCACCTTCACCTTCAGCGAGGACGCCGGTACGAGGCCGAGGGTTATATATGGGCTCCCACATCCTGAGTGTGTGTGGTTCTGTGAGGGGGGGGGCTGTTGTGGAGCAGGAAGTGAACGAGAACCTTCAGGTTTCTATCACATAATAATAGAGCATCATCTCCACCACACAGGGACCATAGAAATCCCGGTGCTGCGTCGGGGCAGCGACCTCTCCTCCCTGACCTCGGTGTGGTGCGCCACCCGACCCTCGGACCCCCCCTCCGCCAGCCCCGGCGTCGACTACATCCCCAGCTCCAAGAAGGTGGAGTTCAAACCTGGCAGAACCGAGGAGGTGAGGGCGGAGACTTCAACGTTCCCCCTGAAGTCCGGATGATGCGATTTGATTCAAAGGGTTCAATTCTTAAAATATTTACTTAATGGATTATTGTCAAAATAAAGTAAAGGAAAGTAACAAACCAAACACTTTGCATCTAAATTTGTGATTTCTCTTTTTCATGTATTTTTCATGTATTTTCCACGTTAGAAGGTCATCATGTTGTAATGACCTTCGCTCGGCCCAACCAGCAGATGAAGCACTCGTTATGATGCCATGAAGCTGAACCCTTCTCTTCTGCAGACCTGCAGTCTGACCATCATGGACGACGTGCAGAACCCGTCCATCGAGGGCTCCGAGTCGTTTGTGGTGTTCCTCAGCTCTCCGCAGGGGGCCGTCCTCCAGGAGCCCTACGAGGCCGACGTGGTCATCTCCGACACCTTCCAGGACAGTACGTGACCTCACCGTCTCTAGAGAGGTTTGAGTCGTCGCTGCAGGCTCCTCATGCCCCGCCCCTCTCTCAGTTCCCAGCATGCAGTTCGAGAAGAGCGCCTACACCGTGAAGGAGGAGGACGGCGCCCTGCACATCGCCGTCATCCGGACCGGCGACCTGTCCCTCAGGTCGTCGGCGCGCTGCTTCACCCGCACCATGTCGGCCGTGGTGATGGAGGACTTCGAGGAGCGGAGGAACGCCGACGAGTCGCGCGTCACTTTCCTCAGGGGCGAGAAGGTGGGAGGAGCCAGAGGAGTCTCCGGCAGGCCGACTCCTCGCTCTGTGCGTTGCTTTCAGCCGTGCGTTTGTGTTTCCGCTGCAGGTGAAAAACTGCAGCGTCCGCGTCAACGACGACTCGCTTTTTGAGCCCGAGGAGGAGTTCCAGGTGCATCTCGGGTCACCGCAGGGCGACCACTGGAGCGGCGCCATGGTGGGCGCCCGCGACATCGTCACCGTCACCATCACCAACGACGAAGATGGTGAGAATCCCAGACAGCAGATTACTGGAGGAGAGGTTCAATCCAAGTTCTAAATCATGTAAAGTGCAACCACCAGGGGGCAGCACCCTGAGCTCTGGCCTCCTCTCCTCCTCCAGCCCCCACCATAGCCTTTGAGCAGGCGTCCTACCAGGTCAGAGAGCCCCCGGGTCCCGACGGCGTGGAGGTGCTCAGCGTCAAGGTGATCCGCGGGGGGGATCTGGACCGGACCTCCAAGATCCGCTGCAGCACCCGGGACGGATCGGCCCAGTCCGGAGTCGACTACAACCCCAGGAGCCGAGTGCTCAAGTTCCCTCCTGGTCAGTGTAGAAACACACGCACGTGCATGAGTTAATAAACATGTATACATGCACACGTATGTGTATCTTCTGGCTCCGCAGGCATGGACCACATCCTGTTCAAGGTGGAGATTCTGTCCAACGAGGACAGGGAGTGGCACGAGTCCTTCTCGCTGGTGCTCGGCCCCGATGACCCCGTGGAGGCGGTGCTCGGGGAGATCACCGTGGCGACGGTGACCATCCTGGACCAGGAGGCCTCGGGCAGCCTCATCCTCCCCGCCACGCCCATTGTGAGGAAAAGATCCGTAAAAACCTTTTGACGGGCCTCCGGTGGCGGGGGGCCCAGAATAGAGGATTCACGAGTCCCTCCTTCGTCCTCAGGTGGTCTCCCTCGCCGACTACGACCACGTCCAGGAGGTGACCAAGGAGGGCAGCAAGAAGGCGCCCTCCCCGGGTTACCCGCTGGTGTGCGTGACCCCGTGTGACCCCCACTACCCCAAGTACTCTGTGATGAAGGAGCGCTGCGAGGAGGCCGGCATCAACCAGACCCAGGTCCACTTCTCCTGGGAGGTGGCGGCGCCCACCGACACCAGCGGCGCCCGGTCGCCCTTCGAGACGGTCACGGACACCACGCCGTACACCGGCGTCAACCACATGGTGAGCTGGGGAGTCCGCCTCCGTCCCCCGTCTCTCTGTCCAGTCTCTGACCCCCCCCCCCCTTCCTGCCGCAGGTCCTCGACAGCATCTACTTCAGCCGCCGCTTCCACGTCCGCTGCGTGGCCCAGGCCAGGGACAAGTCGGGTCACCTCGGCACGCCGCTGAGGAGCAACATCGCCACCGTGGGCACGGAGGGCGCCATCTGCCACACGCCCGTTACCACGGGAACCGCCCGGGGCTTCCAGGCGCAGTCCTTCATCGCCACGCTCAAGTACCTGGACGTCAAGCACAAGGAGCACCCCAACCGGTGAGGAGGACCCCCCCCCCGGGACCTGGACCAATCTGGAGCCGACCCGCATGTGCGCTAACGTCTCTCTGTGTGCGTTTAGCATCCACATCTCGGTCCAGATCCCCCACCAGGACGGCATGCTCCCGCTGGTGTCCACCATGCCGCTGCACAACCTGCACTTCCTGCTGTCGGAGTCCATCTACAGGCAGCAGCACGTGTGCTCCAGCCTGGTGACGCTGGGCGAGCTGCAGGGCGTCTCCGGTCAGTCCAGAGACCCCGACCCAACTGCACATTTATCATTAAAATACACCCCATGCATCTGATCTTTAACCCCCCCCTGGTAGAGTCGGGCTTCCTGGACGACGTGCTGTACGACAGCATCTCTCTGGGTCCGGGGTACGACCGGCCGCACCAGTTCAACCCCGGCGTCCGGGAGCCCCGCAGCATCCGGCTCTACAAGCACCTCAACCTCAAGAGCTGCATCTGGACCTTCGACGCCTACTACGACATGACGGAGCTCATCGACGTCTGCGGGGGCTCCGTCACCGCCGATTTCCAGGTTACATTAAGACCAGGGGGCGGTTCGGGGGGGGGGAGCTTTCCCACATGAACTCTGGTGGTCCGACTCTCAGCGGTGGCGTTGGTGTTGCAGGTCCGGGACTCGGCCCAGTCCTTCCTGACGGTGCAGGTTCCCCTCTACGTGTCCTACGTCTACGTGACGGCGCCGCGGGGCTGGGCCTCCCTGGAGCACCACACCGGGATGGAGTTCTCCTTCTTCTACGACACGGTGCTGTGGAGGACGGGTCAGGACCTGCTTGTCTCTTTGTGGTCTCACGTCTTCTGGGTCCATTTCAGCTCAAACAACAGCAAATATTTACATTCATAACCCAGAGGAACGAGACCTGAGAACAAACTCTTTGGTTCTTTGGTTCTGTTGTCCCGGTGACCTCTGACCTCTCTGCCTGCAGGTATCCAGACCGACAGCGTCCTCTCCGCCAGACTGCAGATCATCAGGATCTACATCCGCGAGGACGGACGGCTGGTCATCGAGTTCAAAACCCACGCCAAATTCAGAGGTGCGCTCCAAACGCCCACCTGCACGTTTCAGATTCATCAAGACAATTAATATAAACACAGGGGTTTCTGTTTGTAATAAGTACAAAATATCCACAGATAGTAATAATATAAAATATATTTTGTAGTATGAGTATGTTTTGACTGACGCCTCTTTGTGTGGTTTTGTCCCGCAGGTCAGTTTGTCCCTGAACACCACACGCTGCCGGGACACAAGTCCCACCTGATGGCCCCCGACCACCTGGGGGGGGTGGAGTTCGACATCCAGCTGCTGTGGAGCGCTCAGACCTTCGACTCTCCGTACCAGCTGTGGAGAGCCACCAGCTCCTACAGCAGGTCCGTCAGAACCAGAACCAGAGCCACAGGAGGGGGGGAGGGGGAGGATAAAGAGACAGTTTTTAATTGTATAGTTTTCAAACTTTTAAGTGAAGCAAATAATGTAATGTTTCTGTAGGATAGTATTGTTGTTATTATTATTGTTTTAACCAACGCGTCATGTGACAGGAAGGACTACTCCGGCGAGTACACGGTCTTCTTGGTGCCCTGCACCGTGCAGCCCACTCAGCCCTGGATCGACCCCGGGGACAAGCCTCTGTCCTGCACGGCCCACGCCCCGGAGAAGTACGCCCCCCCCCCTCTCCCACACGCCCTGGTGCTTTGTGGGTAATTGTGGGTAATTCAAAAAGAGAACGGCGCTCAAACTGCGGCGCGTGTCCCCCCCGGCAGGTTCCTGGTGCCGATCGCCTTCCAGCAGACCAACCGGCCCGTCCCGGTGGTCTACTCCCTCAACACGGAGTTCCAGCTGTGCAACAACGAGAAGGTGTTCACCATGGACCCCGCCGCCGCCGACGTCTCCATGGCCGAGATGGACTACAAGGGGGCGTTCTCCATGGGTACCCAGCCGCCGTCTTTGTGAAAGCTCGCATGTCGTTCACGTCCACGTGACGTCAGATAAACAAGAGGCGTGGCTCTGCCGCCCCCTGCAGGCCAGACGCTGTACGGCCGCGTGCTGTGGAGCCCCGAGCAGAACCTGAACGCCGCCTACAAGCTGCAGCTGGAGAAGGTGTACCTGTGCACCGGCCGGGACGGACACGTCCCCTTCTTCGACCCCACGGGGACGCTGTACAACGAGGGGCCGCAGTACGGCTGCATCCAGCCCAACAAGCACCTCAAGCACCGCTTCCTGCTGCTGGTACGAGAGGTCATGTGACCTAGTCATTGCATTCAAACGGGGTACTTTTACAACGCATTGATCCGTCGGTACGAGACAGAACACCTGCTGCCCTTAAGGTACTTTCTACCTGAAAAGACACTTCCTGCAGTTCTTTCACAATAAAAGACAAACTCGTGAACCCTCAAGAGTCTTTAATAAAAGGTCTTTATTTCTATTGTTATTACAACATTTAGGCCCAGTGTTCCTATAATAGTGTGTCTACAGCTGGCTGCCACACCTCTACACACACACACACACACGCTCACCTGCCTCACCAGTCTGACCAGTCCCACACTGGGGCGTCCCCACATCTTTTGAGCATATTCAAAGCGTGTCGTAACAATATTATAATATCCTAAATCCACAATTATCTCTGCAATGACACAAGAGTCACTGGTTTACTATCGATTTGTGACTGGATGAAGGAAAGAACCCTAAAAGCCTCATTTTGGGTATTTTTTCTATTTTTCTGCAGGATCGCAAACAGCCGGACGTTTGTGACAACTTCTTCCACGACGTTCCCTTCGAGGCGCACTTTGCCTCCGACGTCCCGGAGCTGCAGCCCGTGGCGGCCATGCCGGGCGTTGACGGCTTCACCATGAAGGTCGACGCCCTCTACAAGGTGTGTGTGTGTGTGTGTGTCAACAGGCCGATGAGCCGCCATGACTACGTATCATTAGATCATCTTTTATTGCGTGACTCCCCACAAGATGAAGTGATCCCCTACCAATCACAGGCCTCGCTGTTGCCGTGGCAATGTGACTTTATCCACAGCTGTGTGCGATGGAATTCAGACAAATCAATCGCATTGAAGAAGTAAATTAAACTTTACCCGATGAGAGACGTTTAATTCAGAAATCTGACTTTGAACAGAAGAGATTCGTAAAAGAGACCCTTACCTCTAACGCTCCCCCCGTTGATTGACAGGTGGAGGCGGGGCACCAGTGGTACCTGCAGGTGATCTACGTCATCAGCCCGGAGTCCCGCTCCAGCCCCAGGATCCAGCGCTCGGTGACCCACCTCCTGCCCCCCCCCGCGCCCCCCGGGCCCGCCCGCCGGCCCCGCCGCGACCTGGTGGACCGCGGCGGGCGGCTGACGCTGGACGAGTCGCTGATCTACGACAACGAGGGCGACCAGGTGAAGAACGGCACCAACATGAAGTCTCTGCGCCTGGAGGCCGGCGCCTCCGGCTCCTTCAACGCCCACGTGGGCGGCTCGGTGGGGGGGGGCGTGGCCGCCCTGGCCCTGCTGGCGCTGGCGCTGCTGGCCGCCGGCCTCCTGCTGCGGCGCTGCCGCCGGCGCTCGGCCCGGGAGAAGAAGAAGGAGAAGGCGTGCGAGGAGTACCCGCTCAACACCAAGGTGGAGGTGTGCCTGGACAAGAGCGTGGAGAAGAACTTCAGCAGCAAACACTGCACGGTGAGGAACGTCAACGTCCTCAACCGCCACCACCAGGCCAAGGTCAAGCAGGTCAACCTGGAGGTCAAGCTGCACAACAACCTGCACGACGGCACGGAGGTGTGAGGCGGCCTGGAAACGAAAGGAGAGGTTTTTTATAAAGGAACTTTGTACTAAAGGAACCAGGTGTTTTGTTTGTGTATTTTTATACCACTTTGAAAAAAGGGAAGAGTTGTTTTGTTGTTTTGGGGCCACCTCAGGAATCGTCACCTCGCTCCACCCGACCTCTCGCTCCTCCTCCTCGTGGCGTCCACCGGTCGCTCAGGCTCTGCTGGGACAGGAAGGACAGAGGGACAGAAGGCTCCTTTCCCTGCTGCTCGTCGTCACCACTGTGGAGCTCCACAAGTCACTCAATCTATAAATGACCTAAATTAAGTGCAATTAAGCCCCCCCCCCCCCTCATGGCCCACATTAAATGACCATTTCTAGCCTTACTCAGAGACCCGAGCTGCCGATGTTGAAGTGCCCTGCAGTGTTTCTACTCATCAACAGATCATCCAAAGGTTGTTGTTGTTGTTTTTCGTGAGCTTGCGATAGATCGGATAACAAAGGGTATCGAACCCCCGTCCATGTGACTGGATGCTTTGGCCTTACTACTGACCCAGTGACCATAATCACTTTGTAACATGTTTTATAATAATGTGTGTGTCGACCTGCCTTCGTTTCCCCCAGAGACACAGAACCCCCCCTCAATCTGTCTCTCATGTTTGTATTGTTATATTATTACCCTCTTGTGTACTACTGATGTACTTCTGTACTACTGATGTACTTCTGTACTACTGATGTACTTGTGTACTACTGTACTGTCAAACAAGAAAAACATCTAAAGCTCGTTTGTCTCACGTGAGACGTCTTTGTCACGTGTCCCTCTGACTCCGCCCCCTGTCCTCAGTGTGCCTATCAGAACAACGTGTGGACAGGAACTATTATGGGGGGGTAACGGTATATTTTTTGATGCTATCATTGTGTGGGAAATAACTCCGATGCTATCAACATGATGCCTGTATTTCGTGCCTTTTTTTAGGAATAAAAAATATTGTTATAAAAACCCTGATGGTTTTGTATTTAATGTTTTTTTAAAATAATTTTTCATTCATTTTGGGGTAAAAACTGTGAAAATGAAAAGACGAATGGGTTAGTCTCAGATTAAAATGTCCGAGCGGTCCCTGAAGGCAGCGCCTGCGTGTCGGAGGTGGGCGTGGCCCGATGACTCCGCAGGTGCATATCCGCCTTCACGGACTGAAGGTGCGAGGCAACACGTGAGCAGACGTCCAGGTGAGGCATCCTTTGAGCTCTTTGTCTTTTATTTGGTTGGTTTTGTGTTGTTTAGAAGCGGACATTTGAAGGTTTGGAAACACGTCATTACTCTTCTCGTTGGGTCTCTGTTACCTGGGGAACAACATTTAGCGTTTTGTTCCTGTTGTGTCAGGTTTCCCACAGGGATGTGACGTCAGAGAAGCTGGCTTCACTAGCCACACTTTAAAACTAATCTATAAAAGAACCAAGCAGAGAATCATAACACAGGTCATGTGACTTGATATACACATTGTGCCCATGAAAGCAAAGGTAGATAAGAACAGATAAGTAGTACGAACGTATTATGTGAAAGGAATAATTAAAATGGAAATAACAAAAAGTCCAACAGTGAATTATTCTGTAAGTTTTAAACTACACAAAATAAGCAAAGAATAATGTAATAAACCTAATAGGATGTAATAGGTCTATTGGTTTAATATTCTCCTCCTTCCTAGAACATTGAACAAAGCACACAGGTGAGTATTTGCATACCTGGCCCATGAGTCACTGCTCTCCTCTTCTCTTTGAACTGTGAAACCTTCCCACACAACAAGTCCCTTGTTGCCATGGCGTCTATGTGGGTGAGTTCCTCCACATCCGCTTCACGGTGACCTTCATGGTGACCTTCATGCTGATGGTGCATTTTAAACTGTCCTGCAGGATGACTTGGAAAGTCTGGTGAATTCTCCCTCATCCTTCGAAGCGCCGGTAGGTCCAGCTGAAGGGGTGGGGGGAGAGGGGGGGGGGGTCCATTGGTATTCATTAATTAGAGCCATGTCTCCCCCTCAGAGCGGCAAGCGTGGAACCATCAGGCCCAAAGCCGGGTTCAATGGCGGAGACGACGCGGCGGCGCTGAGGAAGGCCATTAAGGGACTCGGTACCCGATCATGTGACCTCAGGTTCTACTTGTGAGAATCCAGTCGACGTCTAAAACTAATTCTGCTTCAGGCACCGACGAGGCGACTCTGGTTGAGATCTTGACCCATCGGAGCAGCGCTCAGAGGCAGCTCGTCTGTGAGGCCTACAAGGAAGCCACCGGCAGAGTGAGGAGGCGCTCGTCCTCGGGGAATTACAAAATAAGAGTTCTCTATTATTACAAAATAAGAGTTCTCTATGATTACAAAATAAGAGTTCTCTATGATTACAAAATAAGAGTTCTCTATGATTACAAAATAAGAGGGGCTTTGTTTCTAAGCGATCGAATCAGAGCAAAACGCACAACCAACATGAACAAGTGTTTCCTCTGATCATCAGCAGGTGTTGCTGATTGTTTCTCTTGTTTCCATCTCCCTGGTTGTGTCCTTCAGGCGCTGGTGGAGGACCTGAAAGGAGACACCAGCGGACCCCTGGAGGAGCTGCTGGTGGCGCTCGCCACGCCGCCCGCCGCCTTCGACTGCCACGAAGTGATGAAGGCCATGAAGGTCGGTTCTTCATCAATAAAGATCATAGACTAAACAACGTGTATGAGAAGAGCAAAAGAATAGTGAAAATAATAAGAACTAAAAAACACTAATATTAGTGTAATGTCTCATTTCTGAATGAAAAGCTGAACTGTGTCTGGAACCCGTTTCTCAGCTGAAGTAAAGCTTTCATCACTGTGTCCTTTTATTGGTCCGTGTGGCTCAATGAATCTTCTTCAGGGCGTCGGGACCAACAACGACGTCTTGATCGAGATCTTCTCCTCCAGAAGCAACCAGCAGATCGCAGCCCTCACCGACGTGTACCTGCAAGGTGACGCACACACACACACACACACACACTCGGTTCCGCTTGCTCCAAACACTCCTCCACTTTGACTTTTGGATTCTTCCTCCCACAGAAACAAAGAAGAAGTTGACCCTTGACCTGAAGGGGGAGATCTCTGGAGGCTTCTCCACGGCGCTGCTGCTGCTGGCCGAGGTTGGTCCACATGTAGATTAGATAGACAGTAATACAGCTTCCCGTCCTTCTTCGTCCTTGAATCGATGATGACGAGCAGGAGACCGAGTGGCTTCAGGAGGGTTCAATTAAAGTGCTTTTGGTTCTCAGGGGAAAAGGGAGGAGATCACCGCGGTGGATACGGAGAAGGCAAAGAAAGACGCCAAGGTGCAGTACTCCTCCTTGTGAACACGTGTATGAAGTGAACATGTGTGTAGAGTGTGAACATGACTCCACAGACCCTCTACGACGCCGGGGAGAAGAAGTGGGGAACGGACGAATCCAAATTCATCGACGTCCTCTGCCGGAGAAGCGTCCCCCAGCTGAGACAAAGTGAGTCGTCTCTCTGTGAGTTTCGTCTGGACTCGAACCCCCCCCCCCCCCCGCGGCACTCTGAACAAAGTGCCCCCCCGCTCTCCTCTCCTCTGTGTGTGCAGCTCTGCTCGAGTACAAGAACCTCAGCGGGAAGACGCTGCAGCAGAGCATCCAGGCCGAGATGTCGGGGGAGCTGGAGGAGCTGCTGGTGGCCATCGGTGTGTGCTTCTAACCGTGAGGGAATAAAGCAGGACTAGACTGTCGCCCCCTGCTGGTCACTACACAGAAGTAGAGTCATTTCCTCATAGACGTCTATGGGAGCAGAGGAGTCGCCCCCTGCTGGTCACTACACAGAAGTAGAGTCATTTTCTCATAGACGTCTATGGGAGCAGAGGAGTCGCCCCCTGCTGGTCACTACACAGAAGTAGAGTCATTTCCTCATAGACGTCTATGGGAGCAGAGGAGTCGCCCCCTGCTGGTCACTACACAGAAGTAGAGTCATTTTCTCATAGACGTCTATGGGAGCAGAGGAGTCGCCCCCTGCTGGTCACTACACAGAAGTAGAGTCATTTCCTCATTGACGTCTATGGGAGCAGAGGAGTCGCCCCCTGCTGGTCACTACACAGAAGTAGAGTCATTTCCTCATAGACGTCTATGGGAGCAGAGGAGTCGCCCCCTGCTGGTCATTACACAGAATGCAGCTTTAACACGCTTAACCCTTGGTTGTCTTGAACTTTCTCCTGCAGTGAAATGCGTGAAGAGCGTGCCGGCCTACTTCGCCGAGCGCCTGCACGAGAGCATGAAGGTGAGCTTCCTGTTTGATGCTCACGTCGTAGTCGTAGGTCCACGTCAGTGCGAGGCTCCCGAGACGCAGATCAACGTGTGTTACTGTGTGTCAGGGCGGTGGAACGGACGAGTCCACGCTGAACCGCATCATGGTGAGTCGGTCTGAGATCGACCTGCTGGACATCAGAGCCGAGTTCAAGAAGATGTACGGGCGCTCGCTGCTCTCAGCCATCAAGGTGACACTTATATCTCACACAGGAGATGTTAACGTTGCATTTGAATCCCTTCATAGGCATTATTATTATTATTATTATTATTATTATTATCTGAAAGGCCTCCCTGGTCAGGGCGATGTTCCCCTGTGAGACGTTGTGCGTCTGTTTTCCAGTCGGACGTGTCCGGCCTGCATGAGAACTGTTTGGCGTCCATCTGTGGCGGAGACGACTGAGGAGGACATCTGCTTTGTTACTTCTGCTTAGAAACTCTACAATTATGTAGAAAATGATGAATAAAAACAAGTCAAAGAAAGTAACGACAGTTAAAAAGTGACTTTACTTCTATAATATAAATCAACTCTTAGTCTCTTAATTCAAAGGAAATCAGAGGGCTGAATTTGTTACTCGGGTTAATTTACCAATGAATCTTTTTTGATACCTGTGTGATATTCCAGCAGCATTATACATGTTTTATTTCTGCTCCATAAAACCAAGCTTCACCACAATAAGACTCATTAGAAGTGGTTATTACATTAAAGTCGGTGAAGAGTAATGTGCCTTTCCAAATGGAGATGACTGTATTTCATCTTTTTATTGTCATTTACCCGTACGTCTGCATCTTTAACCGCCTCACATTCGGGTGAGATGATTTAGTTTTTCTGAATAGTTGTAGTTCTGGTGGCGACCAGCAGGAGGCGCCACTCACTCAGCAGCAGCTTTTAAGAGGCTTAAAGGGACGTTTAGGGAGGAACTGAGAATAAAGGAGATGCACAGAAGCGTTTAATCTCGTGTGACTAATGAGGACACAAATAAACCAAAGTACAACAAAGCCAAATATAATACAGAATTCATGTAATGTTTCATGTGTACAACATTGATAATAAGATAGTGGATTTTTTTTAAAAGGACTCAAACACATCTTCATGAATAAATATCATCTGTTAGTTTTATATTTAATGTTGTATGTCGATGGGTTAAAGTATAATTAAGTAATAAATAGATATTTCAACAAACAGATTCATCAAGGAATCTGTACAAATACATTTAAAGATGGTGTAAAGTGGAGGACGGACTGGAGGCCTGGAGACATGAAATCCCCCCCCACCGGGCGAAACCCCCCCCCCCCCCCCCCCCCTCCAGTCCTCCAGCCCTGCAGGGACCAGAACCATCCAGGTGGGGGAAGGTTTCCCTCATTAAAACCCAAGAGATTCACTCTGAACCCCCCCCCCCCTTCCCTCTTTATCTGAGCTGAAGGAAAACAGGTCTACATGACCACGTCCCCCCCCCCTCGCCCCCCCCAGGACATTCCTACGGCGATCCTGCCGCTGCAGTCTGCTGTTCGGCGTCACTGTGGCTCTTTGTATCCGGCTGCATGAAGCCGTTACTTAGTGACGGTATCAAGCTCTCTCAAGGGAGATGAAACCCACAATGGGGGGTGAGGGGTAAGATGGGGGGGGACACTCTGTAAATGTAGGACGAGTTCATCCACAGCGCCCGAGCAGCACAGCTTCCACCCCCCCGACAGCGGCGCAGGAAACGTGGACGGAACCGTGAAACTTCCCCCATTGTCTCTCAACAAAGTGAAGAGGCTCCACTCACCAGCCAGAGGGGGGGGGGGGGCACAGGGTGAGGACACTTCACACAATCACATTCTGCACTAAAGTCCCTCGTTCGGGGCTGCAAAAGGAACTGTGTGAATGTAGGAAAGGCCTTTTCACCACGTGGTATGAAAGCGTCACTCACTGCCTCGTTTGTCCACCTGTGAAATAACGCAGTGTTTCACTTATTCATCTTTGCCCCTGAATTCTAAACCTCCAGGAGGTCAGAGGTCAGCCTGAAAAAAATCTGTGTTTCAGTGAGCAACAGGTGGTTGGCATAAGCCTCACACACACACACACACACACACAAAGACAGGCAACAATAAGTGTCTTAAGGAGCCCCCCCCCGGGGGTCCTCGGAGTCACGTGACCTCGTCCCCTGTGTAGTACCCGTCTCGCGTCATGTGCTCCCACCGGTCCCGCTGCCAGACACGGCTTCACGACGCCTAGGCAACAGGGGGGGGGGACGTTTTGAGTGACGGACCACGGGAAGGAATGAGCGGCGCGGCGGATTCCTCCGGCCTCCCACACATGCCTCCGTGCACCGGGGGGGTGAAACCGCTTTCTTTTCCACTTGCGGCTCATCGTTAAAGTAGGAGGGCGTGTCGCGAGCGCCATGCAAACGCACGTTTGGACTGTGGCGCGATAACCGACTGAGGCTTCGGTTGTTTCTACACGCGCCAGCATTCTTTCCGGGCCGGGTTCTGGGCTCTCCTTCCCCAACCGGACGGTCCAGTCTGTCTGCCAGCTGGTGACGCCTCCAAGAGAAGAGAGTTTCACAAGATCATCAGTCTTTGATCGCTTCGTCCACTACGATATGACTCGTATCCCAGTGTGCATTTTACATGAAGCCAAGGTGAAAATACGAGCAGGTTCACAGTGTTGTGCGTTTGTTGTACACAGTGGATTCTCTCCTTGGCACTAATGGGCCTCCATACTCGCCCCACTCGCACCAATCGTGACAATGGGAGGGGGCGGGGCCACATCAGGTTAGGTTGTCCCTCTCATTGGCCAGATAACAAACGCCACCCACTCGCGTTGCAGACCGCCGTTGGGGAGTCGAGAGAAGTTTAGCGTCAGCGAAGCTCCACGAGAAATAAAAAAGAAAAACACAAATAATGAGACGGGCGTGAAGGGATGAGCCAGGTGGACCTGATGAAATCGTCGTTGCCGGGAGAGTTTCTGATGAGACACAGGCGCCTTCTCTGATAGAGAGGGGGGGGGATTTGCCTCAGAGCGTGGAGGGAAACCCCTGTAGCTGCTAGCGGCTCGTTAGCCGCTAACTAGCCGGCGTCGCCGGAGGGGAACTGGAACGAGTCGCGGATGTGCGAAGCTAACGGCGACGGGTTGAACCGCTGCCTCTGCTGGCGAACTTTTGTTAGCCGCTAACTAGCCGCCGCAGCTTGGAAGCTAACGACTCCGCCTGAATCCGCTGGCGAACTTTGTCCGCCGCTGCCTTCCCGCCGAGGCGACGTTTGGAACCTCTGCGGCAGTTAGCGAACTTCGTTAGCCGTTAACTACCCGCCGCGGCTAGGAAGCTAACGACGGTTGGTGGGCTGGATCTATTTTTCCCCGGAGGTTGGGTTCGTTGCCACCGAAGGTGGTTTTTATCAACCCCGGTCCCGACGGCGTTGTTTGCGGCCGGCATCTTTTTTTTTTTTATTGGCGTCGAGTCCATGCTAGCAACGGCTACAGCGGCGATGTGCCACATTAGCTAGCGAACACACCACTTCTTTTGTACTGTTTTTTGTTTGTTTTTGTTCGACATTTTGCCAGTGCTTTGTTGTTTTTTTAATGGAGAACACCCCACGGGTAACTCGTGTATCAGCCGTACTTTGATGCCGTGTCGCCCGGCGGCTTGTAGTCCCTCCAGAGGAAGCCGACGCGGAGCATGCAGCGGGAGGAGGACTGAAGTCACGTTAGATAAGGAGACGTCGGTCACGGCCCAGTTACACCGTTCTATCTAAAAGGGGGGTTTACGTCCGGTGACCCGCACTCAGGGGACAGAAAGTACAGAATGAAGAAGTTTTCCAGGATGTCGGACAGCGGCGGAGGGGCGTCCGGCTCCGGGCTCAGCAGCTACTTCGGCAAAGTGTTCGCCATCGGCCGCTACCAGGTGACCGTGGACGAGCTCATCGCAGAGGGTACGTGCCGCACACACTGGACGCCACTGGGAGGGGGGGGGGGTCACACCCGTCCCCTTGTGTACAACTCACAACTCCTCTAGCGCCCCCCCCCCTCTCTAACATCTGCTTATTTCCCAAGAATGTACGTTATTACTTGAAGTAGGTCGGTGTTTAAAGTGGGGCACCAGTCTGTTTTATAGCCAGGATTTAAAGATGTTAGAAGGCAGTACCCCCCCCCCCCCCCACACATCACACACACACACCTCCCCAGGGCATCAAGGGTCCAAACCTCCGTGCCAACAAAGGAAGAGAAACCCTGCTCAACATGTCCACTCATGTCCTTCTGCAGTCTGCTTTTAAAGCAGCTGTTGGTACAAAGACGTGTGTCCTCACTGGCTGAGGGACACCGAGCAATCAATAGAACGAGGTCGATGGGGACAAACTCGTGTCTCATGAAGTGGACGCGTCTTTCTTACTGTTTCATGGAGGGACTGAGATGTCGCTCAGGATGAGGAAGTGTGTGAAACCTAAAAACAGTGTGATAGTTTAGGAACAGCCTTTTCTCAGCCACTGATTGGTCATGAGGAGGAGTCCTATGTTCCTCCTTATTACAGAACATGGGGATGCTGATTGGTGGAACATATGTTCCTCCGTGTTACAGAACATGGGGATGCTGTTGATGATCCCTTTGCTGTAGCGGGTCCTCCTGGTGGTGCGTTTAAATGGATCAATACATTTGTTACTCAAATACAGTCTCCTGTTTGAGGTTTCGGTAAGTCGGGTTCATCCCACACAAAACGGACGCACGGAGGGAAGGAAACTTCTGGCAAAGATTTCCTCTGCCCGGCTGTAATTGGAAAATCAAATCAATCCAAAGGGGAGCGGCGATATTTAATGCATTTTACGTTACTGAGGCCATAGTCGCTCTTTCTAAGTCGCTATGAATAAAGAGCACAAACTAAAGCTGCTGTTGACTCAAACTGTGAACCTGATTGCCCCAACACACACACACACACACACACACACACACACACACACACACACCAGCCTTCCTGCAAGCAGTCACGGGTCTTGTGTCATCATATAATCATGTGAAGTGGTTGTGCAGCTCAAGGTAGCTTGGTGACCTTTGCTCATCATTCTGTTGGGGGGTGCAGGCTTCGTCTCATCAGCGCTGCACGGCTGATCGTAACCGTTTAATCCCACTTTACACTCTGCTGCATCTAGTCATTGACTGGATGTTGACTAATGTGGAATATTGGTCCCCAGCCATCACGGTGGATCCGTATTTAGTACAGGATCATAAAGCGGACACGCATGGAGTGTGCATGTGTTGGATGAGGCCTGCTGGGCCTGGGGGGGTGTGGCACTGCGTGCCGTGTCAGACGGATTCCTCGTGGACTCGTCCTGCATTTCCTTCGTCAGCTGTTCCCAGCAGCTGAGCCTGTCTGAGGGAAAGCAAGACGACGCGTTAATGACCCGGCCTCGTGCTTCGCTCTTTCTGCGGCGCTGGACAGGTCCTCCGTGGAGTCGGAACACGGCCATTTCCCCTTTGGCCTCGGTGGTTCCTCTGCTCCATCTGCTGCTGTCTCCGAGAGGAACACACGCATGACCCCAAGGGACAGGATGCATCTGTGAGGCCCCGTTTCTCCACCAACTCGCTCCACGCTTCCTCTTTGAGGTCTGGAAGCTGAGGAAACGTGTGGAAATCCCGTCGATAAGTTGTGGGTTTGGAAAGTTGTGTAAAGTTTGGCATTGTAGCCGCACCGGGACTTTTGTTTCAAAGGATGTATAGAAATTTACAGCATGCTACGCATTGCTCCTCTCTGCATTGTAACACATAATACATGAAACGTAAAAGCAGGCTCCTTAGTGCAGGAGATGTTGTAGTTTTATTGCGTGATGGAACATCCAACTCACTGCCTTAAAGTAACGTGAGATGCAATATGTCGCTTCCTTCACAGCCAACTTGGGTCCTCCACAGATTTTCTGGGCTAACGTTGTGTCCGTTAATGCTCTGAGCCCCAAACCCACCGGCAGTCTGCATGAGCAGCTCCAGAACTGCACCGTGGGTCCTTTTCTACGGACCCCACTAACAATGGGATGGGAACGAGCTTTTTGAATGACCTGTTTGATCCTCCCTTTCTGCCAGGGGGAGGCGGGTGAGAATGCACCCCCTCTTCATTATTGGCATACTGTACTGGGCATGAATGGGGGCATTGTGCCCCTTGTGGTTTATTCCAGCCCCCCCCAGACAGGATGGTGGTACGATGCAGCACTCGCTCATCGAGGCCCTCTATCTGCGCTCTGACCCTTTTATTACCGTGTGTCTATTACATAAATCATTTAGAGGGGCCTTTCATGAATGTGTGTGTTTGACTGAGAATAAGAAGTGTTTCACAACTGATACACACATTACAGCAGCACGTAGCGCTCCATCAGTCCGAGGTTTAATTTGAATATATCAAATCTGTGTTCCGGTGAGGGCTCTAGGTTTGGAGCAAGATGTCCTGTTGCTTATTGAAAGTTGTCAGTGTTAAAAGCCATTTCTCTCTGGGTGTGTTTCCAAACCAGAGCAACAGAAGGAGGGACTTCCTGTTGATGCAACATGTGGACACGGCCATTATCAGGCAGAGAGACACGCTTCATCCCCTCAGTCAACAAGGCCACACCTGGTGCAGCTGTGAGCTACATTTAAAGCAGATGTGCTGTCACCTTATTCTGCTGTTTGATGTGTGCATCATTTATAGGATATAAAATAAGCCCCTCAAAGGGAGCCAAGCTGGTGAATCCTTTTGGGGGTGTTTACTTTGTTTTTATTCATCTAAACTTTGGGCCCTGAGCACACTTGTTCCTCCGTATCCACTGAAGACCACTGGTTTCACGTGGAGCCTCTGGCTTGTGTCTAAAGTAGTGCTCTACCTTTGTTCTTTTAGCATATTGCGTAATCGGTAGGATGGAGTTAAGCTCTTGCTGTCATGTTTTCACCCTCTTGTACCCTTTTCTTCCAGCAGCTTGGCCGGTCTGTCTCATTTCCTCCCAACCACAAGCACCCGAGTGTCTGCACTTGTAAACTAGTGTGAGGGGCGCCTGCCAGGAGCTCAGGAGGACCTAGTATGGACCTGCTCTCCACGCACTTTGCATCTGACACTCTAAGTTGTTACGTTGTTGAAATTAGATTTCAGCCAAGTCCTTCTGATCCAGACGTCACCTCGGCTTGCAGGTGAACTGTGATTAAAGAAACCTGAAGGACTTGAATCCAGTTGTTAAATCCTTTTCCTACATTGTGGGGAATGCAGCGCTGTAGGATGGTATTTATGATGTACTTTAACACGCTGCCCTATTCATTTAAATGACTTGACCCAAAAGGGAGAAACAACCCCAGTAATTAGAAGCTTCTTCTTATCACGGAACTGAACAGTCCTGGGGAGGGGGTGTGTAACTTCTGCATAAAGCTTCATGGTTGGAAGGAGCGACACGGGGGAGGTCTGACCGGCGATGACATCATGCTCCAGAGGAACAACATCTGACCCTGAATCACTAGTCGGACTCTTCTCTTCTCGAGTGTTTTACCTCGTGTCTGCGTCACATGCCGAGTGTCTGCCAGTGACTGTCCCCGTGATGCTGGGGGGGGGGGGGGGGAAATTATTAATAATCGCAGCGCTTGATCAACCCCCCCTCCCCACTCCATTCTTCTTGTCCTGATGGATTTTGGGTTTCCCTGCCCAGCTGTCACCAACAACTGACCATGTCCGTTGTGTCTTTAGTATTTAACCGTATTAGATTTTGCTAATTTAATCCAATTAAAACCTCCCACTCAGCAGGGCTCACGGCCACCAGGCATCACTTTCTGAAGATAAAGCTGTAAATACTTGGTGTGATCAGGCTCATCTGGACTAATCTACGTGTTCCTGTTCTCTGCACTGTGCCAACCCCAAACTGTCGAGCTGCTCTCTCACTGTACTTCATCCAGCTGTTACGCCTACTTTACGCTTCTGCATTTTCAGAGCAATACGCAAGAGCCTTTTCACCCCCCCCCCCTTTCCCTTGGAGTCTCACATTTCTGGTTTATAACATAATTCCGTCATTAAAACAGATTTTTTTTTACGAGAGAATGAATCAGTTTGAAGAGTTTTTTTTCGGAAGAAATGTGTAAAACAAGACGCAGACGCATGTTCCAGCCTTAAGGAGGCATGACGTTGTTGTGACATTCGTCACAGTCCAAGTATCTGCACGGGTCCATTGTTTGACTTAATCGTTTTATTGGTTACAGACCGATGCTTTCTGTCACTGGTGGAAGGACCCTTTGTTTGTCACAGACGTTGGTTTGCTGCTGGTCACGAGGCCCCGAAAGCTCTAAAGTAAATGATTCCGTCCTGGTCCACTCGGGACAACAATATGGGGTCCTGCTGCCGTGGCTGGCATACTTAGTAAGTCATTGTTGTGTTACACCTGGCTCAGGCCTTTCAAATAATTATTATAATAACTTTATCTGCTCTATGATTTGTCAGGTAGTGTTTGTGCAGGTTTACATACAGATAATACACAACTGTCTCCACTGGGCGCCCTGAGATGACGGGGTGTGAAAATGAAACCTGCCCAATAGCAGCTCCAGTTGTTATGGACATCATGTGATCACTTGGTACTGTGCAGCCCTACAACACAGTGGCCCCGGGCCATTTGTATACTGAAAAAGTCGGGCCCTGAGGTCGACATTCCACCCAATGGGAGGAATGCAGTGGACCCTGAGGCTGTGGTTTGTGTTTGTTTGTGCGACGGTTAGCTGTTCTTTTGTCTTTAGTCTCTTTCTCCCTCCGTCCTTCAGCCCCCCCTCTGTGTGTCCTACACTTACTTTCTCTTTCCTTTAAGTCAATGCCCTACATGATGCTGTACCTGCACTACATGAGGCATAGACTCAACTCAAGTCTTCATAAATGAATACATACTGCTGTGTTTTTGTTCTTTTTTTCCCAGTAGCTCGTTCATAAGACAGTCACATGATTACATTTCATGGCTAATGTTTCTTCACACTGTCACTGGATGGCTTTCTCCTATTTTGTATTTTTGGGGTTATTCAATATTGTGTGTGCTACTCATTTAAGCAGAATGTTTTCATCAGTTGGTAGTTTTTCATAAAGGTACTTAGTGAGTGGTGGTCGTGGTAGTTTTCATTGACATTCTAATGCTTTGTAGTGGTCTTTTGTCTCATTGGCTACATGTGTCGCCCCCTCCCTCGGTCGCCTCTTCTAATCTGATAAACTGACGCTTACAAGCAAACACTCGACCCCGTGTGTTTACGTTTGTGTTGGCCGTGTTCTGTTTGACGCTCTCACACAGCGGTTGGACCGGTTTGAGTCACCACGCGAGCTCATTGACCTACAGTAACTTGTTACGCAACAAACGTGCCATTGTGGATCCTCTTCAGTCTGGGGGGGCTTCAGTGCCCACCCCCCCCCCCCCCCCCCCCCCCCAGTAATCCTCCACTAATGAGACCGGGTCCGGTCCCATCGCAGTGTTGAGAGTCCATTCACACGGTGACGAGCTAATCGCCTTCAGTCCATCATACAAACAGCTTGTCTCATTCTCAGTAAAAAGCTTGTTGTGTTCCATTAAGCAAAGATCTTAAGTGACTCCATGATTACACCCCCAAGCTGAATGAGTTAATCCCCATGATCAGCTCATGGAGACCTTTTTATAAATCCTGGATTACACCATTTTCTGTTAACCAGCGTCTGTGTGTTGCTGTGGAAACATCTGCTTCCAACCTCTTGGTTCAGTTCTATGAACCATATTTACCTGCTATCACCCTGTTCATGTTAGCATGTTAGCATGTTAGCTGCGGTACCGTAGAACAACTGGTGTACGCTCTCCAGGGTTAGGAGGAAGGAGGAATGTTAACATTCTATCAGCTGACTGTGTGAACTGAGATGTTTCATATGAACCTCCCTCCCCATGAAGCACGTCGGGGGGGCTGATGTTCTGCTAATGCTTTTTTCCAGGAGGCTTCTCCGTGGTGTTTCTGGCTCGAACGCACAGCGGCGTCCGCTGCGCTCTCAAGAGGATGTACGTCAACAACGTGCCGGACCTCAACGTCTACAAGAGGGAGATCGCCATCATGGTGAGAGCATCATCTCCCCCCCCCCCTCTCGGCTCATGGCTGGAGAAGATGATTCTGTGCTCGGAAAAAAACAATGTGTTTTTTTGTCTCTACCTGAACAATCCGATTGAGATGTATTTAATTTGTTTGAGTGTAATGAACCAGTCGGATGGTGATCTTTCAAAGGCAGCTTCACTCCTTGAGAAACCCAAGAACTCACGGTTTCATCCCGTTTGTAGAAGGAGCTGTCGGGCCACAAGAACATTGTGGGCTACCTGGACTCGACAATCAACGCGGTGTCAGACAGCGTGTGGGAGGTCCTGATCCTCATGGAATTCTGTAAAGGTAAACACACACACACACACACGGGAGCTTCTTAAATACGCTCATTTGGAAGGAAGATCGATTCATGCATTGCTGCCTTTGTGGCCCCTCTGTGGATCATGGAGGCTTCCTGGCTGTGAGCTGCCATCCTCTCTCTCCTGCAGCCGGTCAGGTGGTGAAGCAGATGAACCAGCGGTTGAACGTGGGCTTCAGCGAGGCCGAGGTCCTCCACGTCTTCTGTGACGCCTGCGAGGCCGTGGCCCGCCTGCACCAATGCAAGACGCCCATCATCCACAGAGACCTCAAGGTGAGCGCTCCCCGTCCTTCAGAACCAGGCAAAGGGATTCAGAATGTATGAGAAAATCCAACATCACAATGTTTTAATGGCTGTTGTGACAATGTTGAGTCACGTGGGTGTAGTCACATGACCAAGTGGGTAAATAATAGCACAGCTACAACAGTAATAGTAATAAGATGACTTAAATGAAACCATGATATCAACATATTGTCCATATATCCTCTTGTATGAACACAGTTACATTTTCCATTGAAGAAAAGGTTCAAACATCTTGACAGAAGAATAAAAGGTTGAGACTTTAGTAACCCTTTCAGATCCCCTCCTTCCGTTACCTTTCACAATAAGAGCGCTAGGCATACAGTGTTTGCATTTGTCTTTGGGTCTTCCCACGAGCCAGGCCCGTCCCCCGCTGGGGCCCGTCCTGTCGGCCCACACGGCTCGCGTCACGTCTCCACAGGAAGTGAGAGGAACAAAGCGGCCTGACGCTGAGCCGTCAGCAGCAGCTTTCTGTCGCTTCTTCTTTCCCATCTTTGGGCCTTTGTTGCTACTTAGCAGCAGCAACTGAAGTGAAATACAGAAATCTTTTGTTTGTGACGATTTAAAAGCAACTTTACTGGTTCTGAGTCGGTCTCCGGTCCTCTAGAGAGACTTGTTCTTAACCATGTCCTTGGTGGCGTCCCTCCCCAGGTGGAGAACATCCTGCTGAACGACCAGGGGAACTACGTGCTGTGTGACTTCGGCAGCGCCACCCACAAGGTTCTGCTGCCCCACCAAGACGGGGTGACCGCCGTGGAGGACGAGATCAAGAAGTACACACACACACACACACACACACACACACACACACACACACACACACACACACACACACACACACACACACACACACACACACACACACACACACACACACACACACACACACCCTTCTGACGACTCCAACCCGTCTGGCGTGTGTCAGACACGCCGCAGCGCCTGGTTAGCGGTGGCTGTGGTGACCCTGCATGGTCACAGCCCCCCCCCCCCCCATCACATGTGATTCCTCCCGTGAGCTTTGTTTACAGCTGAGGTGTAAAGTGTCTCATCTGTGACTCACACACACTTTGTCATCTCAACCAGCTGCTTTGTGGATAGAAAACGTTTATATGAATATGAATTCATTCAATGTTTAATCTTTACCAATTTGTTATCATTTTTGAGTTTGTCAGATGTTTTGTGTATAAAATAATAGACTCTCAAAGTGCGTCTTCATCAGGAGATGAGGAACCTCGACACTCTTAAGGGAGATTCTGGCGTATTCTGAAAAGCATTCATCTGATCTCTGACCTGTTTCTTGTCTCAGGTACACGACGCTTTCATATCGGGCGCCAGAGATGATCAACCTGTATGCAGGGACAGCCATCACCACCAAGGCGGATATATGGGTGAGAGCCTTTTACATTTCATTTGTCACCGTTTGTTGTTTTCTGACTGGTCAGCTGTTCCTGATCTTCTACGTTCTTTAAACGCTTCTCCATGAACACAAAGTCTCATCTTGTTGACTTGATATTGGAGAGAAGACGGTGCTCTGCTTATAAAACAGGATCTGAATTTATGACACATTAACGCCTGTGTTTTTCTGATCTGAGTCTACTGAATATTTCCTCTTTTTGGACTTCCTCCGTGCAGACGGACGCCTTTCGCTTCCCTTCCATCTGCAAGTGGAATAAATGAAGCAGAGCGTCTGTTTTTAATTCTCTTATGATCGGTCTTAAATATAAAATACCTGCTGTTAGTCGTGAGTAGCGTTCGTCTGCAAAAAGATGTTCGATCCCCCCCCCCCCCCCGGACGGCCCCCTGCATTCTCACTTCCTGTTTGATGTTTAGCCACGTGTCTAACACGCCAGCGCCTCATGCTTCCTGTCCCGCATGCAGTAATGCATTTTGGGAGTCCGCTTATACCAGTTCTGACTTGGATTAGGAGCTTTAGCATCAGACGGGATCAGCTCTTTGGAAACAACTGTGAAGACTAAGCGCCTTTTTAAAGGAAGAAAACAGACAAACTTCCCCTAAACGCACCGTCAGAGAAAAGATGACGCGATGTTTCATGAATCTAGATACTGATTTGTGAGGTTTATCTTCACTTCTTGAGATCACAGGTTGTTCTTAGTTTCAGAGGAAAGCTAAAGACGAGCTGGTCTCTCCACAGGCTCTCGGGTGCTTGTTGTACAAGCTGTGCTTCTTCGCCCTGCCATTCGGAGAGAGTCAAGTGGCCATTTGTGACGGAACCTTTAACGTTCCAGATAACTCAAAGTTCTCCTCCAAGCTGCACTGTTTGATCAGTAAGTCTGAGATGCTGAATGTTTATTCTAATATTCCTTCACTGTTTTTCTCTGTACTTTGTTTCTTCTCATTTTGAGGCCATCCATTTACGAAGGAGACCTTTTAGCAAAGCTTTACCTCATGATGCAGTGTGACTGCAGGCTAGAAACAACGATAAGTGATGAAATGAAGCATTGATAGTTTATTGTGGCTGCTGGTTTCACGTCAGCTGTTTGCACAACTTGAGCCAGTTTGAGCCAGTTATTCACAGGCGGCCTGATGGCTTCCTCTTCCCTCAAATGCATGCAGCAGTTTGAACAGAATGTGACAAACGGCTCCACCTAGTGGCCAAAGGGGGAGCTCACATCACAGTAATAGGACTGGTGTGTTTCTGCAGGGTACCTCCTCGACCCGGAGCCGGAGAAGAGACCCGACATCTACCAAGTGTCCTACTTTGCCTTCCAACTAGCTGGGAAAGAGTGTCCAGTGCCAAATCTCTTTGTGAGTCGCTGGGATGAAGCCGTCGGCACAATCATTTGCTTTTTGATACATTTCAAAACCAAATCGCTTTCCTGCAGAACTCCCCCATCCCCACGTCTCTGCCAGAGCCTCTGACCGCCAGCGAGGTGGCTGCCCGGAGGAGCACAACCAAGGCCAGGTACTGACCTCACTTCCTTTGGAAAATGGGCCTTTTCCAGGTCACACAATGCGAAACCTGTCGTTTACTGTCACAGGATAACGGACGACGCCGGCCCCACGGAGACGTCCATCGCCCCCCGCCAGAGGCCCAAACCAGCCAACAGCAACGTCCTGCCGCTCGCCAACACCGTCACCCCCGCCAACATGACCGCGCCCTCGGCCCCCGTCAGCAACGGACAGAGAGGTTCGTCCAGTGGGAACAAAATGCATAGTTGATACTGGAAAAGTTCGTGTTTAATCTTTAAATCAAATGAAATTGAAGAAAATTTCCTGTAAGTTTCCCCACAGAATTTCTAGGTGCTCTTGACTACACTTAGTGCCCCCCCCCCTGCTTCAGATAAAGTCCTATCTGCAGCATGTATTCTTCTGTTGCTCCTCCTGTACTGGTGGGGTCTCCATGTTCTAAATGCGTCTCTCCACTTGTCCTCTCAGCTCTGACCCCCGGCTCCGTGCAGCCCGGCAGTCAGCAGCACCGCGCCCTGCAGCAGCTGCAGCCTGGAGACCTGCGTCTCCAGCAGCTACAACAACAACAACAACAACAACGACACCAACAGCAGCAGCAACAACAAGCCGCTGTGCAGCAGCAACATGCAAACGCACAGCAGCTTCAATACCTCCAGGTATTAAACTCAGTTAAATCTCAATTAATCCCGGTTAATGAATTTCAAAATGTGCAATTATTAATCTGTGCAAATATTAGGGCTATCAATAGATTTACAAAAATTAACAAAGTTAATTCTGAGAGAGAGACTGTGGAAACCTCAAGCACAACCCACTGAGTCAGAAGGGAAGCTGGATCGGGCCTGAATGATCTTCACTTCTTCTTCCCTCAGTACCAACAGGCTGTGCAGCAGTCCCTGCAGCTTCAGCAGCAGCATCATCAGGCTCTTCAGCAGCAGCAGCATCATCAGGCCCTGCAACAGCAGCATCATGAAGCCCTGCAGCAGCAGCATCATCAGGCTCTTCAGCAGCAGCATCATGAAGCCCTGCAGCAGCAGCAGCAGCATCATCAGGCTCTTCAGCATCATCAGGCTCTGCAGCAGCAGCAGCAGCTGATGATGCATCCGTTGTACCAGCAGCAGGTCGCCCAGGCTCAGTACGCCGCCATGGTAAGCACCCCATCTGATTCAAGCACAAGCAATCACCACGGACCTTCAGAGCAGAAGATTTCAGTCCAAAACGGCAATAAATAGTTTGAGCAAATGACAGCGAAACACATGGAGGCCCAGCGTGAAGCGACACGCAGCCGAGTGTTTCATTTAATGTCAGAGCGGCTCCTAAAAACCTCCCTCTGCGTTCCAAACCCTGGCAGCCGAGCGGCTCCTCCGTCTGCGCCAAGCAGACGCTCCAGAAACTTCCGAACAGTCAGAGAACTCGTATTTACGCAGAACGCGACTCAAACACACAAACACGGGCCTCCAAAGGCGCCTCTGCAAATTTTAGTTTTGCTTCCCACCATCTGTTTTTATTTCAGCAGCAATCTGGTCGCAGCGAAGCCGGGCGCCGCGTGCTCCTTGTCCCCAAGACACCTGCCATGTGTCACTCAGAAAGAGCAAACCACGCTAATACCCCAAAAGAACCCAAATGTTCTTTGGAATGTTTCCAAATCCTCTTTACGAAAAGTTAGAGGTGTTCCTGAGTTCACTTGTTCTCCCCCCCCCCTCCCCCCTCCCTCCGTGTCCCCAGCCTTACCCAAATCCAGAACTGTTTCTCTAACAACATTTCATCATTTTGTTACAATCATTGTGAACCCTGAAATCAAAAGGTTTGTCCCTCATCCCCCCCCCCCCCTCATCCCCCCCCTCCCTCTCCCCACCCTGACAGCTGCACCAGTACCAGCAGGCGTTTGTGCAGCAGCAGCATCAACAACTGCTACGACAACAACAGCAGCAGCAGCAGTACCACCCCCCCGCTCAGCAGCCCCCCCCCTACATTTCCCCCCCCCTCGAGTTCCAGACCCCGCTGAGCTCCTACAACGCTGCCAGGAGCGGCGCTGGGACGAGGCAGATGAGCGGACCATCAGCTGTGGACTCCTCCTCCAGCACGGCCAGGTAAACAACCCCCCCCCCCCCCCCCCCGGGAGGCCCGGCGCGTTGACGTGCTGCTCGGTTGTCGTGGTAACGCGTGCCTTTCCGTCTCCACAGTACGAACCCCCTGCTGGCGTTGGACGGGTTCACGGCGCCCGCTCGCAGTGGGCTCAGCAACCCCCCCGACATGACGCGCTGGAACCCCTTCGGCGACGACAACTTCTCCCGCCTGACGGAGGAGGAGCTTCTGGACCGCGAGTTCGACCTCCTGAGAGCAGGTGACGTTTCCTCCTGCACACGCTCTGGTGCTGAAACCACAGCAGGGAATAACCCCCCCCCTCCCCCCCCCCCCCTCAGGTAAAGCAGCAGAGAGAACGGAAAGCATGGACATGGACCGGCTGCAGCCCTCCACCACCAAACCCCCCCCACCGGAGGACCTGTTTGGCTCGGCCCCCTTTGTGGCCAGCGCAGGCAAGTCTTAGAGGAGTCTCTGCAGAGAGGACCCAACACTGTGGACCCCCCCCCCACCCCCCCAACCCAGCTCCTTTGTTCTGTCAGTGGAGCATTAAAACCATAAGGTGTCCCATTAGTGCCCCCCCCCCCCCCCCGTCAGGAGAAGGTGAGTTAGTTGTTATGGTTCCTGTAGTGGTCAGAAGCCTTGAACTAGGTACTAACACATAATAATAATAATAATAATACTGCTAATAAGAGGAGGGTTGTAATAAAGAGAAGATCTGATCAATAACTTGTGATCTTCCTCTTTAGTTGTTTTGTGTAGTTCTTTGTGCAGCTGAGGGATCGTTACACAACGCTCTCAGGTGCACTTTGACCCCTTGTGGTCAGAAGGAGAAGTACAACAACACAAAGATTCAGACTTTAAACAAGTTCTGTAATTAAAGACAAATGAGCGTAAACACCTCCTTTCTTCCCCCTTTGATCTGATCTTTAATTAGAAGCTTCTGTAGAAACGCTGCTGAGCCTCATACCAAACTCAAATGGGGGGGGGGGGGGCTCGTTGGCATCTTTTTCAGGCCATTAAAATGATTCCTCACAAGATGCTAAATCTTTGTTTTTGATTGTTGGACCAAGCCTCAAATGCCCCCCCCCCCCCCCCCCCCCCTGTTACACGTTTAGTAATAACAGTTCAGAGCAGATCATAATGGGCCCATCAATCAAAAGGACCAAAAACCAGACCGATGGGCGACTTTCAGGTGAAAAGGGAACAAATCGACTCATTTAAAGCTGTTTTATTACCTTTCACCTCATTTTAATTCAAATCCTTTTATTTCTTTGTTTCTCTAATGGTTTTGTTTTGGATGAACTTTTGTGATACAAAGTGCCTTCAAGTGGCATTTATTTTTTATTTTATTTTTTCTATGTTCATATTGAGGAAAACGCAGCAGTGCTTTTTTTCCTCAGTTACCAAAGTTTGCTTGAAAGACTAAACCCCCCCCCCCCCCCCTCGTTACATTCAGGAGTGTAAATGACAACCCTTCAAAATGGTGAACGATTTTTATTGTTTGTGTGTGTGTGTGTGTAAACATGTTTAGATGGAGGTAAGTGTTACATCACCGCCTGCCTTCATCTGGGCTTTCTTTGGGGGGGGGGGGGGGGTTGCGTTCTTCTCACTGTGATGGACAGCTCAAACATCTGGTTCATGGTTGCTGGTGGATGGATCTCAGTGTGGAAAAGGGACAACGGAGCCATTAACTGCACTTTAAATACAAACCCTTCTTAGACCCGTGAATATGTTTCTATATTATTGTTTTTTTAAGTGTTCTGTGCTTCGTCCTCTCTGTCTGGGGGGGTTTGTCCCCCAAAGACCACTACCATGTCCCACCTGCACAAACTACACATCAATACGTTGTCTCATACTTTGTTTTTGCAGCAGAATGTGTATCAAACTGCGTGTGAATGTATTTCTTTATAGAATGTTACTGATAAATAAAACCTTTAAAATCTAAGTGAGTTGTTGTAGTTTCTCTCCACCATCACACCATGAGCAGATGTTCCTGTCCGTCAAACAAACTAAATCAATTCAGATTTCCAAAAAGGTTTCGTGCAAAATACAGAATGTTCCTGTTATTGTAAAAAGATCTGATCATCAAACTATTATTGATCCTCTGGGTTCATGTCGGTGAAAATGGAGCCGTCTGAATTATTTGTAATTTGCTCGTCTTTTTTTAACCATCTAATCCGGTTAATCTGGATGTTTGTACAACAGATGATTTTAAGTTATTTTATGTTTAACCTTCTAAGAACATTAATCCTCAACTAAACTAAATCATTTGTCTTTAAGAACAAATTCTCAAGTCGTAAAAATTAAACCGGTTGGGATTTTTCAAATAAAATGTGTCTATTCTAGACAGAATAATCTTAATTTCAATCTGACCCACATCATATTTTATCGTATCAACAATTCAATCGTGAGTTGTGGATGTTTCTGATTTCTTAGTCTTGAGTATTTTGGGGGGGGGGGGGGGGGGTCTTCTGGCTCCTCCTCAAACTGATCTGGGCTCAGTGGGAGAAGAGGCTCCTCTAGCAGCTTTCAGTGCACGATAACGTGCACGTTTTGGCCGATCTGTCGTCACGTGCTGCCAGTTTGGACGGCTGAAGGTTTCCATCTCGTGTTCACAGCAGGGGGGGCGTGGGGGGGGGACAATGACTTGGCTCATTGTGTGTGGTACAATTTACTTTCAATGTAATTGGAGACCATCCACTCACTAATTAGGCCAATCTCTGAATTGTCATTAAGCTCTTGGACATAAACGTACACAGAAAGATTAGAGCAGCACAAAGCTCTTATTTAAAGTCTCTTCTCCAGATGTGATCATGTGATCACACAAGCAGCTTTTCGGGGATTTCTCCTTCTGTTTCAACGTCTGACAAACTGTCAGGATTATGAGTTCAAATCCCGATTTCTGTAACGTTGCACCGAGGCGCCTCGCACCACTGGTAGAGAGACCTGTCAATCACAGTAAGGCCCGCCCTAAAGCATCACCTGCTTCATAGTCCATGATTTACTGAAGTAGACCTTTCCTCACAGACCTCCTGAGGAGTCGCCCCCTGCTGGTCACCTCTTCAAGTCCCTCCTTTGTGTGTCAGCAGGCGGCGATGAGATGAAGACCGAGCACAGACCGGGCCGGAGGAGCAACCCCCGACCCGGGGGGGAGGAGTCCGACAGCGACTTCGAGTCCGACCCTCCTTCGCCAAAGAGCAGCGAGGAGGAGGAGGAGGAGGCGGAGGAGGAAGAGGACACGGAGCCGGAGAACATGGGCCAGAGGCCTCTGCTGATGGACTCGGACGA
The DNA here is from genome assembly GCF_949316345.1 of Pungitius pungitius. NCBI lineage: Eukaryota > Metazoa > Chordata > Actinopteri > Perciformes > Gasterosteidae > Pungitius > Pungitius pungitius. The sequence continues at coordinate 22,734,548 of NC_084904.1, read as the reverse complement.
GGATTCGGACTGCGACCCCCCCGGGGACAGGAACCGCAAGGGGCGTTCTCAGGGGGACTCGGCCATGACCCTGATCACCCCCCCGGAGTCGCCCGGCGGGGCGGCTCTCGTGGACGTCTTCGGCCTGGCCCCCTTCGCCGGGCCCTCGGTGGCGTCCGACATCTTCTCCGAGGCGCCGTTCAGGCGAGCCGCCGCCGACGTGTTCACCAAAGCGCCGTTCCACCGCCACCTCTCCAGGTCGGGGCGGGGGGACGTCCCCGTGGGGCAGACGCCGCCGGTCTCCCCCGAGGGCGTCGACGCCTTCGGCGTCTCCCCCTTCCAGCCGGGCCCGGCCCCCTCCAGGAGCGCCGAGGGCATCTTGCAGGCGTCCCCCGAGGACTCGGCCAGCCCGCCGGCGCCGCAGCATCATCAGCGGCTGAAGCAGCGCAGCCTCCAGAGGCTGGCGTCCCGGCAGAGGAAGACCAAGCAGCACCACGGCGCCCCGACCAGCGGGCGCAAGCCCGGGAAGCCGGCGCACCGCACGCCGGAGCGGGCCCGCCGGCACAAGAAGGTCGGCCGGAGGGACTCGCAGAGCAGCAACGAGCTCCTCGCCGCCTCCGACTCCAAGGAGAACATCGGCGCCGACGTGACCATGGCGGAGGGAGCGGCCGGGCCGGCGGACGAGGCCCTCCTGGACCCGTTCGGAGCCAAGCCCTTCCACCCTCAGGACGCCGGCCAGTACCAGGGCCCCCCCGAGGGCGAGTCCTGGGCGGGGCCCCCCCTCCTCGTCGGCACGGATGATTTTGGGGCGGTTCCCTTTGAGGGGGCGGCCGTCCTCGGCGACCCTCTGGACCTCGACCCGTTTGGAGCGGCGCCGTTCCCCACCAAGCAGTGACTCCTCCTCCCGACCCGACCTGCCACCATCTTTGTTTCCTTTCCAAGCACCACGAGGCCTTACCTCCCCCCCCTCCTCCCCCCCCCTAACCACTTTTTAACTGGTCTAGATCTCTCTGCACTCTGCTACATGTTCACTGGTTTCTCTTAACTGTTCTTTTGTTGCCTCGCAGTAACCGTGACGACTGCGTATTCTTTATTTTTAAGTTACAGATAAAAAGGTCATTTATAAGGTCATAGAATGTAAGACGTCTGTCTGGACTCATTTCTTAAACTCAAAAGACGGTTTTGATCTTTGTTTTTCACTAATGCTGCAGAACACAAAGGGAACAGAGAGACGTTTGTGTGTCTTTGTGTGTCCTCCAGACGCCTTAAAGCTGCAGGTTGCTGTTTTCACCCTTTGATACGACTTCTTTCTCACGTTGTATTTATCGTGCTAAAAACTGTTTGATGCAATAAAAAACATTAAAAAGTTTGACTCTGAGCCATTTGATGTGAAGACGAGAAGCAGTTTTACAGTTTTAAAATGGTTCCTTTTTTATTTAGAGTTCAGCACTGATTGCTCAGATATGAAAAGTCGAGATACAAAAATCTGGATGCTACAAAACATCTTTAGACACACACGCCCCCCAGGAAGGTCAAAGAATAACTTAAATACACTTTAAATATGACAAAAAAGAGTGTTTATACACGTCGTTGCGTTAAAAGACACAAACCAAATCAGAAAGGCTACGATTAAAAACTAAAGCGTACAAAGTGGAGAATAAATTGTGCTTGAAAAGTCATGAAAACATGGCTCCATATTTTTATCTCAGTGAATCGACCTCGTTTACATTTCTCAGGGCTACAACAATAAAATAAAGTTCATAAAACATTCCAGTGAACACGAGGAAGAGCAGCTTGAACGTTAGTGAAGTTCTAGAGGTGCACAGTGGACCTCCAGATGTTAGAGGACTAAATGAAGAGTACATTTAAATACTCTAAAACTTACATTTAATACTGGTTAGTTTATTTGATTTTGCCTGATTACTTAAAAAAAGATGATTTGAAATATCAGGTGTGTTGGTGCACTTCCTGTAGAAATGAGTCCAAACTGACCTCCAGGATGAAAGGTGCTTCTGAGTCGTTTGTTTGGACGCAGGTCACATGTCACGTGTCACATGTCACATGTGACAACGAATCGTCCACCGACCTGAAGACGGAGAGGAAGGAAAAGGAAATCATCAGGATTGGATGTGGTCACATGCTTCCTGTTGTTATGTAATGAAAGGTCTGACTCGTACTACGTAATAAAGGCGAGGGGGGGGGGGGTCCTAGGCGGGGTTGGCGGCGTCGGGGCACGGCTGGCTGTGCCTGTACGCCATGATGAAGCACGACGACTGGTGCCACCAGTAGAACATCAGCACCAGCAGCAGGTGCCACACCTGGTGGCTGGAGCCCAGGTAGTTCAGCTGGCCTGCAGCGGCACCACAGAAGAAGAAGAGAGGCTCAGCGCGTTGCTTCTTCAACATTAAAGTCACTTTTCATTGGCTCACACAGACTCACCTGGGAAGTAGCGTTCAGGGACTTTGGAAACGTAGAAGAGGAGAGCGAGCACAGCCATGAGGTACATCCCCAAAACGCGAGGAACAAACGCCTGTAGAAGAACAACGAGGACCCAAACGTGACAAACGGTCCAGGAGAACTTAGAGCATCCTCAGGGTGAACGGGTCTCCAGCATTTACCTGGACCAGCTCAGAGGAGAAGCCCCCGGTGAGGGACACCCAGTGGACGGTGGGCACCAGGCCGTACGCCGCCACCAGGCAGAAGGTCAGCGAGCGCAGCCGCCGCCACTGCGGGCTGAGGTAGTGGGGGTGGATCTGAGCGAAGAACACGGCCAGGATCATGGCCAGGACCGCCAGCAGGTACACCTGCCGCCAGTACTGCAGGAGGGCAAGAGGGGGGGGGGGGCAAAGGTCAACAGAAACAGGAGTTTCTTTGATGTCGCCTTCACACAAAAAGGTAAAAACAAAAAAAAAACGCCAGCGAAGCGTCACATTAACACACACCGCGTGGGACGAGAAGACGTCGCCTGTCCCCTAAAGAGTCACATGACGACTCGTCCCGTCTGTCCACCCGGGTGGACGCGGGCTCCGTCCCGTCACACGTCCTCATGTGACGAGCTTCGCGGTGAATAAATTCACACCAGGACGCAGAAGCCAAAACAGAAAAAAAGATCCTTCTGAGCTCCTCGAGGACGTCGTGTTCAAAGAGGCTCTGTGGTTAAATGCATATTCTGTAGGTGGGGGGGGGGGGGGGGGGGGACGACGACCAAGAAGAGAAGCCTGAGTCTTGGCAAGGAGCGGTGCGTTGCTGGTGCTTGGTGGAGGAGGGGGGTGGGGGGGTTGGGGGGGGGGGGGCACTTAGCTGAGACAGCCCCCACACTCGCGTCGTCATATGGTGCAACAGGAGCCATCTGGTTCGGCTGCAGCAGATTTCTGCTGCGTTCGGGGGGCAAAAAAACCCGGCGCTTCCAATATGCGTGGGGGGGGGGGGGGGGGGGGCAGCTACTTCAGGACCAATCAAAATAATAATTGGAGAGAAATGTGGGGTGAGGAATGTAAAATAACATGCGGGGCGTGTTCTTTTTTTTTACACAATAAGATCTTAAACGTCTCCAAAAGCATAAAAGCCCCCCTGACATTATTTTGTATTTTTTTGATGTAAATTTCAACAGAAAATGGACGACTTCCTTCTCTTTGATGCACAGCTGGACACATTTTAATTCCAGCCCCCCAGGAGCAGCAACCCGCCCCCATACCAGAACGAGGGCTTTACACACCATGAGATCACTAATGTAACAGGTGAACACGTGATGAGTTCATGAACCACTGGAGCTGTCCAGCTCCTCACTGACTGGAGGTCAGATTATAATCTGACGTACATTCTTTAAACCGTCAGATTAAACTCCTTTAAGGCCGCTCACCTTGTGTCATTATTAGGAATCTACATGGAACATCAGGATCAGAGTGTTGGGACTCACGTTGTTGCAGTAGAAGGTGTAGAAGACTCCGGGGACGTAGCAGCCCAGGATGCCGATGGAGACCCCCGAGTAGTCCAGCGCCATCCAGCGCCGGCTGGTCTTCTCCGAGCGGTGGCAGCAGAACAGGTGATAGCCCACCGAGCACAGCATGCACAGCTGGGAGGGGGGGGGGGGAGGGAGTGTTGCCATTTAATCCACCTTTTAACTTTTCAGTTTCCACCTGATCACAGTTTGGATTTCTAAATGCGCACGTTGCTCGACAGGAGAAACACAGTAAAACACAGTTCCTGCACCTGGAAGCAGAAGAGGCCGATGGAGTAGATGACGTAGTCCTCCTTGGAGGCGCCCATGGCCGGCAGCACCGAGGCCATGTGGTACACGCCCACCAGGAAGAACAGCGCGAAGCCCAGCAGGTGGCTCCAGATGTTCACCGTCTCGTTGGACAGGATGAAGAGGCTGCGCGGGGGGGGGGGGTGAAATGTGTGATTATAAAAGCCGTCTGAAGGAACAAAACCAAGACCTCAGACCTCCAGAGGAGCTTTTTATTAAGACAGGACGACAGGGTCTGACCTCTTGATGCACAGCCGGGCGGGCAGGTAGGCCCTGTACCCGTCCGTGATGTAGGGGTTCTCCCTCAGGAACACGGGGATCTGCTCGTAGGTGTACAGGCGGATGCCCCGGGGCACCAGCACGGGCCAGTACTGGTACCCTCCCAGCTCGATGTAGTGGGCCGTCTGGGCGCTCTTTTGGGGTTTCTGAGGCATGGCTGGACCGCGGGGGCCCGCTTTAGCCTGACATGAAGCTGAGGATACAAAAGTCCGATTATACAACAAGGCAACGCATATCAATCAAACCCAACTATTAAATCTTTAGTTAAAATCCTGATCATCAGTAATAAAGAAGTCTGTCTCTTGAATTCGAGGTTAATCAACTAACACGAATTCAGAAAGTGAATTGAGGTGAATACAGACTCGTTATTCCACGTTAACGACTTTGACCAAACGTTCACAACAGCAACGTGTCTTTAAGCTGCTTTAAGGAGCTTCAGACATTCATCTAATTAGCATCCGATAAACTTAACGGTCTGGTGTTGGGTTTCCTCAGTGCGTAGTGTCACCGACCACAACAGCTGGAATTCAGTTAACATAACGACCTTTATTTGTAAGTTTAAATAAGCCGACTACGAGTAAACAACACTATTTAATTAGAAATCCTTTAATTCAAACCATTGGTGGTCAATAAAACTCTCGGTAACCGAGTTGATTTTAAAATGACAGAATTCTCTCAGCAGTCTGGCAGCTAGCGGCTAACCGCAGCTTAAGCTAACATGCTAGCATGCCACTTCGGTTTAGCGCTAAGAAATAAACAACGAACTCACCTTTCAACTTGGTGTAGGTGCAGTTTGTACCATTGTGCGGTTTGTAGTACGAACTATGCATTTGTATAAATATGTTGACATTAATTTTAAACACAACGCAGTGTACACCAACTTTAGGCTACAGCATCCTCCAAATCACCAGTGACGTCATAAACACGGGGGCCTTAGACTTCGGCCAAGGAGTGCCTGATCAAAAAGAAAGATAAAACCGTTTTACACAGGACACAATATTAAATACAAATAAACAATATTTGGTTTTAATGCTACATTGCCACCATAAAGCATTATATTCTCGAGTTTAATTCACTCAGAGTTGTAATTAGCAATACGTTTTTGGTACCATGTCTTCAAAAAAAACCAATTCAAGCGTTTGCCATTAAAACAAATTACTCACAACTATTTCCATCATTTTGAGTTTGGATATCAGTGCAATTTCAATTGACTTGTCTTTTCTCCACTAATGTTCCTTTATCCAGCCTGTTTGGTGTTTTAAAATATTTTTAAATGAAATACTAGCTGTGTGGTCTGTGTGTCTTTTGGGGTGTTCGACTCCCAGTCCAACAATGACAATGTTAAACAATAAAGTAAAAATGTGCTTAAAACACCAATCTTGCCCTTATGTCTTGTAAATAGGGGGCACCCTGCAGTTCTACCAGGTGAAGCCATTTGGGAGGTTTCTTTAAGTTGCATCCTGTGACTCTACTTCTGTGTAGTGACCAACAGGGGGCGACTCCTCTGCTCCCATAGACGTCTATGAGGAAATGACTCTACTTCTGTGTAGTGACCAGCAGGGGGCGACTCCTCTGCTCCCATAGACGTCTATGAGGAAATGACTACTTCTGTGTAGTGACCAGCAGGGGCGACTCCTCTGCTCCCATAGACGTCTATGAGGAAATGACTCTACTTCTGTGTAGTGACCAGCAGGGGGCGACTCCTCTGCTCCCATAGACGTCTATGAGGAAATGACTACTTCTGTGTAGTGACCAGCAGGGGCGACTCCTCTGCTCCCATAGACGTCTATGAGGAAATGACTCTACTTCTGTGTAGTGACCAGCAGGGGGCGACTCCTCTGCTCCCATAGACGTCTATGAGGAAATGACTACTTCTGTGTAGTGACCAGCAGGGGGCGACTCCTCTGCTCCCATAGACGTCTATAAGGAAATGACTCTACTTCTGTGTAGTGACCAGCAGGGGGCGACTCCTCTGCTCCCATAAACGTCTATGAGGAAATGACTCTACTTCTGTGTAGTGACCAGCAGGGGGCGACTCCTCTGCTCCCATAGACGTCTATGAGGAAATGACTCTACTTCTGTGTAGTGTCCAGCAGGGGGCGACTCCTCTGCTCCCATAGACGTCTATGAGGAAATGACTCTACTTCTGTGTAGTGACCAGCAGGGGGCGACTCCTCTGCTCCCATAGACGTCTATGAGGAAATGACTCTACTTCTCTGTAGTGACCAGCAGGGGGCGACTCCTCTGCTCCCATAGACGTCTATGAGGAAATGACTCTACTTCTGTGTAGTGACCAGCAGGGGGCGACTCCTCTGCTCCCATAGACGTCTATGAGGAAATGACTCTACTTCTGTGTAGTGACCAGCAGGGGGCGACTCCTCTGCTCCCATAGACGTCTATGAGGTAATGACTCTACTTCTGTGTAGTGACCAGCAGGGGGCGACTCCTCTGCTCCCATAGACGTCTATGAGGAAATGACTCTACTTCTCTCTTGATTTTAGCAGGGGATGCTTTAGGGCGGGGCTACACAATGATTGACAGGTCCCTCCTCATTCCTTTTTTTGTTACTTCCGTTCACTGGTTTTGAAAAACAGCAGCGCGGCGACCTCCGTAATCCAAGATGGTGACGGATAAATCCCCGACTGAAGGATCCAACCTCCAAGCTGCTGCCGGTCTCCTGGCTGTCGTCCTCCTGTCGCTAACTGTCATGCCGAATCCGCATCAGGGCGAACCCCCCCCCTCCACAGGCCTCTCAGGTGTGAGCTGCTGGAGGATTCCCTCGGGAGGGAAGTCACACTCGGTCGTCCCTCTCGCCGTTTACACCCTCGCTCTAATTGCCTCCCTCTCAACGTGAAGTGTGTTCTTCATTATCACTTCTAATGCACCTCTCAGCACATCCTCGCTGCCGACGTGTCGCTTAAGAAAGCGGCTGGCGCATCACGCCGGGGCGCCGCATCACGCCGGGGCGCCGCATCACGCCGGGGCGACCCTGCGGGGGTCTGCGGCTCGCCGCTCTCTCATTAATTGATTTTGTGGGCTAACGGTTGGCGGCTGCGAATGAGGCAACACATGTCCAACACGTCCTTTGCTTCGTCTTTAGGTTCCCACAAATAATAATAATAATCCACCTGTGGCAAGGAAGGAAGGATGGAAGGATGGAAGGAAGGAAGGAAGGTGCTTGAAGACCAACCAGGCACATTTTGATTTTCAGTGCATCCTCTTCACATGAATGCGTTTTAAAAAGGTCACGAGGGGTCGACGAGGAAGCACCTTGCACAGGGACCCCCTCCCTCCCCGACCCCCCCCTCACTGATTCACTGTGACAATTGAGCATATAGCTCCCTGCAGGAGACCCCCCCCCCCCCACCACCACGCTCTCCCTAACCCAGGACGCTCTCCGTGGCCCCTCGACGACGTTTACTGGACGAGAGCCGTTGGTTGTTTTGTTGTCTTCAGTCTGATCGTCTCGGCCTCCTTCCTCCTCCTGTCTGTCCTCACACGGAGGACGTCTGGACGTCTCCGGCTGAGCGTCCTCTGGGCCGTGACACAAAGTGTTGGGGACGGGGGGTGAGGGAGGGGGGGTCATACTGCCGCAGAGGGAGGGGGTGTGAAAATACTTTGTTCACATGTTCCTGAAGAGAAATGCAGAAATCTCCTCTTCATTTATGTGCATGTTTTAAGTGAAGTGATTGTGGTTAAAACAGACTCCTCCGTCCAAATATGGTCACTTCCTGTTCACTTATTGCATAAAACAAAGAAAGTCGAGGCTTCAAAACCAGTTAGTGGCGTCACAGAAGCTGAAAGACTCCGATGGAGCGTTTCCTTCTGTAGAAACACGGAGGACACAAACGATTCCTTGACTTTTCTATACATAAATAAAACGACTCGTATTAAAGGTTCTAGCATTTATTTAACATTAAACCTGGACAATCATTCAGACTGTTTTATGTCAAGATCTGAAACATCCATGTAGATAAATAAATAATCAAACCACTGATGAGAATTATGATAAAAAAACAACTATTTTCTGTGCTTTAAGTCGAGTAAAACCCAAATGTTGCATCAACAAATGTTCCAGCACTAATGTCTGAATGAGTCCTCGCAGCATCTGGGCCACTGAGCTCTTTCTGGGAATGAAATGTTACTTAGTCTTTTTATTTTTCAACTTTCATCTGTAGAACAATATTGAAAAGCATTAGTCTTTAATCCCTCAGCTTCCTTTTTACTCTTTTTTGGCCTCTATAAGTCTTTTGAAGATACATCTGGTTTCCTATCTTGTAATTCCCTCCGGGATTCCAAAGTAACAGCGAAAACAATTTCTACACAGTGTGTGTGTGTGTGTGTGGGGGGGGAGGAGAGGATGGGGGGGGGATTAAGGAGCGGCCGGAGTGGTTTATTAGAGGACATTTAGCCGGAATGAGATTAATTCCTCCGAGCAGCAACAACTGCTGCGGCGTGTTGCACACACATAAAAGTTTCTTCTAATCTGAGTGGATCAGGGGGCATAAGCCCCGCCCTCGTCACTCGGACCGAAGCTTTGTGACACAAAGAGTATGCACGCGCACAACAATAGGGAAAATAAACCCTTTAATACACAACTGGCCGTAGATTAGAGCTGCATATGCGCCGATGCATCATCCTCTTTCTGGGGTTACACGGGCTGCAGATTGGTTTTCTGCACTTTACAGAGAAGATTTAGATGAAAGAAATGATGTAATTGTTTATTTTTGAAAGCCAAAGTAAGCTTGTATTTGAGTGTGATTGTTCTACCTCTGGGAGCTTTAACAGGAGCTCACCTAAAGCGACCTGGGAGCAGATGCAGGAGACCTCCGAGCTTCACGTCTTCTGATCCCCGTTTTTCAACTTTAACACAGTTTTGTCTGATTTAGAGGAGTTTATTCTCTCTGATTAAAATGTGTGTACATCTTTCCTCCTCTTGAGTTTATTTTATGTTTCATTGAAACACAAAATTCTAACTGTATTATATTTATACGGTAAATGACCGTGAAAGCAATGGATTTAGCTGAAGATCCACATGTCAAGTGTTTCTTGTGACAGTAATTTACTGTTTATTAACTGCACATTTTACTGAAATGGTTTCTGATTCTGATTTTGATGACAATTAATTACTGTATTTCCGTCCATATTACCAACTGATCAAAACACTCTAAAATGGGTTTGATGTCACCACCAGGACCCTGAAAATACACAAACACCACTCATATATAAATATATAAAACATACAGCTGCATTCAGACTAGTTTTAGATCCTTCACACACATTAAATGTTGATGCTAAGGAGCTAAGCGTGTTAGCATGAAGTCGTCCTCACACAAATGTTTTCACTTCAAACACTTAAGTAAGTCATAAGTAAGCAGAATGACTGCTTGTCTTCATTTTGGTTTATTAAATCTAACTGGGAATTAAAATGAAAACCTCTGAGGTTAAAAGGGTAGAAAGCGCCTGCATCTAGAGGTCGTGACCTGACCGTCCACCGGTGATGTTAAGAGAAAGACAACTTGCAGACAGCGTCCTCGGCCGTCCTCTGGCTGCAGTCCCCCCGGCGGCCTGCGGAGGTCGCTGTGCACCTGCAGCAGAGGACAGAGGCTCAGTCACATCCACTTCCTCCTCTTTGGAGAAATCATTACAAATATGTCGAAAAACCCGTCACAATGTGGGATTTATTATTTTGCAAGTACTTAAATTATTTTTCTAAAATCAACCAGTAACCACATTATTTGTGTACTTTTATTCAAACAGTTTAATAAAAAGATGATAAATCATCGATAAAAAGTGTCTGGAGGAGATCTTGCTATTATGAAATAATCACAATGTTAAACCAGATATAAATACATGAACATAATGAAGCGCGGGCCGCTCGCTGACTTACAGTACGGACAGTAACCCCCCCCCCGGGTCCTTCCTGGGCAGCAGGTGGCGCTACGGCATCTCTGTGATCTCTGTGGAGACCTCCACCTTCCTGCCAGAGACCCCCCCACAGCAGCGGCCCCTGCATCAGGCCAATGGTAAATAACACAGCAGCTGGGGGGCCGTTTGAAGCGGAATGTCAGTGCGTTAGAGGGGGGGGGGGGGGGGCAACAACTGAAGGACGGACGACGGCTCGTTTCATGAAGAATTCGGATCAAACCGGATTGAGAAACAGGCCGAAGCTTTTTGGCTTTTTGTTAAGTGGCGTTTAAAAAAAAAGGAAGAAAAGACGAGATTTTTCTCAAGGGACTCGCTGCAAACCCCCCCCCCAACCCCCACCCAACCCCCCCACCACAGGACGCTCAGAGGATCATCATCGTCATCATATGCAGGCCAGTGTTAAGATGGATGCTGCCTGATCCCATCATGATAATGGCTCCATGTCTCCTGGCGTTGGATCGGGGGGGGGGGGGGGGGGGGCAGGTCTCTGCAGCTGATTCTCTTTTGTTTCCGCTCTCATCTCTGCAGGCATGTGGAGCCCTGTGAGTCCACAGAACTCACTGCTGGGGGGTGAAATAAAAATGACAGTTTAATTCCACATGGATACCTCTGGAGTGGAGGATGCGTCCTCAGGTTGGAGCCTCACAGATTGGGGGGGTTTCAGCCCGGAGACGACAAAAGACACTTTGTTCACAGCAGAAGGGTTGTTCTGTCTCTGTGAGGGGGGGGGGGGGGGGTTAGGCCTCAACCTGTCACCGCGGGAGAGGTCACGTTAGGCTCTGTTTCAGCCTCACACACACCATCATCTACACACACACACACACACACACGCCATCATCTACTTGAACTAATGCTTTAATGTGTGTGTGTGTGTGTGTATTAATAATAATAAAAATGATTTCAATGTGTATTGTGTAATTTGCAGCATGTTTGTGTTTGAGCCTTTTCTTCAGCACTGAAGAGGTGACACACACACACACACACACACACACACATGCGTGTAGAGGCCTGTGTGTGTTTACGGTCGTCATGCAGTCCTAAACATGTGATGCATGTAAAAGTACAAAGACCACAAACCACCATCAGATAAATCGGTTTTAAGGACTCACATGAGATTCAAACATAAATATTGAAATTATCCAGACCCTGCAAGCTGCAAGCCACGCCTCTTTCTGCCGGTGGCTCCGCCCCCGATGCTGATTGGTCCTTTCGATGCTTACGACAACATGAAAACAATTTAAAACAAGTGCATTTCTCACTTTGTGACTAACGCAGTTTAAAAAGAAGCAAACATTGCAGCTTCCTGCGTGAAAGTCCTGTCCTGGGAGGGGAGGGGCGGGGTTGGGCTGTGGGGGGGGGGCGTTCACAGAGGGAGGGGCGGATGTCTCAAGGTCAAATGCAGAACAGGCGAATTGGGGTTGGAAGCAAACTAATGAGTTTTTTTCCCGTTCTCTCTCTCTGTGCCCCCGGACCGCTGGCATCACCTCGCCGTCCTGTCAATCCACCCCCCCCCCCCTCAACCAGGCCACCCTGCCCCCTCCCCTCATAGACAGAGAGGGGGGAGAAAAAAAACAGGAAAAAACAGTTTATTCCTGCGCGGGGCCCTTAATCTATTTGGACTGGGCGTAATGGGACATTTGCATGGCGAGCACAGCGAGGTGTCAGCGATAACCACGGGGTGGTGACCCCCCCTCGGAAATATGCTGAGCTTTCGCTAACCCCTCATCAAACACGTTGATCTTTATGGACTGTATCATATTGTGCCGTAATGTGCTTTATTGTCCACAGAATAAGCTTTTCTTTAAGGTAATTGGAAAGCGGGAAATGGCCGCTATCGGCGGACTTTTAAATACATTATTCCTGAAATGTGTCCGGCGTAACGACCCCGTCGCTGTAAAACCTCAGATTTATCTTGGCAGAAGAAATTGATCCATTTCACCTTTGTCTAATGGAAATTTTTATCAAGGATTATCTGTTTATGTAAATGAGCGTGGTCCCTGGAATGGAGGGGATAAAAGTCTGGAGGAGGTGGGGGGGGAGGGCAGTTAATCTAGGGCCTCTTAACGTGTCAGTCTGGACATAATGCACAGGATTCATCTCCGTGGGGGGGGGGGGGGTGGGGGGGGAACTTGGAGACCCTGTTTCCTCATTTCCCCTCGCGGTGGTTTTTGGGGGCGGGGCTTGAACCGAGCAGGTACACCTGTGCAGGACGTGTCCTCCTAAACCTTCTCTCACCGCCTCATGCTGAGCAACAGGAAGTGAGTGTTAATGAGTCATCGATGACTCCAAAGAGACGAGGACCAATCAGCTGGGGGGATATTGGTGTTATGCGATTATACAATATATAGATTATAGCCAATTAACACATGATTGTATACTTCAACTTGATGACGTGATTGTTGTGTTTTAGATGAAGTAACGGATGTGTTACAGTAATTTTACTTTTTAAGTACATTTTGATACCTTTACTGAAGTAACCTTTGAATGCAGCACTTTAATTGAATTAATTTGACCCCTTTGTTGATTCAGCAGGGTGCATGCTGGGAATATGAGGGTTAGCTTAGCTGCTAACTGACTTTAAGTGTCACGTTGGCAGGAGAGCGTGTGTCACTCAGACATTACAAAGCCTTCACTCAGCGGGCCTTGTTTCCGACCCCCCCCCCCCCCCCCTCGTAACGTCCATTCATCCCAGAAGCCATTAGCATATTTACAGATCATGAAACGCGGCATCGCCACGGTAACCGAAACGTTTGGGTCTGAAGATTGACAGCCCCCCCCCCCAAACTACACATGCGTTTTCATTGCAGCGGCTTTTGATGTTTTATGGGATCATCGCCTTGTTGAGAGAGCAGTGTGACGGTATTGAAATACAACTGGTGGTGGCATTGGGGGGGGGGGGGGGGTAGTCCCCACAGAGGGCGGCAAATGGTGCCTCACCAGGAGCGAGTGGGCCCCCAGTGCCCCCCCCCGCTGTCATCTGCCATCCTGACAGGCAGACGGAGCAGGGGACAGTCAGTCGGGCTAAGTGACATGACCCGACTCACCGGGGAGGGGGGGGGGGGTTCCATCACTGTCTTTAAACTGCGCCCCTGAGACCGGTCCTGAGTCTGCCCCCCCCCCCCCCCCCCCCCCGCAGACCTCCGATGATCAAACAGAGGGACGCTGAGAGAGGAAGTTTGGCATCATGCAGCATCAAAAATCTCTTTACATCATTATTTTATTTTACTACTTCATCTTGTTGCATTTCTTAGTTTGTACCATAAACATTTCTGTTATTTAATAAGTAAGGCCCACAGTATGTAGAACGGAAGAATATCTACTCCAAAATCTCCAATGGAGAGATCTGATTGGCTCCCTGTGACGTGAACCCGTGGGTTTGTGGTGTCCACAAAGGAACCTCTGCTGCTTCCATCAGAGATCCTTCAGGTCTCCAACATCCCCCTCATTCCTGCTGACCCGCCCGGTGACAGCGCATGCAACACATTCGTCATCTGCAAATGCACAGCGAAAGTGCGTTTCTCCCCCCCGTCGGGCCGGTCCGCCCCTCGGAGACACGAGTGGAGAACGTTTCCTCTTCTGAGACGTCAAAACTTCTCAAAAGAAGTCCAGGCTCCGGCATCTCACCGAGGCCCCGAGCGGAGTGAGACCTCGAACACTTCCCACCTCCTGGCACAGCGGGACCTACGTGTACTCTAAAAGGAGGCTTCACATTGCCCCCCCCAGCATTAAAAATGGATCCTGTTGGCAGCAAATGGAGCATCTCTCCACTCGTCTGTCGCCATCTCGTCCAGGTCCTGGAGGGCTGGAGGCCCAGACAGATGCTCCTCCAGGAGGAGAGGGAGGAGGTCTGTGACCGGCTGGGGCCTGTTTTCAGCATCCTTCAAGGCCTTTAGTCACATGTTGTTACTGAAGGATGAGACAGTGGTCCAAGAAGGACTAGCAGGTCACCATGCTGTTGTTGTTTTGGAACCAAAGAACAGAAGTTACCGTATTTGAAATGCGGAAGAGTGATGTAGAAACTCATGGTCGCGACCTGTCAATCACATTAAGCCCCACACTAAAGCATCCCCTGCTTTATGGTCTGTTTGACTCTAAATGGACCAACATTCACTAAATGAACGTCATGCTGCATTGAAGAAGACTTGAAACTAGAGACTGAGACCATAAACTCATGTTTACAATGTTTACTGAGGGAATAAATCAAGAGAGAAGTAGAGTCATTTCCTCATAGACGTCTATGGGAGCAGAGGAGTCGCCCCCTGCTGGTCACTACACAGAAGTAGAGTCATTTCCTCATAGACGTCTATGGGAGCAGAGGAGTCGCCCCCTGCTGGTCACTGCACAGAAGTAGAGTCATTTCCTCATAGACGTCTATGGGAGCAGAGGAGTCGCCCCCTGCTGGTCACTACACAGAAGTAGAGTCATTTCCTCATAGACGTCTATGGGAGCAGAGGAGTCGCCCCCTGCTGGTCACTACACAGAAGTAGAGTCATTTCCTCATAGACGTCTATGGGAGCAGAGGAGTCGCCCCCTGCTGGTCACTACATAGAAGTAGAGTCATTTCCTCATAGACGTCTATGGGAGCAGAGGAGTCGCCCCCTGCTGGTCACTACATAGAAGTAGAGTCATTTCCTCATAGACGTCTATGGGAGCAGAGGAGTCGCCCCCTGCTGGTCACTACACAGAAGTAGAGTCATTTCCTCATAGACGTCTATGGGAGCAGAGGAGTCGCCCCCTGCTGGTCACTACACAGAAATAGAGTCATTTCCTCATAGACGTCTATGGGAGCAGAGGAGTCGCCCCCTGCTGGTCACTACACAGAAGTAGAGTCATTTCCTCATAGACGTCTATGGGAGCAGAGGAGTCGCCCCCTGCTGGTCACTACACAGAAGTAGAGTAATTTCCTCATAGACGTCTATGGGAGCAGAGGAGTCTCCCCCTGCTGGTCACTACATAGAAGTAGAGTCATTTCCTCATAGACGTCTATGGGAGCAGAGGAGTCGCCCCCTGCTGGTCACTACACAGAAGTAGAGTCATTTCCTCATAGACGTCTATGGGAGCAGAGGAGTCGCCCCCTGCTGGTCACTACACAGAAATAGAGTCATTTCCTCATAGACGTCTATGGGAGCAGAGGAGTCGCCCCCTGCTGGTCACTACACAGAAGTAGAGTCATTTCCTCATAGACGTCTATGGGAGCAGAGGAGTCGCCCCCTGCTGGTCACTACACAGAAGTAGAGTCATTTCCTCATAGACGTCTATGGGAGCAGAGGAGTCGCCCCCTGCTGGTCACTACATAGAAGTAGAGTAATTTCCTCATAGACGTCTATGGGAGCAGAGGAGTCGCCCCCTGCTGGTCACTACAC
Organism: Pungitius pungitius; assembly: GCF_949316345.1. Taxonomy (NCBI): domain Eukaryota; kingdom Metazoa; phylum Chordata; class Actinopteri; order Perciformes; family Gasterosteidae; genus Pungitius; species Pungitius pungitius. Next base: position 22,718,753 of record NC_084904.1, on the reverse strand, counting down.
AGAAGTAGAGTCATTTCCTCATAGACGTCAGCTCATCGTAGAGCCACATGAGGGGAGGGGCATAGGGGGGGGGGGGGGGGGGTCTTGTCTTTTTTTTCCCTGTCCACCCTTATTACATTAGCATGAGCTCAGTGGCGAGGGCACCGCTGCGTCATAGACAGGGCTATTACTTTGAGTGCATGCTGGGTGTGTGAGGAAGAGGAGTAGGAGGAGGCCACTGATCCCCCCAACCCCCCCCCCCCACACACACACACACACACTCCCTCCACCCTCTTGCAGCGGCGTGTCAGAGCCTTCTCCTGTCAGTAATTTGTTGCTAATCAGCTGTCAGCTCGGAGGCGATGATGAGGTGATCATGGTGGGCGGTGGAAGGTAATGGCCTTAAAAGTCACAGAGTCAATGTCAATGGGATCACTCGGATTCAATCAGGGGCGGCCCCATGAAGGATGGCGCCCGCTGACATTACCACTCATTTTGAGGGCGAGCATCTGGGCCCTAGTAAATAACCATCAGTGGGTGGGTCCGGGGGACAGGTCATTATCCCTGAGAAAAATAAATATCTCCTCTCCGCGAAGGCTGCAAGTCATTTAGCACAGACTAGGAAATTTCACCCTAGATTAAGTATGATGAGCCAATATCAGTCAGAGGAGATGGGGGGGGGGGGGGCGCGTGATGAGACGTGGGGTAAATTTATACGCAGGCCTCGGCAAATGTAATAAGATTTTAAAGTAGAAGAAGTGTGTTGGCGCCGCTGCAAGGACCACAGAAACTCTGTGTTTGACTAAGGGGGGGGGGGGGGGGGGGGTGATTGCTGGTGGGTTCTTTCGATATTCAACATTTTCAAATTTGCCCAATTTGGCAGCACATATGGGAGCTTGATTGACAGTTTATAGTTCATTTATTCAGCAGATCTGTGGTGGAGGTTTAACAAACAATTGTTCATTTCAAAAGGCTTTTAGAGATTATAAATCATCTCGTTTACTTCAGCAAACTAACATTTTCATTACCTTCTTCTTTCATTGTTATTACAAGAGGACAAGAAAACCAAGACCAGAAAATAACACAAATGTTGAAATAATATGTAGTTTAAAATAGTTTTCAAAGTTCAAATGTTAAATGTGAGGAATGTTTAAATAAGAAAAGAACCACAACTAAACCACTAACTACACAAACCAACACTAAAGTGCCAAAACAAATCGGCCAACGTGAAGACAAAGTAAAGCATCCATCCGCCTCTGCTTGCCTGTCACATTGCACAGGCCTGAGAGGTCAGAGGTCAAACCCCAGTGACCTTGGAGGTCTAATTGGGTAATTGATGTGGTCCGGCCTGCAGGTCAGGAGCTCACAGCGTGGAACAGCTTGCAGGATGTTGCTACGTTCTTACATCACCCCCCCGATGTCTCTGATAGTGGACACCTCACAGGCCATCCGTCAGACTCAAAGTGGGACGCCGTGGTCACATGGTCGGGTCGTGTAGCGGCATATTTCATCCCGTCCATGAGAGAGTAAAGCCTCTATCGTTCAATCCCGCTCAGGTTTCTAATGGGACCTTCAGCTTCTAGGTCACCAGCAGGAAGTCCTCACACCCCCCCAGGTAGACCAGGACCAGGGAGTTAGGACCCAGGACGGTGTTCGCTCCTCTTTGTGGAGCCAAAACCAACAAGTTCACTCTTATTTGCCGACATACTTGACTTTATGGCACTTTTGTTGGTTTTAGGTCTCAAATGTGTCTTTACTGCCATCAAAAGCTAATTACACAGTTTCTCTGAAACACATTAAAGTAAAAAAAAAAAAACCTAAATAGGTTTTACTGTGTAATAAAACAAGGTATTAACCTGATGTATGGCATTAAGAAAGGACGAATGAAGGGGAGTTTGCGCGGCGCCTCACGCTGTGTGCGTCTGACTCACAATGTGTCATCCTTTTGTTCACACCGTCGGGTTTTGGTTCCACAGGAGAAGGATCTCCTCTCCTCAAAGTCGTGCACACACTTCAGCTTGACTGATGCAAAGCCTTGATGATGCGCAAATGACCCCGGCGGCTTTGAACTGTCATCAATCCAATTAATAGAAGATGGCTCTGAATCCATTACTGCAAATATAATGCAAACATTATTATATTAACCCCCAAATCTGGTCTAATTCCATCAACATAATTAATGCAATCCATTTGCAAAGTGCCGGTTCGATGAATAATTAATACCAACTCTTAGATATTAAATATTCATATTTGTTCATGTATCTCAATGCTGAGGGGCTCTCAGTGTGTTTAAGTCTGACCTCCCTAAAAAAACTCAAAGCGTCAATCAATTCCAGCAAAAGCCTAAAAGTTTAAGTAGAAGTGACAAAGTCCTCAGAACGAGGTCCATGACGTTAGCAGAAAAAAACCACAAACTTAAACTCCGGAGAGGGCGGAGCTTAGTGAAACCATCGCTTGACGAGACGTTTGTAGGTTAAAGTTGCACAAAGAGACCTGTCAATCACAGCGAGGCCCGCCCTAAAGCTTCCCCTGGACCATCGGTGCTGTACTGAGGAAGAGTGGAACCTAGAGACTGAGACCACGAAGCCATGTTTACTGAGGAGTCAAAGGACCCTACGAGATGAGATCATCCAATGCTCCTTCTCAAAGAAAAGCACATCGTCCCACTCACAACACACCTTTTCAGGGACATTAGAGCCTCATTTATTGATTAAAAATGTGCGTCTTTAAATGCAACGACGTAAACGGCAGAATTTAAATCCGTTGTTTTGAGGATATTTTCCCCCAAATATTGGCAGTGACTCTGATGCAAAAACATTCATCCAGAAAAGCCACTTTCAGTGAGACACACAGACTTTCAGTGGACTCAACAACCCCCCCCCCCCCCCTCGGGGTCCTGGCCGTGTATCTCTCCTGCTTCTCGCCCGATGCTCAACACTCTGCAGCTCTTGGCGAGGCATCACGAGGTACCATGTACCCCCCCTTTCTCTCCCCCTCTCTCTCTCCCCTCCTCCCAGGGACATTTTGGAGTGGGGCGAGCGAGCTGACCTTACTGAAGGGCTCCGGCGGCCCTGCCAAAGCCCCCCCCCCCAGTGTTTGGTGAGCCCACATGGCAGCCTGGTCCACTACTGAGCGCAGTGTTACAGCCTCCTTCAGGGTCACAGCGCTGCTCATCGCTTCGTTACAATCAGCTGCCTCCTTTGTTTGCTGCATTCATGGTGTCCACCCAAACAGCTGCTAACATCTGGCTCTGGTCTTTGTGGGGAGGGTCAGGAGGGACCTTCACTTCGCTCAGCGACCTCTCCTCCCTGAACTGGAAGCCAAGCAGGTCGTAAAAAAAAAGTAAAAGCTGCTGTAGGTGGAGACTCCTTTGTGGACCTGGGGGGGGGGGGTGCTTTTTACCCGTCCCGGGATGATGTATTCCAAAAGACCCCCCCCCTCCCCCCACGTCCAGTGACAGAAGCAGGTGCCGGCTCCAGGTGGGGGGGGGGGGGGGGCACAAGGCCAGGAGGCCGCACCAAGGACTGATGTCATACCTCCAGCACTGAGAAACCTGCTGCCACACACACACACACACACACACACACACAGACACACACACACACACACTCACACACATGTTGACTGAGTGCTTTAAAAGGCAAAGCTAGAGAGACAAACTAGCTCCAAGTTAGAGTCTGTGTGAGTGTGTGTGTGTGTGTGTGCCTGGAAGACGATCATTAGCGAGTCAAATACCAGCACAAATGGCCGCCCGCGATAATGGCTGACATTCATCTCCATTCATCTGCATTCATCTGGTCCGAGTGGCGTCCAGCTCGCACGGCGGAGAAAAGGAGAGAAACTTTGTGGAGTCGGAAGCTTTGAAGATATCTAACGCCGTGACCTCCGCATTGTTCAGAATAGATCCGACCAAACGTCTCGTCTCGTTCCACCCGAGGAAGGAAGTATGAAATAAATAAGAGGAGCTTGTTGTGTAACATTTTAACACTCACCCACACGGGTGTGATCAATCAGGAGGGCGAGCTCGCTCCGTCCCTCTGCCCCCCCATCTGTTACTGCAAGAGCCGTCCACATACCAGGCGCCTGTCACTTTCTCCTGCTTTATTTTTTATTTCTATTGACTCATCCCCACGGAGAGAGGGGGGGGGGAGTTGATCACAATTATCATTTTTTATGAATACATTTTCATGAATATATTAGCGTCCATTCCCTACCGCCGCCGCCGCCCACCACCACACGCACACATTTGGTGGAGTGTTGTTTTCTCACAGTTAATCGGTGGCCAGATAAACCAGAGGCCATATTTGCGCTCCATCTGCTGAGAAGGTGCAGTGGGCTCCAGACGCCATTCAAAACGCGCTGGACAATAACAGGAAGTGGACGGGCTTCACACGTCGCCGTTTCTCCGCGTTCTGCCCCGTACAGATGTCGGGCCAAGAGGACTTTTTTCCTTGGAACGCTGCACAAAGAAGCCTTTTGGGATTTACAAGACCAGTTTGGAGCTGTTGGTTTTGTTTCCAAAGCCTCTAAATGGACCATTATTTAATAAATGAACATCATGCTGTATTTAGGAAGATTGAGACCAAAATCTCATGTTTATAATGTTTACTGAGGGAATAAATCGAGAGAAGTAGAGTCATTTCCTCATAGACGTCTATGGGAGCAGAGGAGTCGCCCCCTGCTGGTCACTACACAGAAGTAGAGTCATTTCCTCATAGACGTCTATGGGAGCAGAGGAGTCGCCCCCTGCTGGTCACTACACAGAAGTAGAGTCATTTCCTCATAGACGTCTATGGGAGCAGAGGAGTCGCCCCCTGCTGGTCACTACACAGAAGTAGAGTCATTTCCTCATAGACGTCTATGGGACCAGAGGAGTCGCCCCCTGCTGGTCACTACACAGAAGTAGAGTCATTTCCTCATAGACGTCTATGGGGGCAGAGGAGTCGCCCCCTGCTGGTCACTACACAGAAGTAGAGTCATTTCCTCATAGACGTCTATGGGAGCAGAGGAGTCGCCCCCTGCTGGTCCCTACACAGAAGTAGAGTCATTTCCTCATAGACATCTATGGGAGCAGAGGAGTCGCCCCCTGCTGGTCACTACACAGAAGTAGTCATTTCCTCATAGACGTCTATGGGAGCAGAGGAGTCGCCCCCTGCTGGTCACTACACAGAAGTAGAGTCATTTCCTCATAGACATCTATGGGGGCAGAGGAGTCGCCCCCTGCTGGTCACTACACAGAAGTAGAGTCATTTCCTCATAGACGTCTATGGGAGCAGAGGAGTCGCCCCCTGCTGGTCCCTACACAGAAGTAGAGTCATTTCCTCATAGACGTCTATGGGAGCAGAAGAGTCGCCCCCTGCTGGTCACTACACAGAAGTAGAGTCATTTCCTCATAGACGTCTATGGGAGCAGAGGAGTCGCCCCCTGCTGGTCACTACACAGAAGTAGAGTCATTTCCTCATAGACGTCTATGGGAGCAGAGGAGTCGTCTGCTTAAAATAAAAAACAGCGAGTCTCTGAAACTCTGAAATAAAGAGCTGCTTAGTTATTCCAGATGGCTTCATGGGTCATGAAAGAGTGATTCACGCGTCACTTTAAAAAGCCGCTTGTCGGCGGGACGGCGTCCAACCGCCCCCCCCCCCCCCCCCCCACAAAAAACCAGGGAAGCGCCCCCATCAATTATTTGCTAAGCAGCCATACTGAAGATCTCACTCTGAACAGTGTGTGCTGTCAGCGCCATGATGGATGCAGGCTGCGCTGTGTGTGTGTGTGTGTGTGTGTGTGTGTGTGTGTGTGTGTGTGTGTGTGTGTGTGTGTGTGTGTGTGTGTGCGTGTGCAGAAAAGCAACACAGAAACACACACATAGGGATGCACGCACAAACACACAGCGGCACAAAGGCAAACCCACATTTGCATAAACACATTTTCTTCTACACACGTACTGACAGATGCATTGAAAAAGTTAGTCATATTTTACTGTGTATTTTAATGAATAAAATATGAAAATTTGCTTAAATAAATATTTCCTCTTCAACCAGTGGCAACATTTTGATTTGACTTGTTGATTCATAGAGAATAACGGTTCTATTACAATATAATGAATAAAATCGTAAATTATTTGGATACTTTTTATAATGCAAAAAATTAAATATGCTTTGTACTTTTCGCTTGTTTAAGGTGTACTGTAGATATTTCACACTTTTAATTACTAGAATATATTGGATTGTTTGGTATTGTTTTTGATAGGTCATTAATCAAAGTACTTCTGCTAAAAAAGACATTAAACTACAAGAAAAGTACGACCTGAAGAACATCTCAACACTAAAGTTTGATTTGTAAAATCATTTAACTCAGCACAGATGCTCAAATCCCAGCGGAGCCTTTGGGCAAAATTAATAATGAATAAATACACTGTTTGCCTCTTTAATGTCCAACGTGGTCCCTGGAGAATGAATCCAGGGCATTAATCAACACGCGCTAATTAGCTAATCGTGTGTTAATTAAATCAGCTACTTAAAGTTCTGAGACGTGCAAAGCTTATTCTACCGTGGACGCGTCAGTGGAGAGAGACAGAGAGACAGAGAGGGACAGTGAGACAGAGACAGAGAGACAGAGGGACAGTGAGACAGAGAGACAGAGACAGAGGGACAGTGAGACAGAGACAGAGAGACAGAGAGGGACAGTGAGAGACAGAGGGACAGAGAGACAGAGAGACAGAGACAGAGAGACAGAGGGACAGTGAGACAGAGAGACAGAGACAGAGGGACAGTGAGACAGAGACAGAGAGACAGAGAGGGACAGTGAGACAGAGAGAGACAGAGGGACAGAGAGACAGAGAGACAGAGACAGAGAGACAGAGAGGGACAGTGAGACAGAGAGAGACAGAGAGACAGAGAGGGACAGTGAGACAGAGAGAGACAGAGGGACAGAGAGACAGAGAGGGACAGCGAGATGGAGAGAGGCTCTGACCCGACCTGCATGGCTCCATCGGGGTTTCCCTCTTTGCGTGACTCCGCCCACCTGAACCCCGCGGCGGCGGATCGATGGCGGCGGCGCTTTCGGCCTCGTAGATCGGCAGCGAGCCGGATGGGACGTGGCAGAAGGCCGATAACCGGGCTCGTCTTCGAGGTCCAGATCGGTGAATTACTTTGACGCTCTTAATGTGAAATCAATACAGCCAGCGTGGAGCGCTTGATCTGAGGATTGACCCCCCCCCATCACTTCTAAGGAATGCCTCCTTACGTTTGAGGGGTTACATCAGGAGCTGGTTCAAATTCCCCAATAAAAGATTCTGTAGCAGATATTTGCTACGGACCAATCAGATCGCCTCTTCTCGATGGTGTCACACCTGATTCAGTTACCAACCTGCGGGTCTGGAAGAAAGATCCAGGTGGTTTCTGTGTAGACGTCTATGGGAAAATCACTGGATTTATTCCCTCGGTAAACACTCCTTTCTCTACGGATAAAAAAAGGCAAATACTGGCCGACCTCGTCCGCTTCTCACCTCCAACCCGTTAATCCTCAAGTTCAAAGGCAGCAGTTAAACATGAATTATGTTCATCCCTGTTTTTTTTCATGCGATCATGTGTTCATTTTGGGGTCAAATCGTGTTCCTCGCGGAGACGTAACAACCACCATGTGAAATGAACCTGCTTAAAATCAATCAATTCTGCCCCCCCCCGGCCTCACCTGGAGAATAAGGAGCGAGGCCACAGATCAATACGTTTGATGGGGGGGCCGTAAGCAGCCCTATTAAGTGACAAAGGTTTACTCTGGAACAGCTGTGCTGGCGCCCGAGCCGAGCTTGTCTGACTAATGAATCGTGAAACAATCAGGCAGTAGCCATTTGTGTTTAGATCTGTAAATATGGCGCGGTACAAGTGCCAGACCATCGCCGGCGCTCCAGCTGGGGCCACAGATGGTCTGGACGGGAGGCGAGCGCGGGCAGACCGTTGGCTCCTCGCGGCCCGCCGCCGCCTCCTCTGCGTCGCTGAGTGACAACTTCACTTTCGCGCTAAGTTAGCGCGCCTGCTCCGCATCGGGAGCCAGGGGGAGGAAAAAAAAGAGAGAAAGAGCTGACAGCTCCTGAATGGGAGCCCAGCCGATGAGCATCCAGCAGGAGGAACCTAAGGGGAGGGGCGCTGGGGTGGGGTGGGGTGGGGGAGGGGGCAATGATGAGCGTGCTATTTAAAGACATGATCAACCTAATTAACCTTGGGATGCCGATGACTAATCGGGAGGCTGCTGGTTCGCCATGTGGAGGCCTCGTAAATCTCACTAATAACAAGCCCTTTATTTATTCTTTAAACAGGGGGGGGGCGCCGGCCATTATTCGGCTTCTTTGCTAGGGGGGGGGGGGGGGGGGGGGACACACGTGGAAACATTCAAACAGACGTTTGGGAATTGACTTCAGAGACGAGATGAAACGGGAAAAGGTGAAACAGTCCTTTCGGTGCGGTCGGATGTGAGAAGCGAGTACAAAGCCGTGACGATGCCCCCCCCCCCTCCCCTCCGTACCCCCAGGGTCTATTAAACAGAGCGACAGACGTTGTTTACGACCCCCCCAACTGCTTCTGCAAACCGCCGCCATTATCGCCGCATACTGATGTGGGGCCGCGTGCGAGAGGAGAGCCGAGCGCCACATGAACACAGGGAAGACGTGAAGAGGTTCAATCACAGTGTGTAGCTGGTCTTTGAATATGTCAAATGCATAAATATATATAAATAACAATAAAATGATGTTATTCTACAGAAAATTAGAAATGTTTTAAGTGCATTTGGATCAAAAAAGCTTGATTTTAGAAAAGGATAAGGGGTCATAAACTGTACCAGAGGATTATTATTATTATTGTTACAGAACTGTATTGATTTGATGTTGAATTAGAATTCTGTGGTCTTTTTGTCATCAGGTGTAGACATTTTTATTAAAAAAGGTTGTTCTCCCCCTCGTCCTGATATCTAAATGTGCACCAGCAGGTCTGCAGAGACTTGTCTTTCACAGTGGCAATAACACCAGAACCCAGACCTACTCTCCTTGCCCCCCCCCCCCACTCTGCCCCCCCTCAGTCCGGTGGATCCAAACTTGGGCGATAGAAGTATTTGAGCAACGTTAACTGTCACGACCCGCGGCTGGAAACGGCTTAACTAAACTGTCAGATCTAATAAAGCCAATAAAGGGATCAGATAAATGTTTATTACATAGTGAGAAAAGATCATTTCTGGACAGAAATTGAGGATGACCTTTCCGGGTAATTCCTCGCTGCCCCCCCCCCCTCTGCTGGATAAATCACCGGGGCCCTTTGGTTTCACGGCTGATGGAGCCCTGCTGACGTGGGGTCGTTAAAACCGTCGCTCGCTCTTCTTTCTTTGTCTCCAATTACCGGAGTCCTGAGAGTCTGAACGTATACGGACAGCTCTGAACACAGAAAACACCTAATTACACCCCCCCCCCCCCCCCCCAGAGAAGTAGTTTCACGTCGTCTTGTTTGTCACTTTGTTCCAATGGACCCTGAGTTGTGGTCGTGATGCAGGACGAACAAAGAACATCGTCTACAGAAAGAGTCGTAAAATAACCAAAGTGCATCAGGTAGAGAGGTACTGTTGCATTTAAAGAGATTAAAGGGGTTTATCCCACAAAATATATTGAATATAGTTAAGATGACACATATATAAGAGACTCTAATCCAGCATTAATTGATACGATAGGTACGTGACATTTTGTTGTTGTTGCCTAATAACCGATCAACCTGCGCATAACATTAAAAACGTGACTTTTTGCTCCTGGTTTGGTCTCCACCAGCTCTCAAAAATCTGGCCGCTGATGTTCCACTGTGTGAAGTACACCCATCCCCCCCCCCCCTCCCCCCCCCGGACCCTTGATGCAGCAACCACCTGCGTACGTGTTACCGTGGTAACCAAATATATATCAATCTGTGGATGGATTAAAAAAGCACAAATTGGACAAAAAAATGATCTGCTAACTAACTAAACCTATCTTCTGTATTTTAGACTTTAGGCCGAGCTTTAGCTTTAGAAATAGATTTGTATCCCTTTAGATTTAGGTTTGGCTTTAAATCTAGATTAAGCTTCATATACAAAGCTTTACATGTAGCTTTAGGTTCATGTGTAGACATTAGATGTAGATTTAGACCAGATCTGACAAGTAAAGTCCAAGTGAACAAAGTGAAAAAGCATAAGCTCATTGTTATCACATTATTAATGTAGAGGGGGGGGGGTGTCATAGTTCAAAATGATGTAAAATTTAAGCCGTACATAGAAAACCTGTAACACTCATCAAATATGGATGAGACACCTTCCTCGCCTCACGGGTTCACATCAACAGATGTGGCGTGATGAGATCAGGTTAGGAGGGTGCAGGGGGAGTCTGAAGATGCGTTGCTTTCTGCCCCATTCCATCCCAGAAGCCCCCCCCCCCCACCCCGCCCCTCCTTGGCCTGTCCTCTGAGCTACATGTGGCATGGCCGCCTCCCGCTTCCTGTGACAAGCCAAGCTGTCCGCTGACCACTTCATTTCTGATGTTGGCAGGCGAGACTTGAGCAGCGGCGGCCAACGTACGCACACACACACACTCACACACACACACACACACTCACACACACACACACACACAGACGCACACACTGGGATCAAGGGAACACCATCCAAGAAGGAGAGCAAGTTTCCAAATGACCAAACACAGGCTGCTTGATGAGTGTTTGCTTCGCCTCTTCTTTGTTTTCTCTGCGTCTCAGAAGTCCATCGTTGTATCTGTTTATCTTCTCTTTCTCCCCCTTTGTGTTGATATTTAGATTTTCTGTCTGTCTTGGCCATTGTGTGTTTTTTCTTTGTTTAAGAAGCCTTTCTTTAAGACTTTGCTTTGTGTTTGCGTCGTCTTCCTGCCCATCCTGCCTTCCTTTCTCTGAGACCGGCCTCGTTACTTCTCTTTGTTCTATATAATCACACAGCATTTTAAAGCTGGTCACTCATACACAAAGGCAGTGTAATGCTTTGATTCGTGTTGGTTTTCTCCTTCTACAGACTGCACGTCATTTCTTACTTGATATTGTCAGAGAAAAGAAAATTCAAAGAAAACTAAAGTACATTTGTAAAGCCAATGAATTCATCTCTAACAATCCTCTGAAAAGTGCTGTTTCTTTATTGGCTCCTTAAAACCTTCCGGAGGTCCGTTGAGGTCGGACACGCATTACATGGGGTCACATCGAGAGGCTTTGATCGGCCGAGTTCATGATCTGTGTCGCCGTGTGTGTGGGGGGGGGGGGGGCGTATGGAGTGAGAGTATATGAGGCAGGAGGGCCTCACCCAGCCCATTAGATGTGTGCACTGGTCTGTGAGATGTTGTATCACTTTAATTAGCGGGGGGGGGGGCTGAAGGCCACGGCGGCGTGAGGAGATGGGGAGAAGGTTGATTGTGTATTAGCCATTGCCTAAAGCCACCGACCCCTGCCCCCCTCTCCTCAACCCCCCCCATGGAAAAAGTTGTAATCTTCCCGTGGAGGCCTTTTGTTAACGTGGCTGATGGCGAGAAGTTCACAAAATGAAAATCAATCCTCAGAAATGTGATAAATAGTGAAGGTACAGTTTCTACTGGCTGCAGAAATGACCACATGTGAGGAGGTGACCACATGTGAGGAGGTGTCACGTCGTGCTCTGAGTGGTAGAAAGTGCTTTCCGGGGGAGGGGGGGGTGGGGGTGGGTCAGTCTGTGAAACATGTTGCAACGACGTCCTGACAGAGGCCACGCGTGAAAAAACACAAGTACACACCAGAGAAAAGATTGATGTCAGAGGTGAAAAGTCCCCTAATGGCCGGCGTCGGGCGCCATGTCCCTCTCTCCATGGGGGGGGGGGGGGGGGGGGGGAAATGGCACTGCTGCGGCTCTTTATCGCCCTCGTAAAAGTTCACACGACCGCCATCTCTCCCAATCCATATTGACGGGAGTTTTTCCAGAGGAAGGCGCGTGAGGAGAAAGGTCTCGCAGCCTTAGGTGCAACATACCCCGGTAATAGGCTTAGCAAAAATATAGACTTATGGAAAAATGAAATGAGGCGTGAATGACCATAAGCGTGAAGACAATTACACCCTTCGGAAATCGTATTTTTGTGAAGATAATTTCTGGAGGAGGCGGCGTGCTCGGGCCTGCCGGGGTTACACCATCTTCTCCCTCTACGCTTGAACTCTCCTTGAACTTGACGGGTTCGCCGTCGCTGGAGTGCGACGCGGCTTTCTGCCCCCCGCATCTGGTTATTTTAGCTCCAATTTGCTGCCTAATGCCACAATTACCCTGATATATGGCCGGAGTCACCCCTTTAATGGCTCAGTGTCAAAATCAGCACATTGGCACAACGCAAAGGGCCCGAGAGGAAGTCCTGACTTTGTTCCATTGACGGCTCGATTGACTTGGGAACTACTTTCTCTGTCACGTGACTGGCCAGATTAACCAGAGGTTGAGGGCAAACCAAATCACCTGACTGATAAAATGGAAATGAAAGGTCCACAGTCCCCTTTACAACATAACGGTTGCAATAATCGCTCTGTGACTGATTGTGGTTATTAAACTGTATAAGTTGAGAGAGAGATAAAAACCCTCAAACACTTTCTCTCCCTCTATTAAATCCCAACAGAATATTTCTATGCATTAAATGAGATATTTCACTGTCAGTTTAATTTTAATGTCACAGAGAAGCAAACAAAGGAATTATTCTGATTATGAAGCGATGACAAACTGAAATGCTTTGGTGATTATTGCTCACCAGAGAACAGCATGCGAGGGATACAAAGTGAAAAGACAACTTTTAGGGGCCAGAAAATGAAAAATCTGCATAGTGTGTTAGCATGCTAACTATGTTGTATGTTGTAATGTTGTACGATCAGTACAGCAAATTATATAGACACATATATATATATATATCACGCAATAGCGCGTGTTTTCAAAAACTGTAGATCTTTGTGGTTATTTTTATTTGCACAGTTTCCTTGCCGTACCAGAACTTGCTAAAAGCTATTTTACATTTGCACGCCAGGAAAATGACACGTTGGCAACAAGATGGGAATGATGGTGCCTCATGGTAGCCGCAGCGTGTTTTTGTAGTTTCTTGGCTTCAGGCAACAAAGCTTCAAGAAGATGAAAGCAACAACTATAGGTGACGTAGATGTACCCAAGGTGGGGTGCGTATCCCCAAAAAATCAGCAAACGGCACTTCAATGCAGCAGGTAGCCTCACAGAGATAATGTGAATTAGCCTGCTAGCGCTGTTAGCACTTTGGCTAATGTTTGAATGGTTAGCGCTGTTAGCAGCGCTGTCGTTGTGAGCTAACGGCTTCCTCCTAGTGGATGTGCACCAGGGAAGGGTGCACCTCGCTTTGGGCTGCAGCTCCCCTGAAGTCCCCTCCGCCCCGCCCCCCCCACACCCCCGGCCTCGCCGAGGTGTGACCAGGACGAGGAAGAGTGGCGGTAAAGGACAAACTGATGGACACCAGTTGGGCTCCCAGAACCAGCACGCATCATTTCCCTCCCACAGCAGCAGAAGCCGAGTGAAGGCGGGAGCCAGGAGCCCGTCCCCGAAAGAAAACCTAAACAGATGGCCGCTCCCCCAGCAAGACGTCAGCGGCGTGGGCCTGAAAACATCTTGAAGCCGCCCGGCGTCAGGAGGCTGATGCAAGAAGGGTGGAACATCGCAGCCACGAGAGCAGCAGATGTCCGAAACCACTGCCACGGTGTCACAATGAGAAGGAGCCTACTGAGACGGAACAATGAGCCTACGGGGAGGGGGGGGGGCCTTTAACGTCCCCCCCGAGATGATCACCTAGAGCCACCTTCATCACCTAGAGTCACCTTCATCACAGCTGTGTTGGTACCCGTCATTCACACAGCAGGAGACAACTGTCACCGTCTCTCTAATTGTTTATTGAGAGTTGAAAGTGAAGGTTCACTTAGTGTCTTTTTCCAGAGCCTCTATGGTTGCAATTATTTACGTTCTTACACAGTCAAGCGTTATTTGGTTTTTAATGTAAAACTATCAACTTTTGGCACTTCAATTCTTAATTCAAGATCCATGTAATTAACGTGTTTGAAAAATCTAACGTTCCTTAAAAAAAAAAAAGTTGCTTTTCCAACGTGACGTATGAAGGTAAAGGTCTGTTTCAAACAGAGTTCATATCAGGTGATATGATATATCTGTACAGCACTTAATGACTTAATGATATTTGGATTGATACTTTTATTCTCAATACACCCCCCATAATGCCTCTGGCCTTAAACGAATGATGACCACTGCTGGCCTGATGCTGACCTCCAAACAAACACTGCAGCAGAGAGAAGAAGAAGACGGAACCCAAGGTGACACGTATCGTAGTCTCCGGTCAGGGTGGGGGGGGGTTGAGAGGGGGGGGGGGGCTATTTGTCAGGAGACCTGTGAACAGAGGGTTCTGTTATTCCTGGATATTTTCTCCACACCTGCGCCCGGAATGCTCGGGGTTGGAATTTCAAACTTTATCACCTGCCACACGAGAGACACCGGCTGCCCCCCCTCCCCCCCCCCCCCCAACTCTCCACTCGCGAGACATCACACCTGTCCTTGGAAAGAGAAGACAGAGATTTCCCCGGGGGGGGGGGGGGGGGGGGGGGTCACTGGCTCTTTGTTGAATTGAGGACGGTGGAATCAACTCGATCACGTACATCTACAAGCATCTGCATGTGACCCCCCCCTTACCCCCCCTCACCCCCCTCCCACTGGAGCCGATGGACGGGAAGTGACACACGGAATTATTAACTCTGTGTCAATATTTACAGTTTGATCATTTTGGCTGAAACCATGTTGTTTTCTTAATAATTATTGAAATTTCTATATATTCTTTTATATTTGACAAACTGCTATAATAGTTAATTATTAGATGAATATATTAGATTATAAATTTGATCTTTTTTTTACTGTCATGGTTCGTAATAATGTTCATATTTGTGTTAACTTTATTATTATTACTATTCAAGGTTAATTCCAAGATGAATGTAGTTAAAGTCCCCACAAACACCGTCATTTACATTTCACCGTGTGTGTCTCCTGAGGACGAATTCATCAAGGTGACACGTCTCTCTGGCTCCACAGGGGGGGGTCTGGACCCCAGAAGGCCATGGGTGTCACAGCAGCAAAGCCCCTCACTGGATGATGTCACACCCCCCCCGCGCACACACGCACGTACACACACACACACACACACACACACACACACACACACACACACACACACACACACACACACACACACACACACACACACACACAGACACACACACACACCACTGGAGATTATGAAGTCCAAAACGTGGGTTTGAATTGCCATCAAAAGTAAAGTTTGTGTCTGATTCAGATAGAGATTTATCAGCCGGAAGAAGTTACAACGTTTTTTTTATTTTATTTTATCCAATAAGCTGCATTCAGATATAAGAAGCAGTTTGACCCATTTCCTGTTTCCACGTGATACTGAGATAATAAAACGTCTGTCTGGACTTTCACAATAAAAGCCCTGGACACAAACTGTGCTGCATCCTCGCTAACCGGCAACTTGGATTCCCCATCACGCATTTGACCCTTTTAATAACAAGCATTGATTGGCATGTGGAGACGAATCGGATCACGCGGGCACTCAGCCGGTGTGTAAGAGGCGGCCGTAGTCATGGCGACGCCGTGGCCTGCGGGCCGATGCTGCGAAGCCTCGACCTGCGACCGTCGCCATGTTGTTGTTTGTTTACGCAGAACAGACGTGACACTTAGGGGCCTGTCAATCACAGGTCTGCTGCAGTAAGTACGGGATCGGACCGAACCGATCGATTGGAAATCAATCAACGATTCACCCTCAGCGTATCGACTGTTTGGTTGGTGTGTTGATCCTTCTGCACGCACACACACACAGATACATATGCAATCAAACACAAATATGCTTCAATGCACACACACACACACACACACACACACACCCTTCCTCATCTCCACAGTCCACAGTCACAAAACCTCCCTCCCAACACCCACACACTTTCACCCTCTGCTTTTCCAAGTCCTCACCCCCCCCCACCACACACACACACACACAAACACACACACACACACACACACACACACGCCTTCTCAACCAAACTGCTTGAGCCACTTGCCTGCCAGGCAGGCAAGATGGCCCTCCAGCCCTGCAGCCAATCAGACAGCTTGACTCGCACAGGAGATCACAGGCCAGCTGATCCCCCCCCCCCCACAACTCCTTTCTTCATCTGCTGCTCCGGAAACTTTTGGGCAGCGAGCGAAACATTGCCGATCGAGCTCCACAGGTCTGTGGGTCTGCTGGTTGGGGGTGGTGGGGGGTCACAATTGGTCCCTTGGTCACAGGATGTAAAATAGACTGAAGAAACGTTTCATTTGCAGCTCGAGATGAAATTCAGCTCCTGAGACACAATATTTCACATATGAAGCTGAATGTGTTGTATTCGGCCTCCTGATTGGCCTGATTCGTCATGGCAACTGCAGCTGAGGCTCATGGGTATCGTAGTGCGTCCCGAGTCATTGGCTTTACCACGAGAGCTTCCTCAGTGAAACGGACCGTTTATTCAAAGGACTCATCTTCAGCAGATATATATATATATATATATATATATATATATATATATTTATAGCAACTGAATAAAATTGCACAACAAAACACAACAAATTAGGAAATCATACACATCTGGTGAGATTAAATGACAACCATTTTCTCATATTCTTGACAAAAATAAGAAAGTAAATAAATAAACAGAAATGTCTTTGTTTGTGAACCTCACCACGGATGTAAACACGTTTTCCTGAGTCATGTGACTGCTGCGTGTTCGCCTGTAAAACACACGCACGCACATCTGTAACACGTCTGCAAACCGCCATCTGTACACAAACACACTTCATGGCACGCGATCGAAAGTGAAAATCACATCCCTGCTCAACCCGGCGCGGGGGGGTTGGGGTGTGTGTGTGTGGGGGGGGGGGGGGTGTTGTGATTATGATGAACTGGTTAAACTGCAATTACTGTGGCGAGCGATGGGAGAGAGACGACAGCAGTTTAGGCGACAATTTGGGAGGCGTCTGGCGTGGCGCTGCAGCTGGGCCTGTTTTAATGCAGTAATTGATAGACTCTGCCAGTCACTAGTGGGTTCAGCATTAAAACTCAAATCATCATCATTAGGGACCCCCCCACCCCCCTCCCCCCCTCCCTCAACCCCCCCCCCCCCCCTCTCCTTCCTCTAATTGCTACATCAAATGCACATCGGCGTTTTTGTTTGTCATTATAAAATTACAGTTGTGTTTTGTCTAATTTCATCAGCTGCACATCGACGGCGTCCACGAACGTCTCGTTGGGGATTTTCCTCTTAGGTAGATGAACGGGGGGGGGGGGGGGGGGGGCGACGGTTTAGCAAACAAGAAGAAGGAGATCGTTAAAAAGGAAGAAAAAAGACAAACTGATGGACGTAAGCCGAATGGAATCAGACAAACGGGACGGAGACAAGCCACAACGCAGGGACAAGGTTACCCGTCGCCACGGCGACACCGCCGCTAAACGGTTGTGAAAAGCTCCTTGGTCTCCTTGCCCCCAGCTCGCTGTGAGAGGCCTCCATACTGTACGTATACGCTGAGCCAGCTCCTCTTCCCACGGACACACAAGCCCTGTGTGTGTGTGTGTGTGTGTGTGTGTGCTGACCCGCTGTGTTCCAGCTGTAACACTGAACAATGAGCGGGATGTAAACCAACATCCACATGGGTCAGACGTTTGAACGTGACGAAAAGACGAGGCGCCATATTGCTTTTTGGGAGCATCTGACTTTCCGCGCCCTCCTCCCTGGGCTCGTGGTGCGTTCAGGTGCCGTTCGGCTCGCAGACTTTGTTCTTCAAACCCTGTTTTCCTGCATTAAAGTCTGCCCCCAATTAGAGAGTATTAATGATTGTTAAATGTGCATATGCCGGCGCCGTAAAGCTGGAAGGTTAATAGACAGGCGGCGTCACGCGATCGCATTTATCAGTTTCTATTTATCTCTCCTTGGGAGGTGGCAGGTTTACAGTAAATACCTTCTGTCCCCCTAATTTCCTAATGATGGTGATAATGATGGAGAATGGCGCAGTCATTAGCGAGGACGAGCTCTGTGCATCACTCTGTCAGCGCCGTCTCTCCCAGGCCCCCGCCACCACAAGTGATGGGGGCCAGCTGTTCCCCCACATCGTACCCCCCCCCCAAACTGGACCTCTCAGAGGCTGGATGGAGCAGGGAGGGGGGGTGAAACAAAGAGAGAGCCAACATCCCGAGTCCAAGCAGAGAAAGGAGACCTGACCACCTGCCAACCGGTAGAGGTCAGAGCCTTGAGTTTACCTGCTAAGCAGGTCACATGCACGTACCAACCAGAGAAGACCTGTCAGTCAGTGGGTAGCCCCGCCCCATAGCATCCCCTGCTTCATAGTCTGTCTCTAAATGGACCATCACTTTTATGGAAGAAGACCTGAAACTAGAGACTGAGACCATAAACTCATGTTTACAATGTTTACTGAGGGAATAAATCAAGAGAGAAGTAGAGTCATTTCCTCATAGACGTCTATGGGAGCAGAGGAGTCGCCCCCTGCTGGTCACTACACAGAAGTAGAGTCATTTCCTCATAGACGTCTATGGGAGCAGAGGAGTCGCCCCCTGCTGGTCACTACACAGAAGTAGAGTCATTTCCTCATAGACGTCTATGGGAGCAGAGGAGTCGCCCCCTGCTGGTCACTACACAGAAGTAGAGTCATATCCTCATAGACGTCTATGGGAGCAGAGGAGTCGCCCCCTGCTGGTCACTACACAAGATGCAGCTTTAACACAGAACCGGAGGTGCTTTGTCCTGATTAATTGGCACATGAACTCATTCTCCACTTCTTATTCTCAATCACCGAGCGTCATCTGAACATCTCCTCCTCTCTCATTCTGCTTCCTTCCCTCTTTATTGTCTCCACCGCCTCAATTAGCGGTGCCCCGCTATCAGCCTCGCTGATAACGCGCCACAATTACAGCGATTGTCAAATATTCCTCTTTTTTTTCTCCTCCGACAGATTAACTTTGAGTGCGAGGCGGCGATGGAGCGCAGCAATCCCATCATGGCAGAGGAAACCGTCGGGTTCCTGTTGCTAAGTACTACCGAATCCTTCAATCTGACGCCGAGGGGGCGGCGGATAATGCACTGCGTAAAAAAAAACAAAGTTTAATCAATTATTAAAAAAAAAAAAAAAAAAGTCACTCTGGCTGTTTCTTTAAAAATGTTCAAAAATGTCAAAGTCACCCGTGATGAGGAGGTGATTAATTCATGAGGCAATACGCCGGCTGATGGCAACACATGCATAATAGAACACCCCCCCCCAACCCTCTCAGCCCCTCCCTGAGGTTGGGGTTGGGTGGGGGGGGGGGTCGTCTCTCTGATTTGTCTTCTCGTAATCGCGTCTCTCCTCATAAGACGTTGGTTTTTAATAAGGGCAACAAAGTGGGGTTTTGTGTTAGTGTCGTACTTGTTAGTGTGTTGGGTGTAACGGGGGGGTGATGACTGGAGTCCTCTGTGTGCCTCTCTTCCTAACTAGCACTGCAGTGACCTTTTCTCTAACCCCCCCCCCTCCAATAACTCCTCGTCTGACAGGCCGAATGAGCGGACCGACCCGGACTCCTTCATGGTGCGTTGCGACTGCACTCGTTGCAAAATGACAAGTGAATCAAGCTTTCCTTTTTTTAATACCTCCGGGGGCGGATGGGTGGGTGGGGGGGGTGGGAGCGGCAGGGTGGGGGGGTGTAAGGGGGGGGGGGGTCTTGTGTCACTCTCGACCACGAAGAAAATCTGCGGTGAAGTTTTGGGTTTTGGGGCGATCTGACCGCTGACACCGCGGAGCTGTCACCAAGGATGCCCTTTGCCTCCATCACCCAATCCCCCCCCACCCCTCAACACCACCCCCCCCACAGACCACCACACCACCACCACTCCTCGCACCTGACTGACACCGAGGCCGTAAAAAAAATCCTGATTGACAGCTCGCCCGATCTTCTGTAAACACCTAGAGATCTTGCCGCCCCCCCCCCCACCCCCTGGCAGCGTGTGGGGGGGGGGATCGGTGACTTGTGTGAAAGAGGCCTCTCCTTCTGGCCTCGGCTCAAGTCTGCCGGCACTCGCCATCACGCAGCCCCCCCGACTTGACTTGTCAGGGGCAGTAACAAGATGCCGAGTGACTTAGCACCTCTGGAAATGTCAGCGGACGCCAGGCCGAGGGGGGGGGGGGCAGGGGGGGGCACTGCGACCGACTCAGCTGCTGCCTGTAAGACGCGGGGAGCACACATGCGGTTGACGAGACGGGACAAGCACCCGGATAGATGAGCTCTGGCGTACTCGTTGTTGTTCACCCCCCCTCTCCAGCCCCCCCCCCCCCCCTCACACACGTCTCACGCTCATCTTCAGTTTTCGGGGAAGTGCATCTGCTCGCGTCCAGCTGCTGAAGGGAAGTCCACGAAGATGACGACGATGGTGGCGATGATGATAATGATGATGACGCCTAAGTGACCCATCATCGCTCCGGTGAATCACGCCAAGAGGAGACGAGGCGAGACAACGAGACGCCCGCTGAGGGGGGGGGGGGGGGGGGGGACACATTCTTCCTCTCCGGCGAGCTGAACTCGACGGACGCTACGGCGACATATTTGGCGCTACATCTCGGCGGAAGTGGAGCAGAGAGCGGGGCGGCGAGGAGGCGGGGCTTATGAGGCGAGAGAGGGAGGCGCTCTGGAGCGTGATGGCGCCCGGTGAAATCTAATGGGCTGTTTACTCGCCGCCACATTGACTCCTGAGTTATATTTTCGGATTCACAGAGGCGCATGCATCTTCCTTCAATCAAGGTTCTCTCTATCATCAACCCCCCCCCCCCCACACACACACAGCCCCCCCCCCCCCCACCACTCCATCTCTCCGCCTGACGTTCATTTTATTTTTTTCCCCCACAATGCACATTAACAGCAACACAAACAACACATAATCAGTTTTATGACAGGCTACGTTTTTTGTTGCACATGATGGGTGAATTTAGCATTTCGAAAATTGACCCCCATTGCCCCCCCCCCCCCCCCTGGATCTCCTCATACAGTGTGTGTGTGTGCATGTGTGTGACACTTGATTAGTTAGCAATGAATCCATCATGAAATCGACAAACAATGGCAGGGGGGGGGGGCTAAGTTTCAGTGTAATTTCTGTCCGGCCGCTAATCGCTGGTGTTTGTATCCACGGGGGGGGGGGAGGCCACAAGTTCGGCAGATTAAGGCCGGGGGATTTCCCTCGACCTTTCGGGCCAAATGTCACGGCGTTTGAGGTCACGTCATCTCGCCGTCTCCTTCTCCGCTCCGCTCTGTCTCGGCGCTTCATTAGCGGCGTTTAAGGCGCGGCGAGGCGCGAGCTAACGACGCGAGCCGGTGAGCTCGCAGTAATCCTGTTGTTTTCTGATGATTCCGCATGATGTGCGGCAACTGTTGCATGCCCCCCCCCCCCCCCCCCCCGTTAATGAGGAGGGGGTCCGTTTAAGTGCGTACATCGTCTGGGAGAAAGAAAGAGGAAAAAAAAAAAAGAGACAAAAGGCGGCGGGCGGCTAATTCCACGGTGACATTTGGCCATTAGCTGCGTGCTGAAGAAAGAGAAAGAAAAACAGCTCAAATGGTTCCCAATTAAAGGGAGACATCAAACAGAGGAGAGCAGGAGGAAAGGTCACGAGCCAGAGGAACAAGGCCGAGGCCCGGCCTCCATTACCACTAACGAGCAGTCATAAGGAAACAAACACGGCACGTGCCGTCACACACACACGCACGCACACACACGCGCACACACACAGACACACACGCCATGTTTCTTCTGTACAAAGACGCCATTGTGAACAAAATGAGATACATTTCATCATCAGAAAGTTTCACATCGAGGCGCCGCCTCTTTCTTACAAACATTGTGTTGGTTGCCGCGGATACGTCACTCGGTGAGACCTGAAGCACCCGAAGCACCCAACGAGCCCTCCAGCAGAGCCGAGATTATGCAGGGGGGGTTGGGGGGTCATTCCCTTGGAAGCAGAGAGGGTTGATTATTGATCCTAAGTTGAAAACGGACCAGAATGCAGTGCAACAGCAGCACAGGTCGGGCGAACACGGTTAGTTTCTCAGAAGAATCTCGTGAAGTGCTCCCGTCACGTTTCTCTTGCGGCCGCCCTGGGACCCCCCCCCCCCCCCCCCCCAGGGGGGAGCCCACGCACACGCCGTCCCATCCAGACGAATCTCACCCTCCCCGTGTCACTCTGACAAGGCTCTTCGGGTTCCCGGGCGAGGCCCCAGAAGTGGCGAGCGGCGGCGATGCACGCAGACGCTGGATTCCATTAGAGAGAACAAGAGGGACCCCCCCTCCCGACCCCCCTCCCTCTCCGGGGTCCCAAAGCAGCATATGACACAGAGCCTGAGGGCAGAGGAAGTAACTCAGCCTGACTTAATGCACTGGACGAGCTGCACAGGAGACACACTCACTTAATGTGGCGGGGGGGGGGCTGGTGGGGGGGGCTATTAACGACAGTCCACTGCAGCTGTGATTCCACAGATATTAATACATTAATAATAACGACTTAGCGACTGTGAACAAAGTGATTTGTGATGAACAGAACTTGAAAGTTATGGCAGCTTTTCCACTTCTTCATCGCCCAAACGAGGCATTTTAATCAATCTGTAAAGGTCACTTGGGATTATTTTTTGCCTAGATTCACTTTTGATTGATTGATCACTTTTGAAGATCCATTAAAATGTCCGTCACTACCCCAATTGTTTTAAACTGCCAACTTATCACGAGCAGCAATACTCATCAAAGTTGAAAAGATGAAAAAAACATAGAAAAGTAAGAATCTTTCTGGAAACTAAAAGCAAAGAGTAGTAAACATTCACAGGGTTTAACGTGTGTCTTTGTCTCATGTTGTTTCTCCTTTGATAAACGCGTGTGTTTCATGGACGCCGTGTTTCTGCGGTCGGCCAGGGTTGTGGTGTAGAGGGAGGAGGTGGGGAGGGGGGGGGGCTTGGCATATGGTCACATGAGAGGCACAATCACGAGCTGGAGAGCCAAAAGCCCCGCCCCCTTAGTGTGATACGCACGGCGGCGAGAAGTGGCGTGCTGCGAAGCGCCCAGGTCGCCTGCACTGCTGGTGGAGGGGGGGGTGGGGGGGGGTGGAGGGTGGAGCACGTGTGACGATGGCCTGAATTGAAAGGAGCCACCTTTTTGATTTTGGACGGGGTGGGTGGGTGGGGGTCCTGGCAGGCTGGGCGGCCATAAGGCGGGGGCGGGGCCTGAGGGTAATGGCAGCAGAAGGGAGAGGAGGCCGACAGCTGGCAGGATTCTGCCCCAATATGCTTCCACCAAAGAGGCGAGGACGTTTCAGGAGGCGCCGTCGCCCGGACGAAAAGGGAAGATTAAAAATAAAATGAGTTAACATCTCGCCCGACTCACGATGCACACTCAGCGCGGGGGGGGGGGGGGATGGGGGGGGGGTCGGTTAATTAGAGGAAGTCGCCTCCTGAAGCTCGCTCCGCTCACACAGATGTGGCCTCAAGTGTTTTTAAGCCACTTTTTCATCTCGCTCTCCTTTTGCCGTCCGGAGCATATTGTGAATCTAAAATGCAAATGAAGCCCTCTCTCCCTGCACCTCCAATCACCGAGCCTCTAATGAGGTGTAAAATATGTGCATTAATGACAGAAAAAGTTGTTTAGATGTGGGGGAGAGTTAATTGGTTTTAATCACAGCCCACATCCATCTGGTTACAGCAGACAACAAACTACTTCATCCCGACGCCTCATTAGACGCGCTACCACTACAGGAGCAGCGCTCAGCTGCACAGGGGTCAGGGGTCAGATGAAACGCACCATGTGAGGGGACGTCGACGTGGAGGAGGAGCCGGGCATCCAACCGCTGACCCCCCCCCCCCCGACTGGAAGACGACCCAGTGCCACAGCGACATCCCTGGTTTCACGTCTCCTTCAGCACAGCGCGATGCTCATCTAACGAATGAAGGTCCATCCAGGGTCAAAGTGACCATAGAACAGGGGATGACTGAGGGCGGGACTCACTATGATTGACAGGTCTCTCCCGGAGACGTCACCCCTCTTTGAAAAAAAAACAACTGAAAGCCTGAAAACGAGCGATGAGTGAGGTCACGGAGCAGGTTGTAACGCGGCGACCTCGAAGCGCACAGAGCAGTTTAGAAACAAACATTAATCACGCCTCAGGAGAACATACATCGCGTGTCACCGCCACGGAGCGCTCCTGCCTCCGACCCCTCGGCCTAAAGATGCTCCGGCCATCTGGTGGCGATGCGTCCGTCTTTCTGTGCGGAGCTGAAATGTGTGAAGTGCCGGCTGATCCCAAGTGTTGGGAAGAGGCTTGAAAACACACCACGTGACCATGCAGCGACGCCCACCTCAAACACACAGACGCATGCAGCCCTGATTGGTTCCTCCTCAGGCTTCGCGTTACCACCTCACCTCACACGGAGGGAGACGCCTGAACGCAGCCCGGTTCATTCCCATCCCACCATCACCCCGATTCTGGATGTTTTACATTTGCTTGATTCAGGACCAACGCGCAGATTGTTCACACGAGTGAACAGGAAGTGTGTTACTGCAGCAGGGTGACAGGATGAATCACTGAGCATCTCAAGCTACCACAAGCAACTATAAAACGTCTCAAGTTACATGTGATGAGCCATCAGGAGTTAATTGAAACCACAAGCCGTGTATGTTACACATATATAGATACTGCAGGTATTATAATCAGCACAAATTAATCTCTCTGTAGGAAATCCCCAAATGAAAGGCAGTGAAGCAGAGGAGGAACAAGATTAGTAAAACATACAAGTTAATTATAGAAATCAGTGTAGTTGCAGGCTGGCGTTGAATAAGAACAGTTGTGTAATTTACTGATTTGCAGCAGCAGCAACAATTAAGAAGACCGTGGCATATTTAGATGAATGAAGCATCTGGATGAGGTCCATGTCTCCTCGCGTCCTCATGCCTCGTGTCCTAGGCCCTGTCTCTCTCCCCGCCCACATTGTGAGTGACATCTCTGAATCTAGAAGCTCACCAGCTAATCCCGCATTGTGCAGCCAGGAAAATAATAAAGCTGGCCGAGGATCATTATCCAGCAGCGAGCTTTGACGCCTGATCACCAGAGCAGCTCGCCAGTGGTGCTGATAATTAGGCGTGACAGTTATCGCGGTGTTTATTCCTTCAACACGTGCAGAATGCCACCGTGTACTCGTAGGGATCGTTAGCAGCAGTTTGTTCATTCTGCTTCTATGAGAATCAAGGTCCTCGAGGTGAGGCATGAAGAACCTCAGCGATTATGTTCACATCACTATCTCAATGTTTGCCAAAGCAGAGGTACAGGATGAAGACCCCCCCCCCCCCACACACACACACACACACACACACACACACACTGACCCATTCGGCCAATCATCTCATAGCTACAAAGGCCAACACAGATTAGTTTGCTGTAATTCATAAATATTCCACAAAATCACTTTGCATGCAAACCTCCTCCTCATCATGAACCACGACGTCTTTACCAAGAGCTCAATGCACAGGAACTAAACCTACTTACTAACTAACGTATCTCACCATCTTTATTAAACTAACTTAATAAAAGCTGTGTCATGTGACTACGATAAGGCAGGTAAATGCGACAAAATTGGATTGAAACACATCTTTGAAATAAAATAAAGGTAGCGATTTGTTTGTAAAAGGTTTCCTTGTGGAATACAACAATACTGCATCACCGTTAAGGCTTCCTCTCACACAGTGTAAATGTGCCCTTGCATCACTGTTGCATGATGGGAAGGGTTGTGTTTAAAAGCATCCAGGCAGAGAGAGAGAGAGGCTGCGTGGCCCTCATTGCTGCGCACCGAGCCCCATCTCCCTGCCTCCAGCTGAGGGGTGGAGCGCACTGGCTACGCCACCGCCCTGAACCGCCAGTGAGGACGAGGCCTGCCAGCAGCATCGGGAACGCTAAGCTCCCCTTTGACGAAGAGCGAACGGGAGCCGCGTGTCTGCGGCGCTTCGCCCGCAGCGCTCGCTAACATCTTGTAACTTTCTGTGCTCCTCTGTTACGCCTCCTCTTCATCAGCAGCTCAGTTGTAATATGCATGCTTTTTGAGGGGGGGGGGGGCTCTCTGCTGCACGTCATAGATGATTAAATGAAAGGAGAGTTTAAAAAAAAGAAAAAACACACACATCCGCACGCACAGTGTCAACAGCGCTCTTGAACTCGAGCGGCGCCGTTAGCCGGCTGCTATGCAAATGAGGCCAGAGGAGAGGAAAGCAAACAAATCTGTTAATTGATCCATGGCGCGGCGAGGGGCCCTGGGGGGGGGGGGGTGTACCTGCGAGGGCTGGAGTGGCGCCGCGCGGCGCCTGCAGGAGTTTAAAGTGCATCTAATGGCGGCTCTGTAGCGCTCGCCCTCCACGGGCTAATGGGGACCATTTCGCGGGCGCCCCAAGCTGTCAAGGGGGCGTTGGTATGTGGGTGTGGGGGACGTGGGGGGGGGGAGGGGGGGTTAGAGGTCGGGCCTTCGCAGCCACCTACGGTGACCCCGGGACGCGAGTGCGCGGGTAAGGTCAACAACCTCTCCAGAAAGAAGGCATCCGTGGTGAGAAGCCGCGTTAATGAAGGTGGCGCCGAGTGCAGCGCGGCGGGCGCCGTGCTCGGCGGACCTCGCCGTGCAGGTCACTCTGGAGCTTTCAGCCCAGCTTTGCATATTAATGGAACTCCGCCGCCCCGCCGCTCATAACTGGGGGGGCTCTTCTTCTGGAACATATGCATTGCAAATTGAGATTACAACTGGCCGCAGTTAGCGCACGTCCCCCGCGGCGCCGTCTCGCCGTAACAAAAACAAAAGAGCGCCCCCACCCCCTTTAATGCGGTAGAAGGGCCCGTATGAAGTCCTGGTCTGTGCGGAGCTCGTCTGCAGGACATCAGGTGGCTCTTTCACCACGCCGCTCGGCCTCAGGGGTCACGGCGTAACGCAGATATTCGCTGCCCTCTTTCTGTAATCATCGTCACCACCAACGCGGCGGTCGGGATGGAGCCGCTCGTCGGGTGTCGCGAGCCGTTCTTTTGAGCCCTTTTGCTCCCCCCCCCCTCCCCGACAGCCCCTGCGTTGGGCGGACTGCATGTGGCACGGATCTTCAGCTGAGCCTCACAAATCGTCTGCCGCCGCGTCAGTCAAGCCTTTGTTTACGGACTCTTCCCGGCGCCCCCCCCCCCCTCCCCCTTCGCCTCGCTCGGGCTGTCTCTCGCCCCCGTCGGGGGGGTCGGAGGGTTTCCGGGGGGACGTGTGATGTGCATCATCGGTAATCAGACAAGTTGGGTACCATCCTCCTGCTTTCTCTCCAGAACAACATGTCCACTGAACTGAAAGCCAGAGTGCAACTGTCACATTAGCAGCCAGAGAGAGGCCTCGCCGCGCCGCCAGAGCGCCGCCAGAGCGCCGCCCGCTAAACAAACCCCGGGAAGATGTTCTGCGTGACAGACGGGAGCGGCGAGGCCAGAGCGCCGCCTGCAAAGTGCCGCCCATCCTTCTCAGTCGAAATTCTTTCATTATGATGGCAGAGATTTGAATATGCATGACAGAATGTTGCCTTTATGGCAACAACAACAACAACAAAAAGGGTTGAAACTGCTAATTATGTGGTCAACAGTCAATCACGGAGCCGCGGTACCTTCTGTTAATCTCTCTTCTCGTGGCGGGAACCTGCGCGTTTGAACCGACGCTTTCAAGTGCGCCGCTTTAATGAGGCGTTAAAAAGGGGGATTGTGTGTGAAAGAAAAGCGATGAAACCTCCCTGACTTTTCATAATGAGCCTGGTTACATTTGGGTTTTTGGTGGCGACGCCGGGCGCCGAAAGTTTTACACTTGATGAGTTGTTTTTTTTGTTTTTGCTGTGAGCAAAGTTGGACAATTATTTTTGACTCCCTGGGCTCTCAGAGGAAAACCAGCCAATTAGGAGATGTGATTTATTGAATGGTGTTTGATTGGAAGTGTCATTAGGCCGAATGGTTGGGGTCAGCTGAGTGCTACATCAGTGTTAAATATTTTACTCACCCGAAACCCAAATGAATAAAAAAAAATGTTTCTGACTGATGAGTAAACACTGACAAAAACACGACGTATTTACACATCGTCAAGGCCGGAACCGCAGGGCGCCCGGCCCGCAGCTGGGGACGACCCAAGCCGCCTTCTTCCTTTCCCCCAGGATCGGAAAAAAAAAAAGGAATCCCAGTGAGGCCCTGCGCCGCTCGCCAGAAGAACTGCTCATCCAAAGTCATTTGCCGCAAAGTCCATTATCATCATGACTTGTGGTGATGAATTCCCTGTGATGGAGGCAGGCCCCCAGCAGCCCCCACTCATAATGACATTCTGCTCCTGTTGGCAGCCGCTGCCCCCGTCAGATGGCTCGGTCCCAGCAGCCTGACACACACACACACACCTATACACGCCTTCCTAACCAACGGTGGACTGTCGCGGAAGTCTAGCAAATACAAAAAAGGAAATAGAAAATGTACTTTTCTATGAATTAACACAGTATATTAGTGTAAATTGTTTTGGTGATTTAAAGGTGTTAAAGTAAAGGTGAGCGCCTCACCTTCCGAGCCAAATGATGTTTAAATGATAAAGGTTTAACCGGAGTAGGTAAAAGGTCGCTAACGCTAGCTAGCATGGCCCTGTCACTGTAAACATGAGCCCCTTACAAGCCCATTGGCAGTAGATCCAAAGTTCAACAGCATCATGTGTTTCTGGTTAAAATCATTAGGTAAAGGCCTCCATGGTAAACATTAAGGAGGGGGGGGGGGCTTGCTGCTACATTATAGCTTTTGCTATTACAATCCTTAAAGAGCTCAGGTCACCCTGGATCTTCTCTGGTGGGATTCAAAAGCCAACCAGGTGTGGCCATTCCTTCCTTCTGATGGAGTGTGTAGTGCCTAATTTATAGTGCAATAAAATAATATCAAGATTTGCTATGGAGCACGGCTGTGGCACGTAAAAGGTCAAAGTGGCCTGGTGGATCTCATGGATGTAGATCTGAAGTTCCCTCGGTTAAGCAAAAGGGAGGAGACAATGACGAGCTTCCATGATTTCACTGCCTGGCCAAATGAAGGTTGATGCCCCATGAAAGGGAAGGTAAGAGGAGCTGCAGAGGCCAATAATATTTAAAGCGCCGTGAGACGAAGGCGTCCCATTGGACATAAAACAGCTCTGTGGGCACAGGGCGCCGTGTGACGCTTTGACCACGGCGGACCTCCAGAGGCACAACGGGACTTTAAATTCACAAGTGAACTCCTGTTAGTTTCTCAAGATTAACCACACCAACTCTAACATTCTCTAAAAAAAAGGGTATGTATGAAGCGGATCACCTTCTTGATGCAATTTAGATGTGGATCTGGATTTTTGACGCCATCTAGTTTCTTGTGGAACCAGTGACATGTGATCCGTCCATTTGAGTTCACACCGTATACAAAGGATCTTTAACTTTCCTAAATACCTAGAATCGGTTAGTTTTTTCCCACAGATCGTACTAAGCGCACAACCAATACCTTTATGCGAATAAACATTGATTTTGAGCATATTGCTGTAGTTGTCTCTCTAAGAGGTCAGACGTAGGTCGAGCACCTTCCTCTGATGTAGCTGAGCACTAAAAACGTCTGATGTCACGAGAAGAATAAAAGTGCAATTTCCCATCTTTCTTTGCTGATAAAAGATGGACTCGTTAGATTGTGAGAGGTGCAAAGATGGCTGAAGGTGACTTTAAGCCGGAGCTTATCGGGCCTCGGGTAAACAAGAGGCCTGGCAACAGGGTGATGGTGACCAGGTGGGAAATGTTATCCTAACAGTCTGGAACTCTTGTGAATTATTTGCTGATAGATATAAACAGCTGTTATTCTTGGTAATGGAAAGCAATTAGAAACATCTGCATACTTGGCTGTGAACGATGCCTCCGAATGGCGGCCGCGGCTCCCAGGTGCCGCTGGGAAAT